>NW_025544783.1:990414-1380636 GCF_000003525.1 Blastomyces dermatitidis ER-3 | reverse complement strand
CTAGACTGGCCGCTGAGATCATGAATTTCACATTTGATCTCATTTGATCTGATCTCATACATTTCTTGATGTGAATCCTGCTGGGACTGGCTATCAAAAAAACATGTAAAGTGACTATATATCAGATCTTAAAATGAAATCATGACTTGAAAAAAATGAGAAAGTGATTTCATTTAATCTCATTTAGTTCCATTCTTGATATAAAGTTACTATTTTTAGACATTTTAAGGTTTTTTTTAGACTATTTTTAATTTTTTAAAAAGTAACACTTTTTGATAACACTCAAATGAGATTTAAAGTCATTTAAAGCAATAAAAATAATTTAAATTGAGAAGTGGAAATCATAATCTTATTTGAAAAATGTGACAAGAGTAGACAGTAAGTCTCACTGAGACAGTATAAGATTACTATCTAATGTTAAAACCGTGTAATGAGATCAGTTAAATTGATAATGAGACTATCAAAAAATCTGGTCCTGGTTTCAGACACAGTCACACAGTCAGTCTAATTTCAGCAGTTAGTCTATCTATAGATTAACTATTAACTATCTTCTTATAATTAATCTTCTCAGAAATGATTGTAAAACTATATCATTAAATTAATACAGTAGTTAAGATCTTAGAAGATGTGAAGAATACTCTTATATCTAATTTAATAAGACAGTTGAACAAGATCTTCAAGAGTAGTGTGATTCAGGTGAAATTTAGTACATATTATAAGAATAAACTTACAAATCATTATTATGTAAATAGATATTAAATTATTAAATTCTTTTACAGATAGATATAAGTAGATGAAGTTCTCACTATTAAGAATATTAATTACAAGATCACAATCTGTAGAGTAGATAAGATGAAAAAGATATTTAATAAAAATCTTTAATTAATTGAAATTAAATCTATAAAATCTACAGTTACTTAATTATAATAAGATAATTCTATAGAATTTCAATCTACAGTGAATTCTACATCTTCTAATGAGTATATAGATAATCTTTATATTATAGATAGATGTAGTGATGATTATTAATTAATTTTTGAAGATTAATATATTTAAAATATTTTCTGTATGGTGTGGTTTTCTGTACACTGTGGCGCACTCACTAGAGAGAGTGAGTAAGCATGGCACGGTTATATGCTCCATCAATACAACCTTCGACTATCCTATAGTTAGTTAGTTTAACGTTACTAGTGATTTGTCAGTACCTGTACCACCGCTGGTAACTTTGGTTTTCCAAGGCGCTGCAACGCCTATCTCCGGTCTCTTAGGTGTACCAACACGCAGTATGAAGTCTAATATATACCGCCCAATACCACCCTCCAAGCAGCCAAAACTGGGTAATATTTCGCCCGTACTGTCACGCCACGCGTAAGTATCCATTCGCCCCCTTCTGCGCCGTGGCCGACAACAACGGAAGAAGAACAAAAATCCTGGCTGCGATGAGACGAGACGAGACGAGACGAGACAGCGACACAAAGATACTCTCTATCCAGGCGAGTCGAGAAGCCATCCCCAGGGCTACATCTGCCACCTCTAAAAGGGCCATGACCCGCCAGCGACCAATCTCCTTCCCGCCATGGTTGCTCGCTCAACACCGACGTTGAGATTTTCGTCCGTACGACACAGAGATCCTCCTCCTCCTGTCGCCCCATCATTCGATCCGAGCAAAATACCCTCCTTCGCTCACGACACCACCACCACAACCACCACCAAATCAATCCCCCCCAACCCCTCCACCGTCACCACACGACGAAGTGCCGTAATCCAACAACGACAACGACAACAGCAGAAACATCACCAATTACAAGACAAATTAAAACCCCTTAAACAATCCAAACTCCCCTTCCCCCTTGCCTCCTCTCCCCGCCAACCCCAACAACCCACCAAGACAATTCCAGCGCCCGAACGGCCTTTCAAGAAGGCAAAGCTGGATGGTCGCCATCATGACCAGGCATCCATCACCGGGCCTGCAAAGCTTCCCTTGCGCAGTAGGGATTCACAGGGCCTACTACTACTGACACCGGATTCATCATCTACAAAAACAACATCATCAACAACAACGCCTGCTGCGTCTCGGACGCGGTCAGCGAATGCTACTGCAGCTACTGCAGCGGGTGTTAGTAGTAGTACTGGTGGTGGTGGTGGGCTTACAGCTATTAATAAGAATAATAGTAAACCCACTACCCTGGCACTCTCCGCTCCACCCCGCTCCCCCGCATCAGCCGTATCTCGGACAACGCGCAAATCTGCCCATAGTAATCAACAACAACAACATCACACGCCTGTGGGGGTGAGTGAAGATGTGGCGCAAGAGGAGAGGAGGAAGAAGAAAAAAGTGGTTAATGGCATTATGATTGCGGATGACCATGATAATGATAATAATGATAAGTATAAAAATGATCGGATTGTTAATAACTTGTTGAAGGACGATGGGGCTTCTCCTTCGACGACCGCCGCAGTTGGTCGTGAAAAGAGATCGTTACGATCTAATGATGGAGGATCGAGGTCGAAGAGTGAGCTGGCGATGTATTTTCAGAATTATGAGCAGATTCTCAGTTTAGAGCCTATGAAGCCCGGTGAGTTTACTTTGATCTATCTCCCTTTGTTTTGTTTGTCTGCTTGTGTGTATGTGTATCTATATATCTAGATTTCCTGATGTGGCGCTACAATTCGAGTTTGGTGTTTGCTCTGCTTGTGTATCTCCTGTTGCTAACCGTCGATAGAGTTCCTCTCGGCAGACACCACGGTCTTACTCATCGATGACCTCACGCAACCTATCGAACTTGATCCTGTGCCGACAAATGCGCCAGCAACCAAACTTCGGGGGAAGCACGATAAAGGGAATCCGCCAAATGGCCAAATGGCACAATCGTTAATGGAGAACCCACTTCTCGAGCTCCATGATGCCCAAATACTTGACCTACGACCATCTACACATCATAGTAAGAAACCATCAAAGGACCCGCTAGATGGCGATGTCTACTTCAAGGCGCACCGGAGGATCGAACGGCAAGAAAAGCAGCTCCGGAATATTGAGAGGGAGAGGGCTCAGCATGAAAAGGTCCAGCTGGATCGATTACTGGATGAGTTACAGGGCCATGATTGGCTGCGAGTTATGGGTATAAGCGGAATCACGGAGACGGAAAAGAAACTTTACGAACCTAAACGAGCGTATTTTATCAAAGAGGTGTCAGCATTAATTGATAAATTCCGGGCCTGGAAAGAAGAGGAGAGACGACGGAAGATTGAAAGAGATCAATACCTTGCCGAAGAAGACGATGATGACGAAGAAGAAGATGAAGAAGAAGATGAGAACGAAGAAAACGAAACGGAGGATGAGGACGAAGATGAAGCCGAGCAAGCGGCTGACCAAACCAGCATAGGAAAAGAAGATACCAGGCCCCAACCCAACAGGGACGGGGACCTGGAATATTTCTCTCCTAACTTCCAAACCTACGGTGAGCCCCCAGACATCAATGATGTCGATGCCTGGGCAGCCCGCCAACTCCATCAAGAAGCCATCTCAGCCTCCTCCAACACAGCACGCCGCATCAACCTACTTCCCGAACATGTCTCCATACCACCACCACTACCATCATCTCAATCTTCCTCTTCCTCCCCTCCATCCTCCTCCTCCTCATTTTCACCCACATCCACCTCCACATCCTACCCTGCCCCTGCTGGCCGCGATTCTGACCGAGCTGCCCGTGCCCCTAGCCCTGCAACAACACACACATCCGCACCGCCACCCACCCCGCCACCACCAACAACAACACAACAACCGCCGGCCCAGCCAGAACCCAAACCGTTCACATCGTTCTATACGAAACGGCACCTGCGCGACGCCGCCGTCGGGAAAATCCGACGGGGCCGCACACGGACCGCGTTCGGGCAGCCGTTGCCGGAAGTAGCGGCGCGGGAGTTCCGGTTGCCCGCGGATATCCTTACGGAAGAGGCGGTCGATGCGTGTCAGAGGAAGAAGAGGCGGTTGAGGAGGGCGCGGAAGGGTTGATGGGGGTGTCTTGTTTTCAAGTGTTTATTATGTATTCTTATTATTATTATTATTACTACTATGTTCATCATTATTGTAATGAGTATTACAGTCGTGCGGGAGAAGGAGCTAAAAGCCAATGAGGCAAGGGAAGGAAAGGGTAAACCACCAAAACACATTACACACATGTTTTAGGTTAACTCGGTTTTCTTTCTTTTTCTTTTCCTTTCTTGTCACCCACGTATCTGAGGTCAGACGAGAAAAAGGGGAAGCAAACGGTGTCAACTCTTGTGGAACGTTCCTTTCCCCCCTTTATACGAAAGACACGAACGATTACCGGAGTGGAATATAATGTATAATGTATGTACTCCGTACACTGGCTGGGATGGAGAGCTCGTCAGACTAATCCGTCTGGCTCGTGTTATCCTTCCACCGTATATATAGTTAACAACTCCCGTCGCTAGTTATGTAGCGAATACAGTTCTTGAATCAAGCAAGCTTTACACCTCCAACAGAGGTACCGTAGTCCGTCCGTAAATCGGATGGATGAGATTTGGGGGGGTTGGAGGGTTGATTGCTTTGCTTCCATTTTTGCTCTATGTCCTAGCTTAGATTCTATCCGTTTATTTATTTATTTATTTATTTATTTTTTTTTTTCAATGGACTGGACTCCTCCTCCCAACGTGCCTATTATTGGCCAGGGTGGTTATCCTGCGCGCGCGCGGTGTTTTGCCTGCAAGGCGGATTTTTAGGTTCCTCTTCACTATATACTTATGAGCTATGTAATTGGGGGTCCATAGGTGGGGGGCATGAGTCCTTCCGTGTAGATGCTAATTAAATATAGATTTCTAGCATTGTGTGTGTATGTTGTGTCCGGAGTAGGGGACTTCTGCATGGTTAAAGGGTTGGCGGGCCCAAGCCCCTAACCACTTAGTTACTGCTTGTCTGCTACCCCTGGCCGCCCGGGGGGATTCCCGGGCCTAGCTAGTATTACACCCTGATCGGCAGTATTGAAGTCAATCAATGAGATTGATGGCTTAGAATAAATGAAAGGAAAAAGTATGCTAAAGTTGTCTGTCTTTTAGATGAGAGGGATAACCGGGTCTCTCTATTATTTATTGTTGTTTGAAGAGGCTCAGTGAATGACTTGATTTCAATATTATATATTCTCTGCTGTATAGTTACTATATTTTTGCAATCTTGATTCTGGAGGACTCCAAAGCTTGAATTTATTTTAGTTTATTTATTTACTTTGAAATGAAAATCATTGTCAACTGCCATATGCTGCTGCTAAAGTCTTTGACTTGAGTCACTCTTTGTTCTCAGAAACTCTCAATTCTTGCATCATGACTTTGCTTTGATATGAAGGGATAAGGTGAAATTCACATTGTCTTTCTATCTTCAGGGTTTACTCCTTACACTCATGAATCCACAGCATGAGGAATTAAGTTGCACTAGTTATCTCTCAATCCAGCTATCCTCTCATGCCGGTTCAGCCTACTAATAGGCATGGACTCAAAAAAGAAAAGAAGGAAAATAAATGTCACTTTGAGCTGTCTTGTGGTGTCTATTCCATTATTCATTTTTTGGCATCAACATTTTGAAAGTGGAGATGTCCACCGTGCTCGGGTGATTATCATTATCATTATCATCATCATCATCATCACTATTATTACAGATTATTTTTGAAACTAATCTCACTCTTGTAATCATCAGCCCTACATGGCCCATGGGTTCAAAATCCGGCCATCAGTCTCCCCTCTACTCCGTAATGAGGCCCACATCGCCAGTAGTCCACAGCGATGACATGAGCGAGCGAACAAATTGTTAGGTGTGGCAATCTGTTTGTGTATGAGAGAGATGATCATTCTGTCTGCCTCCTTTGCGACAACTTTTTCCTGTCTTTATCTTTCTCCACGCCGGTTCCTCGGATGGGATGGTCTGTCTGTTACAGCTTCGAATGCTCAGGAAAAAAAAGCACACATGCTAGTCTCAAAGTTGCTTTTTCTTTGAAGGGTAGTCAGCCTGTTTGGCTATCCATGGACTCTGGATTGTGAATGGTCTTAAGCTTCTTGCTAGCAGGGATCACCACCACAAGTGCAATGGAACAAGGAATAGCCTTGTCTTGCTTGTTTCGCCTAACATCAGAAGCTGTCTTGGAAGCAAAGATGTATCTGCCAACCCATTTCAAATTAGCGCTCAGTGAGATGGTACATATACATTATAAGAGGCTGCAAGATGAAAGTGGATAGCAACAATTAGTATCTAGCTATAGTGATGAGTTGATGATGGATTATGCGAGGAGGAATGTTTAATTTGTTGGCTAGTGATCAAACCCTTCTAACTCTAGTGTCCTACAACTTTTTCCTTTCTTTCTTTTTTTCTTTTTTTCCTCCCTAACTGACATGGCATAGGTTTCTGGCTTCGATGACTTGGCGCTATCCGGTTAGTTAGTGCTGCGGCATAGCTCTATCGAGGTTGCTACTGTGGCCATGAAACCTTCTCTGGGACTCTATTGCGCCTGATAGGTTACCTAGACAAGCCTGCATAAAGAGAACTTTCAAAATTGTAGGGGCTGCAAGGCGCCATAGACCACGCTAGGTGTAATCTACCCATGACGTATTAGCCATAATATTGGGAGACGATGGCTGGAGTGGGAAGACGCCCACTCGCATGATGCTTGAACCCTGACATTTCCCGGGGCCAGTGCCAGTCCTGACTAGCTTAGAGGGTGGCTTTCACA
This sequence comes from Blastomyces dermatitidis ER-3, assembly GCF_000003525.1. Lineage (NCBI taxonomy): Eukaryota > Fungi > Ascomycota > Eurotiomycetes > Onygenales > Ajellomycetaceae > Blastomyces > Blastomyces dermatitidis. The sequence continues at coordinate 1,373,902 of NW_025544783.1, read as the reverse complement.
AGAGAGCTTCTCCCCCTGCCGTGGGGATGGATGTTCCTCCATTTATTTAACGCATCCCGTGGAGCTCTGCCAAATGTCTTTCGTTTTGCCGAACTGGGCAGGATGGATTGCTTCCAGGGTTCTTCATACACTACCACTTCCGAACAATTCGTGGGAAACGGGATCGTTGTTTCACGTCCGTCACCGTCAGATGCGTCTCCTACGTGTCGGGAATTGCCTCAAGACATGCTACATGTTGGGGGATAGATATTTCGAAAATTGGGACATACTACTGAGCTGTTCTTGTGTTATTTGCACCAACGTTTCGGTCGTGTAAATGTTGAGATAAGTTCCGTTGGCTGGGTAAACTCCGTTGAAAACGGCGAATTAAATAACTAGATAAACGGAAAAAAAAAAAAAGAAAAAGAAAAAGAAAAAGAAAAAAGCGCAACTCGAGAACGAGCCGCATACGAGAAGCGCCATCATCATGTTTTTTCGGCCCTCCTTCTCCCTCTTCCCAGCGGCGTCCAGAGCTCTCCGGGTACAGTTGAGTCCACTGCATTGAAGTGGGGCCGGGCTAACAATGCAATGAAGTTACTAGACGAACGGAGAACGAGTCTGCTCTAAGCTAACGTGACTTCATCAGGGAGAGGGGAGGGGGGAGCGTATCGTATCAGTCGTTGGTTTCCATGTACGTTGTCCAGATCGGCTTCACCACAGGTTTTTCCCAACCACTGCTGGAGCGGGGCCAACTCAGATCAACGGAAGCTCAACCCACTTCGAAACTCAAAATACCCCGTAACTTATAAGCGCGCTTGTGGCATATAAGCCTCTGGCCCAACAAGGGGCGTAAAAGGCACACCCCCCTCCCCCTCCTTTCGAAATTTCCCGGGTGCTAGGACGCTGAGGGCGATGTTTTTATTTTTTATTTTTATTTTTTTTCCCCTCTTCTTCTCGCCCATATTCAAACGTCACCAATGGGGTTTTGTCTCACTATTCAAAGGGAGCGGTGTAAAAGGCGAGTATTTCATTCACCATCGGCCGAGCCCCATCCCCGCCTCATCTGTCAGGGTTGCCGTTTGTCGTTGCTGGCTGCCAGCTGGGTGCTGCCAGACCGACCGGACTTGGATGCTGCGGGGTCGTGTGTGTGGGCAAAGTCAGGAACGAAAATGAGTTGTGTGGGCAGGCATGCAATGGGTTCCGACCTGCCAGGCACGCCGGCGAGTGGCGACGTAGCGTAGGCTGATGGGCAGTTTCATGCACCTTTGTGCAGGGGAGGATAATCAACACTGGCCGACAAAAAAAGCAAATTCCAGCCCGCTGGTGAGAGGCGGCAAAATTCGGGTTTCGACAATGACACCGGGTTTTTTTTTCTTTTTTTTTTTCTTTTTTTTTTTTCCCCCAAAGTTCACCAGAGCCACCAGAGGTTCTTGGAAATCTCCAGTCAATTATCGAATTAACACCTGGTCTCCTCTCCCAGTCGCGGCTAAGGGACAGGGCGCTCTTCCCAAAGTGACCTCGCGCTTTGCGCAGTGGCCGCAGGAGCCTTTCTACCTGCCTTCTTGCTTGAGCCAATGGATGATGCTCCAGATCTGGCGGTTTTTCGAACATGTTCCTCAGAAGCATAGGAATGAATGTCCTAATGTGAAAATGGCCGGCTAGCTCCACTTTGTCTTTATTTCTCATTCTAAATGCAATATTAAACTCAAATGAGGGGTTTATAAATTAACTATGAAAATTTATTGATCTCTTCCATCTGCACTAATAGTGATTAATGTACTCCTTATTGTACAGTACAGTAGTTACAGTCTGACTGTCTCCATGCATTATTTATTGAGAAATAACGAGCAGCAATTATTATTATTATTCAGCCTCGATAAAAAAATTAAGAGGATAAACAGCTGCCAAGGTGGAAGTGAACACCAACCTCTAGCAAAGAGCTTTCCGAATCCACTAATCAGTGCGTCTGTTTTGGGTTCAATCGAAAGCTGCAGATTCGCAATACTAGAGTAGAGGCGGCATGGGTGAGAAGATATGCCCCCAGAAAAGAAAAAAAAAAAAAAAAATGAAAATGAAAATATGAAAAAATGGAAGGGGGGCCGGGAGGATAGAACCAGCACCACTCTGGCTGACAATAATATAAAAGTCATTGTGCATGCAGGTCTTACGCCTAAGTTCTCGTTGAAAACCCCTAAAAAGCTCGGAATGCTTCCAGTAGGGTGACGGACAAGTCTCCAACCAAAATCCGGGCTACTAGCATATCGACTTATGACGCCAATCTCTCCCCATGGTCTTTGGCTTTGTAGATCCAGACAGCGCAGAGGACGGAAGTCATGGCGATCCCAACGGAGAAGCTGCTCGGACGAATATTATGTCTATTACGAATTACCCCCACAACCTTTGGCGGCAAAGAAGGCAACCGAGGCAACAGTGAGCCAACGTGGGCGTATTAAGAACTTGTGGCCGAAGCCAATGTTTGAGCAGAAATCATATCATTATCAAATCCAAGAAGGAGAGAGGAAAAAAAAAAAAAAAAAAAAAAAAAAAAAAGGGAAAGTTTAATCCCTGTTCAGGCTCAAAGCATGTTAAAGGGGTAAAAGTGGTTGGCATACATATCTTTAATTTTAATTTCCTCTTATCTTCCAATGCCAGCTTAGCCCAATGAATATTGTTCATGAAAACATAATGTGGACGCGGGCCAAGCACCACCAAAAATCCCCGCTGTAAAGCCAAAGCAGCCAGTACTTTAGCGCAATGAAGCACAGCCTATTGCTAGTTGTGCACCGCTCAGCAGAGAATGCCGAGAAAGATTTTTGCTTCAAATAAAATTGATGGCCGAAATACCCAGGTTAGATTGAGTCACGGCTAATTTATTGGTTCGCCCTTGGACTGGTGTGTCGTGTGGCATGCTAAAAGGGAAATGCCCTAGCCGTTGTGCAGTGCAGTCAAAAAGGAGGAGTGAAAAATGAACAATCTGATAAATTCAAGTACAGTTGGACAAGTTGCGAAATAACGGATGTAAATTTTAGTGAACATGACTCGGAATTTGGCAAAGATATAGCGTAGTGAAGACCAGAGTCTGATAGGGCCTCCGAATATAGGGTTGGTCGACTCATGGATACTCTATTCGATGTAAAACCAGGCGCGTATCGACACAGAAGCCGTGCGGGTAAAGGTCTTCAGGGTCATGGCAATCCCTGCCAAGTACGCTTCCAAAACCATGCGCGGGCGTGAAAGAGTCTACTCAAATAGAAACGCAAAGCAACAACTCAGCATGAAGCGCACTTCCGCATTCTTCACTTGAGCATTCTTGTACCGCTCGGTATGAAACTCAGTTTTGATTAATACCATCTTCATTAGTTGCCTTGCTTTTGCTTGAAAGTTCGAGAGTCCATCTGCACAAGAAGATCCGGAATTCAACATCAGGGCAGTACATAGGTTTGATAGAAGTCCCAACTCTAACGTCCTCGCTTCACTTAACACCACAGTCCACTAAAGTCACCAAAGACGCGGTTCCAGTCGGAGCGCTGAGTATGACAGGGGTAGAGATCGCCGCGGGCAAACGTGTCTCATGTCCAGAGCGAAAGTGCTCCCACTTCTCACTTCTCTAGCTCCGTTTATGAAAAAAGTACAAGCCCAAGCGGAATTAAGAGAAATATGATATATCATCACTTGGTGAGTCGAAACCCGGAACACCATGGTCGACTTGATGCAAGTGTCTCTCCGGGTTGCTTCGGTGCCGTCTCCAGCATCAAGAGTAAGCTAGCATCCGCGCAGGCCATTTCCCAATAACCAATACCATTGCTAGGCGGAGTCGTCATGTTTGAGGTAGTCCGAGCGGGAATAAGGCGATTCAAAAAGGGAAATACCTCGAGGCTTAAGAGGCGGTGACTGACTCTGAGTTAATCCTATTACCACTGGGCATGGAGCGGCTGTGGCTGAGTGGTCGTTGTGGACTATTGAGCATCCATAGTATCCAATCTTCAGACGCCTTAAAAGACAGATGGTGGCCCTTTTGGACGCAAGTATCGAACAAATCCAACCCTACCGACATCACTCTCCCGGCAGCAATTCTTGAGTCCCTCGATACAACCCAACTCGCGGGAGATAATAGATTAATCCCCATCCAAAATCCTGCTGTCAAAGCATCTGTGGTGTTCCCATCAAAGAAAAAGCCATAGAAACGTTCGGCGTGACATCGTCCCAAGTGAGTTACACAACATTGAACCAATGCTAGTAGCACTTGCTGACGAGCCATAGCATGGAAAACAGCCAGCAGTCCCCAGAAAGCTTCGAGCTGGGTCTCCTCGAGCGTAGCCGTCTCGCGTGGGACAAACACCGGGTGGTAACTCATTGGCTGGAAAAGGTCGAACCTCACTCCAGGGCGAGAGGAACACGCGACCATGAAAGCGTCATGAATGTGACAGCTTCAACAGACCCTCCTACGGTGTCTCCGCAAGACAGTGAATTGGACACCAAAGGAAACACGGCGGGTTCGAGTTAGATGGTTTGACAAGGCCGTCCCCGTGATGGTTCAAGAACATAGACGTCAATATTCTTCCGTTTCATCGCAACACAAAAGTTACCTTCACATAGAGGAGTCGAAAACCGTACCGCCCGCTTTCATCGATCATGTCGTTTTCCTACATTTCAAAACCACCCCCCCTCCTAAAGCTAATTCACAATCACCCAACTATCGCTCGTACACGGCTTCGCTGGAACTGATAAGGGCCGAACTTGATTTTTGGATACTGAAGACCTATTGATAATATGTATCCGTTGTTCATTTCAATATCTCGGACGATCTGTTGGCCACCAGGTAGATAGCAAGAACAAGGCCTTTGCATGAAACGACAGAGCTCTTCACTGGCCGAGATGAGGGCGGCTTTGTTGAATATGTACCTGAATTATACCTCTGCAAGCCAGATAGCAAGAAATTGAACAATTTATGTCGGGATCATATATCTCCCTCCTCAACAAACGATATACCCTTGCATATTTGAAAGCACAAGAAATTTTTGACAATAGTAGCTGTCAGGGATCCATGGACCCTGTTACTTCCGTATTCTGCATTTGAAATTCACATGCCGCAGGAGTTTGGCAACATACTGAAGGAAGGCTGTCCCGGGTGGCCGCCCCGGCATGCATATGCCACTCATTATCAAAGGTGTCTCCTGCTCACTGCTTTGTCAATGTAGCACATACAAAACCCTAGTTTACCTGGATAGGTCGAATGAGTTGGCTCGGGCGTCCGATATTCTTGCTAGCAAGGGATCCTAGATTTATTAGTCGCCCAAACTAGCTCGAGAACAAGGCAAAAAGAAACTTGAGCAAATATGGTCAGTATATTTGTACGAAAAGATTAGTGATGCAACTTCAGAATAGTTCATCAGCATCAGAGAGAAGATTAAGTATTTCGTCCTGGCCAGAAACCAAACCATCTTTCGAACTTCCTTCCCATGATGGAAGAGAAGGGCAAGAGAAGATGGATCTGGCATACGACTAAGGATGACGATACAAAGATTTTCATCATTGGGTTTGCTGCTCATTGGTGAAGGGAATGGACGTACATTGGGATGCCACCGCAGGTAATAGGTAAGTATAAAGGGCCCACACTTCAATTGGCCCGCATGGACTGTCCTCCGTTGAATTGAAACAAGAGCTTTGCTATATTTCCATGGTTCGCTACCTGGTTCCGCCATTGATGGTTCACAGTTGTGAACATTTGGACTATAGTTGGATTTTAATCGTCGTAACTAACCAGGCGTCGACCAAATGGATTCGTGCCGGAGGACGAAGCAGGTTTCTGAGAATGTCCGAACGTTGTTCCTTCGTCTGCGTACGCGAGTAGTTTTTTAGCACCCCCATTCCCATCCCGTATCTTGTTGTCTTCCGTTGACTTTCTATCAACATCGTGATATGATTTTTCGGTTCCTTCGAAGCTCTGTTGTTGATACTCTGATGAACCCTGTCCACCTCCCTTGGCTTCCGACCGGCCGGCACCGGCTAGAGGTTCCTTGGATGTGTCAGTTAGAGCTTCGACTTCAGCTTGTTCTCGATCAGCCATCTCTTTCCGCCTCTTTTCGCGCTGCAGCTTTTGGATTTCGCTGTGCCTAAAGATTTCGACTTGTTTATCTGTGAGGGTCCGTTTCGTCCCATCCGGGTAGTATCCGAGATCATCATCGCCATCGTCAAGCTGTTCGACATCCGCTACCGGTATCAAGGGTTGTACTGATCCATGGTTGTTCCTGTGAAAGAAATGGCGGGCATTGAACTCCTGAAGATCATGCTTTTCCGTCCCGTCCCAGTGGTTAGCTCAAGGGGATAGAAAGGGGGTGCTAAGACAAGCATACCTACCAATGTGACTGTCGGGATCTGTTGTTGATATGACATAGCGATAGGGACTATCAAACCTTCCTTCTGCTTTTCAGGAGTATGGATAAGCCTGGCAGACTCGTTTTAAGCACAATTGGTCTTGTTGACAGGTGTTCGTCAAAACAAAGCGCCGGATCTTTGGTGGAACAAAGGCGGTCACAATGGGGTCGGCTCCCTTTCTTCCGGCGCGCTGTCTCGTTTAAATAACTTCAACCTGTTCCAACTACCAACTAGTCCAAACACTAACCAGCCATTTCCTTGAAGTTCGAAGTCTGTATTATCATAATATTGCCCCTGGATAACTTCAAACTTGTCACCTTCAATCAATTGTGACCAGAGCTGAGTGAGGGCCCTGCGATAGCTTTTATCGATACTGGTAGCGCTGAGGTACTGGAGGCCCAGGTTCACACGCCCCCATATTATGCGTCAGGGGGCACTGATTTGCATGGAACGACTCCAACGGGCACAACCAAGCACCACCAATGCAAGCTTCAAGCCAAGGCCATCCAACAAGTAGAATCGCATCCTTCAATAATGATTGCTCCGGTACTCCGGACGAATCCCCAGCCAGAGGTTGATCCAAGGTGTTTAAGTGGTTGGTAGACTCTGCCTTTGGCATGTGTCTTGCCAAACCCAGGAGGATATCGAAATCCAACCCTATTGCTTGAACAAGACCATCAATTGCAGAGTTTTTCAGGCCATGAACGAGGGCCAACTACTCGTTTAAATGGAATGGCCGAGATTTCCAAATCGTCGGTCGGTTTTCCATCCCGACCGTTCACTTTTACAGCCCGGTGCAAGGGATTGATGCGCTGTAGCGAATCATGACAATAGTGCATACACCAGGGGCATGTACCAGTCGATCAGATTGAACGGCCTGTGTCATTTTCCTCGTTTATTCATACACGTCATGTTATTTCTCGATGGCGCAACGACAATATTATATAACTATATAAAACCCGACCAAAACTATGAAAGCTACAGCCCGCAGAACCCACCCTCATCCAGAACCCCGGTTGGAAGTTCTAGATTATGAACAATGTTCCCAATTTTGAGCTTTACGCTGCCAAAGGGAATTCCGATTTCCTTCACTTTATCCAATTCCACGGACGCAACCCTCTCCTTGTCTTCCCTTGATGGTTCTGTGAGACTCCACGCGATAGATATATGGAAGTAATCCGAATAATCTGCTACAGCGACAGAAGAGGTTGTTGATCTTTGCTTTGGGGGCTTTTCTGTATTCCGATCACTGGCCCGCGTATATGCGGGGGCTGGCGTTTGGTAAAGGGGAGGCTGCTGAAAGGCAGCCAGAGACCGATTTGAGATCGCAAGTAGGCGATTCAGCTCGTTATTCGCCGGTTTCATAACCCGTAACACAAGAAACCACCGCGTCTTCTCAAAATTTGACACCCAGTCCAACCCATCGGTTTTCACATGAAACCTTTCAAAACTTATCAGATAATTTCTAAAAAAAGGGCAAATTCTACATCATTCACGCAATCTCAAGAGGTTTATCTTTCTATGTTTGTACAGGGTGTACCAGTACTTACGGACGAATATCAGATTCACGTAGAGCATCATTGAGCAAGTCTCGAAAAGGCTGCCTATCTTCCGTCACAAGAACAACAGGGCGTGAAAGGCTGATATGTAAGGGTGCTTGGGCACCAAGATCGCTGTACAGCAAACCATGAACTTTCAACCCGTTTTCAAGTTTCTGTCCACACCGAGCAATCACCTCTGCCAGAATAGCTATCTCTGCAGCCGCAGGATACCCTCCACAAACCCCAGCAAATCAGTTTAACGAACCCAAAAGAAGAGAGCTTCAGACAAGAAATGAAACCATGTACTCAACTCCTCTTGTCTGAGTCGCCCAAAAAGGCAAAAAAGGGCAAATTAAGGAAGAAGAAACAAGAAAAACAAACACCTACACTCGAGATAGATATGGGTGGGCCAGTTGCCAGGAACATGAGGCATCACTCGCTTGCGTCCATCATGAAGACTGGGGTCATCCTGGACACTAATTCGCGAATTACTTGCATAGAGATCTAGGAATTCGGAAGGCAGTGGGGGTAAAGCGATAGTATTCCCGCCACGACCATCGCCATCATCGCTGCCCGGTATCGTTTTATCAGTGCGCTGTTGCTTCAAGGGCCGCTTCGAGAGTTTCGTTGCCACTGAATTGCTTCTGGAGACGGGGTTGGACTCTTCCGATTCGGAATCGGAGTATTTCACAAGTGACATGATAGATCACTCTATTGTATGGATGGGAAGGTGGAGAATGTATTTTCATCTATTATCATGTCTTTTGAACAATGAAGGGGTCAAAGACTTTAAATGCACACATGGATGCGCTCTTTCTGGCCATTGACCGGATCACATGATCTATGCTCTGCAGTGGATCCATAAGTTGTGGAAGGTGTAAAGCTTGTGTGATTGAAAGGTTGCTAGCTTTGTGGGAAGTTATATGGTGGAAGGATTAGTAAGCCAGATCACGTGACCTGACACCCCCACTCACCAGAGTAACTATACACGATGCTATATACAAAATTCGCCTTCAAATCAAGTACAGGTACAAAAAATGACTGGAAAATGTGAAGTAATGAAAAACCAGTCATGATATACATCATTTTTTATCCCCTTATCCCCCTATCTTCTTTATATTCTCTTTCCAACGCGTATATTTCAATGTTCCAAGTGGTTTAGTAAGCCCATCCGCCGCGTTCTCGGCAGATGGAACATATCGGATAGATATCTCGTTTTTGCGGACAAGATCCTGAAGGATGTGGAAACGGACCTCTATATGCTTCGAGCGGCGTGGAATTGCTTCGGAAGAGAATAGCTCTATGGCGGACTTATTATCGGCATGGATCGTATAAGCCAGACCATTGGCTGTGGTGGGAATGGGGTGATCATCGGCATCCAGATTGTTGAGGCGGGATGGGATGAATCCAGCGTCTTCTAGAAGCTCTCAGAGACAGACAAGCTCATATGCGGCCTCGGAGGATGCAATATATTCGGCCTCTGTTGATGACTTGGAGACCCCTGTTTGCCGGCAGCTCCGCCATGCAACGGGACCACCTGCCATGTAGATGATATAACCGGTGGTTGAACGGGATCCTGGATCCCTACCGGCCCAATCGGCATCTGCGTATGCTACAGGTTCAATTTCGGCACCTCTGTGATAGGTTATACCCTCATTGATTGAACCCTGTAGATATCGGAGCGTACGCTTGTATGCGGCCCAGTTCTTTGATGTAGGCCGGGAGCTGAATCGTCCAAGGAATCCTGCGGCGAAACTCATATCAGGACGTGTATTGGATGCCAGATATTGCAGGGATCCGATACCGGATTGATAGGACTGTAGGGTAAATTCTGCTGTGTATGCAATCGGTTCCTCATCATCATTCATGAAATCGACATTCTCCTCCATAGGAGTGGATGTAGGATGACAGTCATCCATTAAGAACTCCTCCAGGAGATTCCTTACAAAGAGGGGTTGGGACAATGTCAATGAAGTTGAATCTCTATCAATCTTCATTCCTAGATAGCGGTTAGAATCCCCTACATCCTTGATCTTGTAATTAGCAGCGATTTCGGCTTTGGCCCAGTCCAGATCTTCAATTTTCGGGCCGTAGAGGCGGACATCATCCACGTAGATGGTCATATAGACCTGTCTTCCATCGTGGATAAATAGTCCGGCATCATAGGGACTGACACAGAAGCCTGAGTGCAATAGCATCTTTCGCAGCTCCTCATACCATAAGAGTGCTGCCTGCTTAAGACCGTAGAGTCCCTGCATCAACTCACACACAAGATCACCACGGCCTTCGCGGAATCCTGTGGGTTGATTCATATATATCCATTCATCAGCAGGCAGTTGGGCGTTCAAAAATGCGGTCACCATATCAATCTGCAGAACATACCATCCCCGGGATGCCGAGATCGCCATGAGAGCTCGTGAGGTGGATGCAGAGACGACGGGTGCAAAGGTCCTTGAGTAATTGATTCCCTTCTGTTGAAGATTTCCGCAGACAACCCAGCGGGCCTTATAGCGGATAACATCACCCATATTGTTGAACTTTTTGTCAAATACCCATTGGCCGCGGAGGACACCCATTTGTGGTGTTCTCTCAATCAGTCGCCAGGCTCCTATCTGTTTCAAACGGTTGACCTCTTTAACACAGGCCTTGTAATAATACTTCCATTCCATGGAAGCTTTGGCGCGCGTGAGGTTTTTCGGGATCGGAAGTGCAGCAATCTCGGGATCGGTGAGTAGGTCTTCAAGACTGTCCCCCACTGAAGCTTCCCCGACTGTAGTGATATCCCTTGTAGATGTCGGAGGATCATCCGATTCAACTGTGGGTTCTGGGGAGTTCAGTGTATTCTGCACTAAAAAGGTAGGTATTCTCGCGGAGATATCATAGTCAATCCACCAATTATTAGTGGGTACAAGAAATAATGGACACTCAGGTTGAATTTCCTCATCAATGAATAGATTATCAATTGATGGATCAGGAATCGCTGCAGTCTCTTGACGGGCCGCAGTGGGTAGGCCTGGTGTCGCCGAAGGAATCGCCGCAGCCGCTTTACGGGCCGCGTTGGGTAGGACCTTCAGGTTGTGCGTTGTCGGTATCGATGGATCGGCAAGATGGAGGTCCTCCTGGAAGATTATGTCTTTTGATATGTATAAACGCCCGTTGGAGGGGTCCACCAATCTATAATTGGTAAAACCATCATAACCCACAAAAATCAACTCTTTGGAACGGGAAGCCATCTTATTGATGGGCTTGGGAACTATCTTCAAGAATGCTTTGCAACCCCATCGGCGAATGCCGCGTGCAGAAGGTAGAGCTTCAAGCCAGGCCTCATACAGTGTAATCGGCTTTGTATTTTCAGGGCCCCCATACAATATCGTTGAGGTTGGCATAAGGTTAAGCAGCTCTGTGGCTGCAATAACTGCCTCACCCCACATCTTTTCCGGAGCTGAAGAGTCTATTAATAGTGATTGGGACTTCTCAATGATCAAACCAATCGATCGTTCGGATACTTCATCTTGCTGTGGAGTATGGGGGGGAGTCGGCTCCCATTTTATATCTTCACTGAGCATGTATGCCGTGGCTGCATTTGAATTCAATTCTCCACGATCTGAGTGGATGATTGCAATACCACATCCCAGCAGATTCTTGATGAATTGGTTGAAGATCCGTAGATATCTCAACGTCTCATCTTTGCGTTCCAATAGGAATATCCACCTCATACGGGTGGCATCATCTGTTATCACCATTGCAAGCTTCTTGCCGGCGTAAGATGATATATCATTCTCGGTTCCAAGAGTCTCACCACCACTGAATATATCCACCCAAACCTTCAAGGCCTTGCGGGTGGCACGACGTGGTGTGGAATCCTTGTAGGAAGCGCGTTTCTGTTTAGACTTAACACATGTGACACAGAATGATAATTTCTTCGGGCCGATAATGGCAATACCAAATCGCGGGTCCCTGGTCATTTTTAATATACTATTTTCACCGATATGACCAAGTCGATGATGCCACTCATCTATCGGAAGCTGTTTCGGAAGGACTGCAGATAATCGAGATGGAGGTGAGATAACAAAGGAATCAGTATCTGAATCCTTAGAGTTGATTAACTGTTCAACCTCCTCGCGGCTGAAAGGCCCCAAAGATCCAGCATTCGGATCGTAATCTGTTGAGATTGCCTTTGGTTTCGGAACGGCCACATATGCCACTGCTCCATACATTGGGTCGTTCATTACCCCATGAAATGTCGGTGGGCTGTCGGATAGGATGTAAATATTATTGTGGGACAGATTGGCGTAGAAGATATCACTGTTGGTAGGTGACAGGAACTCAAAGTAGTTCCCAGCATCAACTTGCATATCACGGCGGATATAGCCCTGACATTCCATCAGCCCAGCGGAGATCAGATTTGCGGATAGCCCTGGCACGTAGTATACATGATTGAATTCTATCAATCTTTCACCCACTGGGATGGATGCAGTGCCGACACCCTGAACCTTCATAATGGCCTTGTTGGCCACTTGAACTGTTGGACCATTGATTGCTATAAGTTCTGAAAATCGTGATCTATCACTCGCTATGTGGCATCCGGCGCCACTATCCCATATAGTGAGGGGATCCTTGTGGGGTTCCACAAAACAGGCTGGCACATTGATAACCTCTGCAAGGTTTGCCATCTGATAGGTGTCTGATCCATCTGTAATGGATAGTTGGGTTCTACCCCCACTATTGTCCTTTTCCTTCTTTTCCTTGAATTCCTTTATCCTCGCAGCATTGTTTATCCTCCAATTATCCGGAGCACTGTCTGGATTGGCCAACCAACAGGTGCCAAAGTGAGATCTCTCACAATCAGGACATGTAGATGGATTTCCCGATCCCCGATGGTTTCGGGAGCCCCCTTGTGTACTGCCACAACCACATCCAGTACGGCCTCCACGGGCCAGATTCGATGTATTGTTGTTCGAATTGGTAGGTGTAGTGGTCATTGTATCTGTTGTAGCTGTCGTAGCTGTGTTGGCTGCAGAATCTATATTCTGCAGATTCTTTTTATCTTTTGGAGGATCAAGCCGCGAACGGATCTCCTCCATGAGAAGATCAACATCCAATACCACAGCTGTGGATTTGGAATCCTGTATCTCCTCTATCTTCTTCTGAACATAATTCCTCCAATTGTTGGGTAGAACTGAGTAGAAGGTATCAAATATCCATGCATCTGAGGGGGAAGCATCCAACATCTCCAATTTTGTAATGGCAGACTGGAACTTATCAAAGAATGTGTGTAGATTGGTGACCTGTGTGCCATCAAGAGACATGAATTCCAGAACTGCCTCACGGTGTAACTGTGTTTTGGGGACAGAGTATTCCTGTTCAATCGCATTCCATAGAGTATAGGCGATCCGATTTTCATCATACTTGGAGAAACATGGTCTGACACCTGCACCCAAGGAGTTCGAGATGAATGTGTAGAGCCACCGGTTTCTGGCGTCCCAGAATGGTGCCCATTCGTCATCTCTTTGTAGAGGGTTCTGGGTCTGTCGTTTCTCTATCATATACCAGCACTGTGCATCAACCAGTTTCGATTTCATGAAGATGCTCCATGTGGTGTAATTGGATGTGCCAGTCAGACTGTTTGGTCTCACAGTATTCTTGACATCTTCCTTGAATTGGGAGATTGCCTTGCCAACACGGCTATCCGGTTCATAAAGGTTGAATTCCAACCTTTCACCGAGATTAGGATTCCATGTGGCTGTTGATGTGGTGGCAGGATGATTGTTGACATCCTGAGGTCGATCTGTAGAGGATCTCTTTTGACGGAGTTTTTCCAGTTGTAGTTCGAGTTCTAAGACTCTTTGCTTCCCCTTGTCCATCTCAAGCATCATCTTGAGATGCTCCATCTGTTGGTCTGATATTGCCTCGCCCGAACGGTAGACACCTGGGTGTCCATTATTCTCATCAAGAGAACCAGCATCAAGCTGTTGAGTAGATCGGGGGGCCGGCCTGACCGTGTCAGGAGCTGTATTCAAACCAGCTTCGAATCGAGAGGGTGTTGCGGGGTGTTCTTCAATGGAGCTTTCAAAGGCTCCAGGAGGATGTCCACTGGCAGAGCGTGAGTGTGAAGAATCATCATCATCATCAACTGCAACTGATCCAGTGGAAAGGACGCGAGATCGCGAACGTGTGTGTGGGCGAGATCGTATTGAATCCGCCATCTTGATATTCATTTATTGGATCCTTGCCAATATCATTCTCTTTTTCTTGCTTTTTTGCAAGTGTGGTGCGTTTTCTGCAAGCCTCTTTTTTTTTTTTTTTTAAGCGAGCAGTAGTATTATTGATCATCAAGATCTCAAACACATCAATACTGATAGAATAAGACGATTTTAACTCCTGAAGGGCGTATCAAATGAAGCAGTAGTTCAAATAATGAATATATTGACAAGGAATCCCGAATTGGCAGCGATTTTGCGCAAAACGGGTCTCATAACCTGTGGAAGGTGTAAAGCTTGTGTGATTGAAAGGTTGCTAGCTTTGTGGGAAGTTATATGGTGGAAGGATTAGTAAGCCAGATCACGTGACCTGACATAAGTACCATACCGGAAAAACGTAGGCTTATTATACGACCGGGCTATGGTTGTTCCGCCATGCCAGTCAGCGACACTGTCGCTGAACTGTAAAACTTAATATAATGGTGGATTAGCTTTGAAATCACTGTAAATGAGTTATGATTCATAGACTGACCGTGTGACCGATTAAATGAAATTAAATGAGATCACTTTCTCATTTTTTTCAAGTTATGATTTCATTTTAAAATCTGATATATAGTTACTTTGCATGTTTTTTTAATGACTAGTCTTAGCAGAATTCACATCAAGAAATGTATAGAATCAGATTAAATGAAATTAAATATAAAATTTATAATCTTAGTAGTCAGTCTAGAGATAAATCTCATAGATATACTACTGTAATCATTAAATGAAAATTATTGAATAATCACTGCTATTGACTATACTACTAACTGACTAGTTGTAAAAGTAGTTTCAGAAATAATAGAGAAGATAGTAATGAAGTTTTTACATAATAAGATCTATATTAATTATGAAATACTATATGAGATTTTAACTGATAATAGTACAAACCTTGTAGAAGAAGTAATGAGACATTTCATAAGCTAGTTACAGATAAGATATTATAGAACAATGTTATATCATCTGTAGATAAATAGAAAGATGAAACACTTAAATAAAATTCTGAGTAACATGCTAATGAAATATCTAGTAAGTAAGTCTATAAGATTATGAAATGAATATCTCAGTCAGACACTATTAGTTATATAAATTTAGTAGTATACAGTCTTCAAGTGTTTACTATTCTATCTATTATATAAATTGCATTTGCGCATTCTGAAGAATGCTTTGAAAAAGATAAGAAAGAGAACAGCAGTTGCAGATACAGCAGTCATGAATATAAAACTAAGATTGAAAGAAATCAGCTATGTATGTATAAAAGCTAATAAGTTACTTCTGAACTGAGCAATTCAATTAAAAAGAATATGAGACTCACTAGTTAAGAAATCAAGTCTTAAGATAAGAATGTAAGTTCTTATATATAATAAGAGTTCTGAGAAGTTTCAATTTAGATAATTTAAGCTCTATAAAATACTCAAATCACCTTCTCTGAAAATATACACATTGAAGAAATCAGAGAAATGAGTCTTATACAACTTAATAAATAATTCATGTCTGATAGAGATAAAGATGTAAGACTTAAGTAGATTATAATTATCTACAGCACTATTATCAGTATTGAAAAAGAAGAAGCTTATAATTAAAAAGTCTCATAAAGTAAGAGAAATTATAGATGTTTATAAACTAGATAATCTTACTTATTCTGATCTTTTCATAATTATAAGAAAAGAATGAGAAGTAATGAAGAAATCAGATAAATATTATACTTTAATAAGTAATAAGACTGTAGTCAGTTGTATAATAATACATCACAGATATCAGATATAACATAGTAAAGAGTAGTCTCAAAGTGACAGACTTGTATATAAGTCAGATGACAGAAGAAAAAGAAATTCAGAGTTAAATTTAACTGTTTATATTAGTTTAATTACAAAGATAATAGAGGATGAAACATCTGAAACATTTATAGATATAT
The DNA here is from genome assembly GCF_000003525.1 of Blastomyces dermatitidis ER-3. Lineage (NCBI taxonomy): Eukaryota > Fungi > Ascomycota > Eurotiomycetes > Onygenales > Ajellomycetaceae > Blastomyces > Blastomyces dermatitidis. The sequence continues at coordinate 1,357,853 of NW_025544783.1, read as the reverse complement.
AAGATTAAGTTATCTTACTCTTTGAAGACACTCAGAGATTGAGTAAGATTAGTTTTAATAAGCTATTCACTGTAGTGATCTGAGCAGGTGAAGAGAGACAGTATAATATATAAGACAGAATTATAAGATAAAAGCTGCTGAATCTAGTCACTGAACACTGTATTATATAGAGATGATGTACGAGTAGTAACTAGAAGACAAGGAAAAAGCATAAGAGAAGAGAAGAGATAATGAATAATGAATTAATTATCAATTAAAAGAATAGACTGTAAAAAGATAAATATTATTATACACATCTTATTTATTTTTATACATCATATATTTAATCTATTTTCAATGCTACATCATCTGAAAAACATTAAAAATAAAGAAAATCTCAAAACTTAAGATCTGTAAGAAATTCAAGAGCTGTAAGTTACTCTTATAATAATATTATACATGTCTCTGATTTCTCTACTGCTCTATGTATAATATTAATATCTTTTATCACAAGATTAACTGAAATATCAATATAGAAATGTGTATATATATACATAGAAAAATTGAAGAAGAGCACAGAACTTGCAGAACTGAGAGTCAGAGCAGAGAGAGTGAAGATGAAAGAAATAGAAGAGAAAGAAAGTACAGAACTGAATAAATAATAGCAGAAGTCACTCAGAGTTGAATACTTACAATCTGATATACACATAATCTTTCTCACAGAGAAGAGAGAGAAAATGATGAGAGAAGCTTGAAGATAGAGAAGAATAGTCTCAGTGATATTATCATCTTCAGGGATTAAAATGACCTCTGACATCAGAGCAACTAAGAATCATTATTAGTATATAAAACTACAAAGTTAGAAGTAGAAACAGTTACTGAATAAATATTCACTAATCTTAGAGTTGTATATATAATTACAACACATATAAGACTTCTCAGAAAGAGAGAGAGAGATATAGAGAAATATAGAAAGTAGAATACTGTGGCGGGCTGCGCCCGATCAATCATATAGACTATTCCGTTACACTCCACAGATTCCACGTACGCTCAGATCCTCGGCCATTCTCGATTGCAGATCCTCGGCCATTCTCGATTGCCGATCCTCGGCCATTCTCGATTGCAGATCCTCGGCCATTCTCGATTGCCGATCCTCAGCCATTCTTGATTGCCGATCCTCGGCCATTCTCGATCGCCACCCTGATCAATCATATAGACTATTCCGTTACACTCCACAGATTACACATACACTCTGATCCTCGGTCATTCTCGATCGCCGATCCTCGGCTGCTATGGTATATATTATATATTCTTCCACTCTGAAGCTCCACCGCGTACACCATCACATATGTGTATAAATATCCACCTCAATCACTGATTCTCACACTTTCTCTTTCTTTCCTTCTCCAGCATTTTTATCTTTGTTATATAAGACCTATCAATATAATACTGATCTATTCAGTGTAGGCCCCTTACACTATAAAAACACTCATTGTCTCCTTATTAGAAAACAATTATTCAGCATTATCTCCTCATTAGAAATGATTATTCATCAAGAGATATCTGAACATGTAACAATGTGTAAGAAAGAGAAGTCAAACAGTTAAGTGAACACTGAGTTCTCAGATAGTTCTCAGATAGAAGCTTGCTCACCAGTTGCTCTGGCCTTATAACAAGATCTTATGAAGAGAATAAGATCTTACAAGAGAATGTCAGTGAAAGACCTGAGAGTTCTGACACACAGATGTATAAAAATACAATTACACTTCTTCAGATTTCATAGATATTATACATTCAATGATTGATATAATCATGTCTAATAATAATATGAAACTCTCAAACTCGAACATGAGCATAGACACAGTGTCACAGTGACTTCAAGCAATGTTGAAACTACAATAACAATAAATAGCTAATATGCATGCAACTCAACAATATCAATATGAAGAGATTTAACAATTATCACAAGAAATCCATGTGATTTCAACATCTACAGAATTGAATACAAAAGCACTGAAAGAATGCTTAGATACTTCTGCATATTTCAATGCTTCTGATCTCACTCTTCACTCATCATAAAGAATGGAAATGCTTATGAAACTGAGTGTAGATGAAGATTTCATCAGTTTATTAATTAATCAAGGTTGATATATCAATGAATGATTGAAGAATTGCATGAAACAGAAGTTTCATTCATGAATGAAAGCATGTGAATCAGTGTTGTAAATATCTGACAATATCATGAGACATCTTGATATCCTGTTCTGAGACACTGCCATGTAACAGAAAGCATTAGATTAGTTACAGAGCATCTGACAGAGAAACACTTCTCTTACAACATTTATCCCTGACTTCAACATCAAGATCTTAGAAGCAGGTAATCAATCTTGAGAGAATAGAATGAAGATTAGCATGCTCAAGAAGACATTAACTTTCAAACTCTTACAGGCTCTTATAAGTATAAATGAAGACCAGACTTATGAAGGCTTCTGCACACAGCTTCAGACAATGAATGACTGTCTTATCAAGCTCAAGAATATACAGAACAGTGACAGAAGATATTACATCTCAGCAACTTATACACCAGTACTGACAAATAACTCAATGACTTATACATCAGCAGTGATAGATAACTCAGCCACTCATACACTCACATCAAAGAACAATGATGCAGATGCCATAAACTGAATAGATTCAAATGTCTATGCATAAGCAAGAGTTTCTGCTGTTTAAACAGGCTTCTGAGTTCCTGAGATCACTTCTGAAGAAGTTGTTGATCAATATCAACAAGAAGTGTGCATCAACTGTAACTGATTGAAACACATTGCTTTCAACTGCTGATCAATCTATGTGCCTTCACATTCAAGAGAAAGATCAGCATCTTCACAATTAAGAGAAAGATCAGCACCTGTTCACACCAGTCACATTACATTAGAGAAAGATTCAGAAGATAACTATAAGAATATCCTGATGAAACAGAGAAAAGATTAGCTTCTATTCAAATTTATAAACAGAAGCTTGAAGAGGTTGAACAACAATAATTTGAAGAGAAGTCACTATGCAATGATAAAACCTTCAGTGTATTCTCTTATCAAAAACTACACACTGAACTGCTGTGCTGTCATCAATCTGATCCCTTCTCAACTGACCTGGACTCTGAGTTCTGCATTATCTGAAACAGTGGCTCTTGACTGATGGGAACTGCTTCTGAAAAGAAGGAACTAATGTGGCAGGCTGCACCTGATCAATCATATAGACTATTTCATTACACTTCACAGATTCCATGTACACTCAGATCCTCAGCCATTCTCAATTGCAGATCCTCAGCCATTCTCAATTGCCAATCCTCAGCCATTCTCAATTGCAGATCCTCGGCCATTCTCGATTGCCAATCCTCGGCCATTCTCGATTGCCAATCCTCGGCCATTCTCGATTGCCAATTCTCGGCCATTCTCGATCACCACCCTGATCAATCATATAGACTATTCTGTTACACTTCACAGATTACATGTACACTCTGATCCTCAGCCATTCTCGATCGCCGATCCTCGGCTGCTACAGTATATATTATATATTCTTCCGCCCTGAAGCTCCACCGCGTACACTACCACATATGTGTATAAATATTCACCTCAATTGCTGATTCTCGCACTTTCTCTTTCTTTCCTTCTCCAGCGTTTTTATCTTTGTTATATAAGATCTATCAATATAATACCGATCTATTCGGCGTAGGCCCCTTACAAATACAGTATATAAATAACTCATTTTCATGACAATATTTCAGATAAGATATACAAGCCTCACATCTGTAAGTGTAAAAGAAGGATCTTCAATCTCACCTGTTTTATTTGCAATATACACTGCATATCTATTCATGAATAGAGAGATGAAAATAGTGAGATCTTCAAGTTATGTAGATGATATTGATCTACTCTACAGTTCAAAGACAATCAAAGAGAACTTAGAAGTGATTGAGAAAGCAGCAAAGGAAATCTTTGTTAGAGCAGATATTAATCTAATTCAATTTGATATGAATAAAACTGAGTTAATTCACTTTTTTCCCAGATTTAATGAGAAAGAACTAAGTCTAACTCTTTTAAATAAAGAGATTAAACCCGGTTTAAATGTCAAATGACTAGAAGTATGGTTAAACTCCAAGCTGAATTTTAAATATCATATTCAACAAAGAATCATCAAGGCAGAGAGACTACTGAATAGTATAATCAGACTATCAAATACTGAGAGAGGTCTATCCTTTCAGGCTATGAGACAGTTATACATAGCCTGTATTATCTCAGTAGCTGATTATGAAGTTCAAGTTTGATGAAACAATCAAGAAAACTTCACTGAACTCTTTCAAAGTCTACAAAACAGAGCTTTGAGAAGAATTCTGGGTGCATTCAAGTCATCTCCTATTAAAGCAATGGAAATTGAAGCTTCAATTCCACCTCCTGCTATTCGATTTGAAAAGGCCTGTATGAACTATGCTCTGAGAGTCATGAAGATGAGCTCAAATCATATAATCAGAGAAAGAGTCTCTTCTTCATTTTCATCAGTTAACTCAGAAAATGAACTGAATTGAAATAGATTTCTTGATTGGAACAAGAATAATACTTTAAAGAAAATGCCCTCTCAACTGTATAGACTATGTTCACTTATTAAGAATCAATTTTCTTCATTAAATATTGAGAAAATTGATCATGAGAAGATATCTCCCTGGAGAGAAAAGCTGGAATCTCTCATAGACTTATAAATAAGTGAACTATCTAAAGAGAGAGAATATGAACAGCATTTGAAGAAGATCTCTATAATTAATATAAAAGACTCTGTTCTGATCTACTCAGATAGCTCAAAAAATGAGAATTTGAATAGATTAGACGCAGGCATTGCTTATACTGAAGATAATATTAATTTTATCTCAGATTTCTGGAATTTAGACTGTGAATCTGAAGTCTTTGATGCTGAACTATTTGCAATAGTGAAAGCTTTCAAACTCATTGAAATAAAATCTTATAAAAGAGGAAATTGTTTGAAAGAGGCATGAATATTTTCTGATAGTCAAGCTGCTTTAAAAAGACTTAGAAATAGTCAGATTCATAATAGTCAAATGAATCTTGAACTGATTTTAAACTCTGTTTTGAAAATTCAAAAGAGAAGAATATCAAAACTGATAATTCATCTGCATTGAGTTCCTGCTCATATGAATATTCATGGCAATGAATTGACTGATTCAGCTGTAAAAAAGGGTTCAGAATTAAGCAGATCTATTCAAAAAACAGTGTTCTGGTCTTTCATAAGAGAAAGATAAAGATCTTGTTTAAACTAGTAGAATGAAAGCTGGCAGTGTAGAGGCCTACGCCGAATAGATCAGTATATATTGATAGATCTATAACAAAGATAAAAATGTAGAGAGGAAGAAAGAGAAAGTGTGAGAATCAGTGATTGAGATGAATATTTATATGTGTATGTGATGATGTATGTGATGGAGCTTCAGAGTGAAAGAATATATATGTGTTCATAGCGGCTGAGGATCAGTGATTGGGAATGACTGAGAATCAGAGCATATGCTACGCGCGTTTGTAGCAGCTGTGAATCAGTGATCAGAAGTGGCCAAGAATCAGAGTGTATGCTACGCGCGTTCATAGCAGCCGCAGATCAGCAATCAGAAATGAAAGAATCTATGAAGTGTAATGAAATAGTCTATATGATTGATTGGGCGCAGCCTGCCACATTAGCCCCCTCTTTTCAGAAGCAGTTCTCATCAGTCAAGGGCTGCTGTTTCAGATAATACAGAACTCAGAGTCCAGGTCAGTTAATTGTAGCTGACTCATTTCATCAGATATTGTCAGCCGCGGCTGTGAGATCTCTTATTGAGAATATCTTCAATCTCTCACTCAAGCTCATTATCTTCTTCTATGATGCCTGGCAGCTGTCAGTCAGAAGTCAGCTGAGAAGAGAACAGATCAGTGATAGTGTGATGAAGCAAGCTCATGTGAAATACATCATGAATCTCTGATAATATGTTAAGACAGTAGTTGTAGCTATCTAGAACTTCTATCACTTTATACCTGGCATGATGATAGTCTAGTGTACAAGATGAATGTGTGATTTGTATATTCTTGAGATTCAATCACACAAGATCTTCTATCTTATACTGCTCTGCAGAATCTTGTTGAATATTGATTTGATCTTCTTGATCTTGTTTCACAGTTGTCATGAAGGCCTCTGCTCAGTCATGAGTGTCTCAGAGCTTTGTTACTATATTATCAGCAATCTGAATCAGACTGTAGAGGTTCAGTGTGCACTGTGTGATCTCTAGAAGGTTCAATACTTTCATGTGATACCTGTGTGTAAGGAAGAACAGGCTTACATCTGTTGAAATGACATCTTGACTGTTGATAGTGACCTCTGTGTGTAGAAGAAGATCATGTCAATCATCTTATAAGTGATTACAGAACTTATAAAGATAATTCTTTATAGTCTGAATTGTCTGTTCTAATGTATCATCAGTCTCAGAGTGATAGACAGTTGACAGACAGTGTATAATCTTGAGAACTTGACAGATTCTTATTCAGAGAGCACTCACAAATTAGCAGCTCTGATCTGATACTATTAATCTCAGTAATTCATGCATCTGATAGAATGAACTCTGTAAGAAGGCTTCAGTGACTTGTTCAGTGTTCATCTTATCACAAGATTTCAATATTACACTCTTACTTAGTCAGTCAATGATGACCAGAATGTTCCTGCAGCTCTTGCTCTCAGATAGATCAACAGTGAAGTCAATCACTACATCTCATCAGATTCTATCAGAGATATTGAGTGATTTCAGTAGACCTTTTCTACAGTTCTTTCATGAGATAACAGAAGAACAGTGATTGCAGTTTCAGACAAAGTATCTGATACTGTTTAATATCTCAGACTAGTAGAATTCTTGAGAGATCATTCTATACAGTTATTCACAGCTTGAATAATCAGTCATACACAAATCATACATCTCTTGCATTATTCAAGTGTGTAAGAGTTTGAAGTAAGAAACTCAGTGTTGTTCACAGAATTGTAGAGTGTTATTATCATTGATTAAGTATTCTGAGATATCAGTTCTGATATGTAGTTCTGGAGAAAATCAGAATGCTTCTTGATATACTGCTTCAGTGAGAGTCTGAAGAAGTTCATCAGTCTGAGCTGCTGTATGCCATAGTTTGTCCAGTGTAGAGAAAGTGAAGATATCAATATCAGTTCTAATTGAAGAAGCATGTATGATGCCGTGAGCTGTTCTATCTTGATTAATTAATATCTTCAGGTTCAAGAGCCGGTGCTCTCAGTTCATTCAGTGAGTATCTGTTACATCAGATGACATATCTTACTCTTGTTGTGAGAGGGCATCTGTCATTGAGTTCTGACTGTCAGAACAGTAGTGTATTGTAAAATGAAAGTGACTTAGAAACTCAGATCATCATATCTATCATTCAGTAAGTTTACAGGTAGTTGTGAAGTATTTGAGATTCTTATAATCTGTGACTATCTCAAATTCAAAGACACTTCAGAGTTCAGAGTCTCATTCTTCTAAACAGTATATAATTGCAAGGAGTTTCTTATCATAGATCTTATAATTGCATTCAGCAGAACTCAGTTTCTTAGACATGAAGACACATGATTATAGAACATCTTCATCATCATATTATAATATCACTTCTTCTGTCACATAGTCAGAGAAATCAGCTTCAACAACTGTCTCATAATCAGAATCAAATATTATCAGTAGAGAAGTATTAATGAACATCTTCTTTATCTGTGTAAATGCAGCTTCAGCATTCACTGATCATTGAAATACTGAGTCTTTCTTAGTGAGATCTGTAAGTGATCTCATGATATCTGAGAAGTTTCATATAAATCACTGATAGAAGTTAGCAAATCTGATGAAGCTTCATACATCTTTCACAGTACATGAAGCTTCTCATTCAAGAATGGCAGAGACTTTCTCAGAATTCATTTGAATTCTCTTATCAGCTTCTATAATAAAACTCAGATACTTGATACTCTTGACTTCAAAATCACACTTGTTAATATCTATTGATAGTTCTGCTTCTCATAGCTGTTGTAATACCTTTTGCACATGTTCTTGATATTCTTTTCTGAATTCATCAGTGAAGATGAGAATGTCATCTAGATAAGCAGATACAAACTCATCAAGGAAATCTCAGAGTGCTCAGTTGATATACTTCTGAAATGTACTGAGAGCATTAGCCAGTTCAAAGAATGTGACTATTCATTCAAAGAGGTTATAACATGTTCAGAATACTGTAAGCCATTTATCTCCTTCAGTGATATGAATCTTATGAAATGCAGTGATGACATCTAGTTTTATAAATCATTGAGCTTATCTGATCTGTGCTAGGGTTTCATTGATGAGAGATAAGAGATATCAATCTTTCTTTGTCAATCTGTTCAGACCTCAGTAGTTCATGCAGAATCAGAGTTCTTCACCTGGTTTCTTTGCAAAGAGAATAGAGACTGTGATGAAAGAGTTACTAATGCATATGAATTCTTTATTCAACAGATCATTGAGTGTCTTTTGAAGAAGAAGAAGTTCATCTTGGAACATGCTATAAAGAGAGCCTCATGATAGTTCAGAATTCTTATCATTCTTTTTCTCTAACTTGATACTGTGATTCACTTCAGAACTTCATAAGAGAGGTATATTTATAATATTATCTTGTCAGAAGACATCTAGATATTCATGATATTGTTGAGAGAGTTTCATATGAGAATCTGTTATTATAACATGGAATAACTTTTCTAGGGTCTTTTTGATATCAGTCAGACTGATGAAATAGATTGACATATGATCTTGCTGTTAATGACTCTGTCAGTGATTTTAATGATGACTTCTTTTTTAAAGTATTTTGTACACATTGACAGAGATCTGTGTCAGGTTCATGATCTTGTAAATGTCATTTTCATGGACTCTATCATTGTTAGGGAATATCAAGCTTCTGTTTCAAGCATTCAATAAGATATCTTATTCAGATAGTCAGACAAGTTCTAACATAAGATTATAATCAAGATTATCAACTTCATATGTGTAGGCATCTTTATATTGATGTTCTTCTACATCTATGATCAGCTTCATCATGTAACAGGTACAAATGTCTTTTAAATCATCAAATTCTGTGAGAAGTTGAGGTTTTGATAGAGAGATATGCTGAAGGTTATGACATCTTACAACTGAAGATTTTATCATTGCATAGTGACATAGATCACTGTCTATCATGGTCTTCATATTATACATGTTATTAATCACAGTGAATACAAGAATTGCATTCATTGTTATCTTCTCTTCAAATCATTATCATCTGACCTCTTCAAGCTTCTGTTTATGAATTTGAATAGAAGCTAATCTTTTCCCTGTTTCATCAGAGCATTCTCATAGTTATCCTCTGAATCTTTCTCTAATGCAATGTGGTTGGCGTGGACAGATGCTGATTCATTCTTTGAATGAGAAGGCACTGATCCTTCTCTTGAATATGAAGATACATAGGTTGATTAGCAGTTGAAAGCAATGTGTCCTGATCAGTTACAGTTGATGCACACTCTATGTTGATGTCAATTGACAGCTTCTTCAGGAGTGATCCCAGGGACTCAGAAGCCTGTTCAGACAGTGAAGACTCTTGCTTGTGTGTAGACATTCAAGTCTACTCAATTCATGACATCTGCATCATTGTTATTCCTCAGTGCAGATGTATGAGTCACTGAGATGTAATGTCTTCTGCCACTGTTCTGTATATTCTTGAGCTTGATAAGATGATCATTCATTGTCCAGAGCTGTGTGCAGAAGCCTTTATAAGTTGAGTCTTTGTCTGTGCTCACAAGAGCCTGGAAGAGTTTGAAAGTCAATGTCTTCTTAAGCATGCTAATCTTCATTTAATTCTCTCAAGACTGATCACCTGCTTCTAGAATCTTGGTATTGAAGTCAGGAATGAATGTTATAAGAGAAGTGTTTCTCTGTCAGATACTCTATAACCAATCTAATACTTTCTGTTGTATAACAGTGTCTCAGAACAGAATATCAAGATATTTCATAATGTTATCAGACATTCACAATGCTGGTTCACATGCTTTCATTCATGAATAAAACTTCTGTTTCATGTGATTCTTCAATCATTCATTGATATACTAATCTTGATTGATTAATGAATCAATGAAATCTTCATCTACACTCAGTTTCACAAGCATTTCCATTCTTCATGATAAGTAGAGAGTGAGATCAGAAGCATTGAAATATGTGAGAGCATCTAAGCATTCTTTCAGTGCTTTTGTATTCAATTCTGTAGATGCTGGAATTGTATGAGTTTCTTGTTATGATAATTGTTGAATCTCTTCATATTGATGTTATTGAGTTGCATGCATATCAGCTATTTATTGTTATTATAGTTTCAACATTGCTCAGAGCCACTGTGGCACTGTGTCTATGCTCATGTTCAAGGGTTTCATATTATTGTTAGACATGATTATATTGATTGTCAGATGTATGATATCTGTGAAGAAGAAGTGTAATCATATTCTTATATGTCTGAGTGTCAGAACTCTCAGGTCTTTTACTGACATTCTCTTGTAAGATCTTGTTGCAGGGCCAGGATGACTGGCAAGCAAGCTTCTATCTGAGAACTCAGTGTCTGCTTAACTGTGTGACTGTTTCTTATATGTTGTCACACATTCAGATATCTCTCAATGGATAATTATTCCTGATGAGAAGATGATGTGTGAATAATTGTTTCCTAATAAGAAGACAATGAATGTTTTTATAGTGTAAGAGGCCTACACTGAATAGATCAGTATAATATTGATAGGTCTTATATAACAAAGATAAAAATGTTAGAGAAGAAAAGAAAGAGAAAGTGTGAGAATCAGTGATTGAGATGGATATTTATACATGTATGTGGTGATGTACATGGTGGAGCTTCAGGGTGGAAGAATATACGCGCGTTCATAGTGGCCGAGGATCAGTGATTGGGAATGGCTGAGAATTGGAGCGTACGCTACGCGCGTTTGTAGCAGCCGCAGATCAGCAATCAGAAGTGGCTGAGAATCAGAGCATACACTACGCGCGTTCGTAGCGGCCGCGGATCGGCGATCGGGAATGGAAGAATCTATGGAGTGTAATGGAATAGTCTATATGATTGATCGGGCGCAGCCCGCCACAGGCAGAAACAAAAGAAGAGTATACATTATTCAAGATTTAAGACAAAACCAAAGTGAAAATCTTGTTCAATTAAATGTAAAAAGAAAATATTCTCATCTATAATTCAGCTGAAACTAGGACATGATTATTTCAAATCTTATATACAAAGATTTGATGATAGATTTGATTCAACAGAGTGCTTATTCTGCAATGTGAATGAAAATCCTGAGCATATTGTAATACATTGTGCATTATACAATAGTCTCAGAGTCATATTAAAGAAGAAGTAAGATTTAAATCAATTAAATATGAGGTTCTTATTCTCAACTGAGACAGGAACTAAATACTTAATAGACTTTCTATCAGAAACTAGAGCAGCTACAAGAAAATGACTGAATTCAGAAGTATCTGAATATGAAGAGGTGGAAATTGACTAGATATAGTCTGTTAAAACAGCTATATATTATCTTTTAATAATTTTGTTTTGTTATAGTCTCTCTTTACTGTACTTGTTTCCTTCTGTTCTTTTCTCTATCTATTTAATGTGTCTATCTTTAAGACTATGTTCTCTTTTCTTTTGTCATAATATTTCCAAATGATTTCAAACTATCAGAAGGTGTTGAAATACTGCAATTTATAAACAGTTTTTATATTCTGAGCTGGAATTTTCTGATTTTGCATATTTGAAATTGATAAATGTATAATAGTTGACTCTATAGATATAGGAAAAACCCTGAGAACTAAAGATTCTCAGGTAGATGTCATAGTCTCTGACTGCATACATCTATAATTGAAGAATAATAATAATAATAATAATAATAATAATAGTAAGTGTAAAAGAGTATAATATTCATATTCTTATTTCTGAAAACACAGATATTTTTTGTCTATATCATGAAGTCAGATAATAGACATCAGAGAATAGACTGATATAAATCTATTATTTCAAAGAAATTCATCAGAGTGAATATATCTGTAATATTGAATTTAACAATTATGAAAAGTTTCTTAATATCTGTGAATATCGTGACTTTATATATAATAAAACTTATAATAATTTTCTCTAAGAATAGAAAAATCAGTATTAGAAAGAAAAGATGAAAAAAGAAAAAACTTATAATTTTAACACTGTTAAGAAGAGAGATAATTCTCTGATATAAATAAATAATTATCTTATTATAAATATTTAAAGTAAATGTAATAATCAGTATCTGTAAGTAAGCTTTAAATACTTGTATTATATACAGTCTTTATACAATAAATTATTCTAGAGATTGATAAGAAGAGTGAAAGTATATATAGTGAGAAATATAATTCATTAAGTCTACATAACATCTTGTTAAAACAGAGAGAGCTGATAATGAAAGTAGAGACAGTAGAAGTAGAGAGAGTAGAAGTAGCAGAAGCAGAAGTAGCAGAAGTAAGAGTTATAGAAACAGAGATAGTAGAAGTGAGAGAATCAGATGCAGATACAAGTGTAGAGAATTAAGAGAGAGTAATAGAGAGAGAAACAGAGACAGTAGAAGAGAATAGAGAAGACTCAGTTATATATAATATAGATAATTTCTTCATTATCACATTCTTCAAGTTCTTGATTAATGATTTAATATTGACTTTACTATTATCAGTGAATACAGATCTGTTAATATATAAAAGTTCTATATAAATAAAAACAAATATATGAGTATCTGTGTTTATATTATTGTTATTATTATTATTGTTTCATTATACTTAGACTGATCACTGAGATTATGAATTTCATGTTTAATATCATTTAATCTGATCTTATACATTTCTTAGCATGAATTTCACTGAGACTGACTATTAAAAAAACATATAAAGTGACTATATATCAGATCTTAAAATGAAATCATGACTTCAAAAAAATAAGAAAGTGATCTCATTTGATTTCATTTAGTCTCATTCTTAGTATAAAGTTACTATTTTTAGACATTTTAAGGTTTTTTTTAGACTATTTTTAATTTTTTAAAAAGTAATGCTTTTTGATAATGCTTAAATAAGATTTAAAGTCATTTAAAGCAATAAAAATAATTTAAATTGAGAAGTGAAAATCATGATCTCATTTGAAAAATGTAATAAGAGTAGACAGTAAGTCTCACTGAGACAGTATGAGACTACTATTTAATGTTAAAGCTGTGTAATGAGATCAGTCAAATTGATAATAAGACTATCAAAAAATCTGGTTCTGATCTCAGACACGGTCACACAGTCAGTCTAATTATACTCATATACAAGTGAAGCTTATAATGAGTTCTTGCGTGATGTTAAATACAGGTTAAGTGTTGATTATACAGAAGGAAATACAGATGTTAAGATCATGTCAATATAAGAATAAGTACTCGCAGGCGATTATTCAGGTGTTTGCAGCTTGGCGTGATATGTACTGTTAACTACTAGAAGTATTCACAGTAGAAAGATAAAATGTAGAGATTAAATATATAATAGTATTTAAGCTGAGTTATGAATAGTATTCATGAACTTCAGTCTATATAGTTATATATAGCCAAGAGCTGCTAGCTCTATTAATTATGTAAGAGATAGAAATAGAGATAAAGAATCTATAAGAAGTGAGATTTCTTACATACTCTTCTCTCTCTAAGACTTCATCTGTGAAGTCTTTCACTGAGTGACTTCATAGAATCAGCTCAGCACTGCAGTGATACTCACTAAAAATTCTTTATATTTATAAAAAATCTCAGTGAGGAAAACTCTCTTATTATTATAAAGAGAAAAGAGTCTGTTACTCAGTTTCTTATTTCATGAGATTCTTTATAATCTACAGATTCTTCTCTGACTATCACACAGATTTATCTTACATCTTTTATATAGAAGAGTTTCAGTTAACTCTTAATTATTTTCATGAGATTCTTGTGTAATCATTACACAGATTTATCTCACAGATAAATCACTCTCTGTGAGATTACTCTCATTAAAGAGAAGTATTCATAAGTTAATCTTTCACTTATTCTTATAAATCATTGTTCTTTAACACTGTAGAATTGTGAGGAATTTTTCATTCTTTTATTAACTCTGTAAAATTATAGAATTAAGATATTCACAGAATACAATCACTCTTTATAGTTCTATAGAAAGATTCAGATCTGTGATTCATAATTACTCTTATTTACTAGAGTGATCTGACTGTTCTACAGAATTATTCACAGTCACTCTCTTTCTACTCACACAATCTCTGATCAGACATATATAAATATATCTAGATTTTCTATCAATGATTCTTGCACTGCAGCACATTTCTGCAATCTTATTATCAATAAGAGATGAGTTTCTGAGTACTTCTAAAATCTGAGTAATCAAGACAATGTAAATGCTATGAATTTGTAACAGAAGTTGATCTGAATAGATGAGCTCTCTTTTCATATCTCAATTGATTTCAGACTGAATACTTCAGCATAACTGAAGAAGTGAATACAGCTTCATAAGAAATATCTGATCACATGCACAGATAGTCAGCTCTTAAGATTCTGCTACAACTGTGTATATTCTGATATCTGACTTCTCTGAAGTCTGTGTATTTCTGACAGTCTTCATATCAAATGTAATAATTGTCTGTATCACAGATATAATACTCTCTACTTCTTTGAAGAGAGAAATTGATAGTTGTGAGAGAATTGAATATCATAGATATTAAGAATGTGAGTTTGAATTTTCTTTATTTTTTCTTTATTAATCTCTAAATTGTGTTTGCAGCTCTGTTTTTATTTTCTTATTTTTTAGCTTTAATAAGAGTATGATTTCTTCTTCTCTTATATATACTGTAAACTGTTCATCTCAGTAGAAACTTATTATCTTATAAACTAGAACTTACAAATGACAGTGTTAATATCTTTATTATAATCAGATTCTTAGTGAAGATTATATTATTCTGACTTATCAGAATTCATAGTATGAAAGTCATGTCTCAGCTTCTACAGATATCTTATCTGCTTAAATAATTCTTAAGTGAACTTATTCATCTTATCAGAATACTCTTATAACTGAATCTTGAATCAGAGTATATAATCTTACTTCTCTGAGTTAATAATCTCTTTAATCTAATATTCTCTTTCATTCTCTAGTGCTTTATAGACAGAGTGATGAGTCACAGAGTTCTCTTCTGAAAATTCCTTATATTCACAGAGTAAAGAGATATAAAAAATATTATATATCTATAACTCAGATAACAGTTTTAATCTGTAGAACTGTAAACTAACTTTCTTCATAATTTTACAAGACTCTGTTTGTAAAGAATTCAGCTTCTTACTAGATCTTTATATAATAATATTTTCTAGACTTAATCAGACTCTATCATCTTTCTTAAAACTCTTTATAATATACTTAAAGTCATAATATCTCTTCTGATACTCTTAAGTCTTTCTCAAGAATTCATAAGCTTTCTTCTGAGTCTTCTGAATTCTCTCAGTCTGTTCACAGGTATTATCATACTCTATAGTATACTCTCACAGATTCATCAATATTATTCATAAATAAGTCTCAGTTAGCATCTCAAAGAGAGTTTTATCTATGCTGATATACTTTAAGTTGTTATACAAAAACTCTGTAAGTGATAATTAATGTATTCAGTTATTCTGATTGTAATTGATAAAGTACTACAGATACTGTTTCAATATACTTATCAGATATTCTATCTGATTATCTATCTGTTAATGAAAAGCTGTGCTTAGATCTTACAAGATCTTTAGTATAGTTATTAAATCAGATTAGAACTCTTCTACAAAGATTAATTCTCTATCTGAGATAATATTTATAGATAACTCATACAATCAGATCATATTATAAATAAAGATATAAGTTAAATTCTTTAACTTTAAGTTCTTACAGATGAGTATAAAGTATGCTATCTTGATAAAGTAATTCACTATTATCAACACACTGTTAAAGCAGATATTATATATATTCTTGCTTTCAGAGAGACTTATAAGAGTATTTATTTCTAGCTGTTCTCAAGGTTTCTGTGAAATGAATAGAGAAGTAAGTTCTTCATATAATCTGAATCACACTATTTATAAACTCTGATAAATAGTATAAGAATTCACTATCTTCTTCACAAGTTCTTGCATCTTCAGTCAGAAGTATTTTCTTATAAGCAACTTATAAGTTCTAGTATCTATAAAATAACCTGCTAGACAAGAGTTATAATACCTTTTAATAAGTTTTATATATAGACACTTATTCATAGATATATAAGTTCAGCTCTCTCTTTACAAGAGATTATTTAAGTCTCTTTAATTCTTTATTTCTGCAGAATTGATTCCTGCTGTAAGCAGTTTCTGAATATACTGAGTATATTCATTCTTCAGTTGCAGTTCAGATAATCTGAATAGAAGATCTTACAAAGACTTATACTCTGTTTTCTCTTATATCAGATTTTTCACAGTGCTTCTTAAAGTCTGTAAACTCTTCAGATTATAGATACTCTCTTCAAGAATTCTCATAGAGATTTTCAGAGTGTTAACTCTCAGTGTTGTAGAGAGTAGTTATACAGACTTCTTCTCTCTCTTCTCTTTCTTCTCTCATGAGAAATTGAGAGACTCTTCAGTCAATCTCTTTATAACACTCAGTCTGAGCATCTCATGAAGCTTTTCTATCTTCTCTAGTCTCTCTGTGTCTGTCACTCTGATCTTCTTAATATAGTCTGATCTGTGAGAGAATCTGTCTGCTGAGTTCTTAGTTTTCTTGATATATTCTATCTTCAATCAGAACTTACTCAGTCTCTGAGCTCAGTAAATCTATTACTGTGAGAGTTTCTTAATTAAAGTAAACTGTTATAAGCTGTTATGATCAGTTCTAATAATAATCACTGTCATAAGATTCTTAAAGTAGTGATATCAGTGATGAAAGAATTTCACTATTATAAGAAGCTTCTGATCATGAATGTTATAGTTAATCTCTGTAAGTTACATCTTCTATAAGAAAAAGATCACTGAAACTCAGTTCTCATTTAACTGTAGTTATGAGACTATTTCTGAAATTGTAAAGAAGAAGATATCTGTCTTCAATCTAATTAAGAGTAAGAAATTAAAGTGAAACAGTATCACTGTATCTGTAAATATCTATTTCAATCTTATAAAGATCTCATAAGCTTCTAAGATAAGAAAGTTCTTACAGTTCTCTCTTCTTAATAATCTTTTCATTCTCTGTTCATAGAATGACTTCTTCTTATTTTTATTATTTAGCATGTCTGTAAGAGGAAAGAAGATTCTTGTGAATATAAAGATAAACTATCTATAGAAATTCACAAAGCTCAGAAAGATCTGAATCTCATGAATACTAGTTAACTTTAATTATAATATAATAGTCTTAATCTGTGAAGATTTTATCTGAATATTATCTACAGTGATTATATATTCTAGAAAATTAATCTGATAGATACTGAAGTTATACTTTACAAGCTTAATATACAGTTCTATCTCATCTAAGATGTTCAATACACTTTATACATACTCAGTGCATTCTTTCTTCTTTATAAAGTACATCATCACATCATTCAGATATATTATTATAAAGATATTCAGATATACATGAAGTATTTTATTAATAAAAGACTGAAATATTATGAAGATATTAATCAGATTAAAAGACATTACTAGATATTTAAATAATTTCAGTGCAGTTCTAAAGACAGTCTTTTATTCATTTTCAGACTGTATTCACAGCTGTGTATATATATTAATTATATTCAGTTATATGAATATGACAGCTTCTGTAAGATGATTGATCATATTCTTAATCAGAGACAGAGAATAGCAGCTCTTTATTATCTTGAAGTTCAGATCACAGTAATCTATATATAATGTGAGATCTTTATTCTTCTTCTTCACAAATATTACAGAGACTTCTATGAAGGCCTGTGAAGATCAGATAAAGTTATTCTTCAGATTCTTCTTTATATAGATCTGCAAGATCTCTGTCTTATAATAAGAGAGTTTATAAATTAATTCTTAGAAGAGTTTCTGCTCTTCTATTAAATCTATTATCAGATTCTTCTCATAGTGAGAAGAAAGCTTAGCTGTCTTTACTAAACTGAATATCTCTGTGAGATCTCAGTATTTCTCTGATATCTGAAACTCAGTTTCTATGACTGTGAGATTCTCAGACACTTATAAAGTCATTATATAGATAAGCTTATCTTCTCTAATCAACTCTATAGTATCAACTGATTCTATCTTTATAAGTGGCCCCGGTGGCCGAATGGTTAATGCGGCCACCCGGTAGCGCCTTGGTGTGGGAAACCAAGGTGTGTGGGTTCGAAAACCCGCAGGGAATACATTAAATCCGGAACTCAAGCACCTCAGGTTTCTAATAAATACAGAGGTGTACAAATCACTTCAATAAATCGCTCTATGTTCCTGGGCTGGGAAGTTATTATTGCATGTATCTAATTGTCACTTCTTTGTATTTCCTATGTTCTTGTTATCTTGATGTGATCTCAACACCTGTATTTCCTCCTGTATAATCAACACTTAGCCTGTATTTAACATCACGCAAGGACTCATCATAAGCTCCGCTTGCATATGAGTATAATGAAATAATAATAATAATAATAATAATAATATCTTTATAAGTGAGTCTGTCAACACTGATTGAAAGTATAAACCTGACTTACAGACAGCTATATGTGAATTGTATCTTTAAAGTTATATAAGTCTTAAGTATATGTTATCTATAATATCTGTGATAATTATAGTTTCTATAAATCTTCTTCAGATTTCAGAGAGATCTTGTAATTCAAAGATAACTCTTATAAGTTTCTCAGCTCTCAGATCTGAGTTCTCACACTCTACTTATTATAAGAGCAGATTCTCAGTTTTCATCTTTCAGCTTATTCACTCTGTGAGCTTTAGAGACACTACAGTGATCTGAGATTCTGAGTTTATTAATACTTTTTATACTTATAAGATAGTAGTACTGTGATGCAGTCTCTCTCTATAAGTAAGCATTTTCATCAGAGAAGTAACAGATTCAGATATCAGCTTTAAGATCTTTAAGAAGACTGTTACTGACTCTGTCTGTAACTTCTCAAATTTCTATTTTAATTTATTCAGACAGTTTATGCAGAGATATTCTGATTTAAAATAAATAAAGCAGAGTCTCTTTTTCTTAATCTCTTCATTATATACTCTATTTATAGAAGTGTATAAAGCTCTCTCTCTCTACTTAGTAGTTAGATATGAATCTCTCTATATCTTATTATCTTTTTCTAATAAATCTATTCTCTGTTATTCTAGCTCTTACAGAGCTGATTAGTGATCTACTCTCTGTGAGTCTGTGACTCTTACAGTGATTTATAAGTAGTGAATAAGAGTCATCAGTTTCTTTAGAATTAAGAGTTTAAAGTCTTACTTAATAAGCTTATTCTGTATATTTTTATTCAGTCTCTTTATAAATATTATTATTCAGATCTTATTTCAGAGCTCTATTTTCACAGATCTTAATTTATATCATAATTTTATAAAGTACTGTAAGTAGTCTTTATCAGATTTCTCATCTCTTTTTCTAATATTAATAATCATGATTCAGATATTCTCTATTCAGCTCACAGAGTTTCTTAACTTATTCTCTAGATAAATCTTAAGAATAGATCAGCAGAATCTCTTATAATCATTCTTTAAATAATTCAGTCAGTTCTTGACTTCAGTGTAATAGAGATCTATTATTATATAGATAACAGCTTCTTCATCTTTTATATTATACAGTCAGACTTGTGAGTTAATTTTAAATACAAACTTATAAAAGCTTTTATAGATTGTGATTCAATAAGTAATCTTAAGTAATTATAGCTTAACAAAGTTTCTTTTCAGTTTGTAGATATCTCTGAAGATTATATCTAAAGACTCAGTTTAAGAGTGTTTATAGATAGTAAGCATTTCTTATAGAAAAATAGCTTGATTCTATGAAAGATACTCAAGAATGTTTTTTACTGAGATTGATTCATTTATAAGTTCAGAGAGTTTCTCTGTCACAGATATAGAGACTAATATTCTATAAGTAATTAATAAGTTCTCTAAGACTTCTTTTATAAAGACTATTCATGATTTAGATAGCTGCTTCTGAGTGTCTGCAGTAGAGTTTACAGAAATTGAAGTATATAAGTTTCTAGTTCTTTCAGTCATAACAGGTGATTGCTGACTGACTGAGCTTGAAATGTAAGAATAAGTACTTACAGATAATTATTCAGATGTTTGTAGCTTGATATGATATGTACTGTTAACTACTAGAAGTATTCATGATAGAAAGATAAAATGTAGAGATTAAATATATAATAGTATTTAAGCTAAGTTATGAATAGTATTCATGAACTTCAGTCTATATAGTTGTGTGTAGCCAAGGGCCGCTAGCTCTATTGATTATGTGAGAGATAGAAATAGAGGTAAAGGATCCGCGAGGAGCGGGATTTCTTACAGCCAAGATAATAAGAACATAGGAAAATACAAAGAAGTAACAATTAGATACATGCGATAATAACTTTCCAGCTCAGAAACATAGAGCAATTCATTGAAGTGATTTGTACACCTCTGTATTTATTAGAAACCTGAGGTGCTTGAGTTCTGGATTTAATGTATTCCCTGCGGGTTTCGAACCCACACGCCTTGATTTCCCATGCCAAGGCGCTACTGAGTGGCCGCATTAATCATTCGGCCACTGGGGCATTGTGTTTATATAAAATTATGATAGAAAACATGATCAGAAGTCTGCTGAGAAGAAAATTACACTTACTCTTAATAAACTATCTGATATAAGTACTACAATGATACTTATTATAGAAATGAAGAGTCATTGTCAGAAACATATATAATGTAATAAGTGAATCAATGAAAGATGTTAAATAGAAGAAGAGATAGAAATCTTGAATGAGATAATAATATTTAATGATGATAATAATGAAGAAGATGATTGAAAAATGAAAAAAGTTAGTAAATAAATAATATAATATAGTGAAAGTTTCTTTATAAGAATATAAGAAGAATGCTAGTCAGATCAGAGATAGACTGTATAATTACAAATACTAGTAGCATGCTAATTCACATGAAGCTAGAGCTTATATTATAATTATATAGATATAACTAAATCTGATAAGAAAGAATATGATTCAGAAGAACATATAACTAGAATGATATAACTGCTGAATAATAACATAATCACTTCTGAACATGCTTATGAATGTAAAGAGGCTCTAGCGGCCACTAATTAATTTAGATAATGTATATAAGAAGCCGGTCTACGTCTGTAATCATATGCTAACTTAAGCAACCTTTGAATTACATTGATAAATATATAATAGTTAACTTTATAGATATTAGAAAAACCCTCAGAACTAAAAGTTCTTAGATAGATATTATAGTCTCTAATTATATATATCTAGACTGATCATGTGACCGTGGCTGAGATTAGAATCAGAATATTTGATAATCTTATTACTAATTTAATTAATCTCATTACATGATTTTAAGATTAGATAGTAGTTTTATACTGTCTCAGTGAGACTTACTGTCTACTCTTATCACATTTTTCAAATAAAATCATGATTTTCACTTCTCAATTTAAATTCTTTTTATTACTTTAAATAACTTTAAATGTAAGAGGCCTACGCTGAATACATCAGTATGATATTTATAGATCTTATATAACAAAGTGAAAAACACTAGAGAAGGAAAAGAAAGAGAAAGTGTGAAAATTAATAATTAAAGTAAATATTTATACACATACACAGTGAAGTTTCAGAGCAGAAGAATAGAAATTTCATAAGTTTTCAGTCAAGAATCAGTGACTGAGAATTAGAGCTTTAATAGAAATCTATAAAGTATAATGAAATAGTCTATATAATTGATCAGACACAGCTCATCACATTAACCCTCTCTTTTCAGAAGTGAGATTGTGTGTAGTTCTCATCAGTGTAAGAATAAGTACTCACAGACAATTATTCAGATGTTTGCAGCTTGATGTGATATGTACTGTTAACTACTAGAAGTATTTATAATAGAAAGATAAAATGTAGAAATTAAATGTATATTAGCATTCAAGCTGAGATGTGAATAGTAGTCATGAACTTCAGTTTATATAGCTATATGTAGTCAAGAGCTACTAACTCTATTAATTACATGAGAGATAGAAATAGAGATAAAGAATTTATAAGAAGTGAAATTTCTTATATATCTCTCTCTCTCTAAGACTTTATCTGTGAAGTCTTTCACTGAGTGATTTTATAGAATCAGGCTCAGCACTGTAGTGATACTCACTAAAAATCTTCACATCTATAAAAAACCTCAGTGAGGAAAAATGTAAGAAATCCCCGCTCTCGCGGATTCTTTACCCCTATTCCTATCTCTCGCGTAATCAATAGGGCTAGCGGCCCTTGGCTACACACAACTATATAGACTGGAGTTCATGAATACTATTCACAACTCAGCTTGAATGCTATTATACATTTGATCTCTACATTTATCTTTCTACTGCAAACACTTCTAGTAGTTAACAGTACATATCATATCAAGCTGCAAACACCTGAATAATCACCTGTAAGCACTTATTCTTACATTTCAAGCTCAGTCAGTCAGCAACTGCTCATTATGACTGAAAGAACTAGAAACTTGTGTGCTTCAATCTCTGCAAACTCTACTGCAGACACTCAGAAGCAGTCACCTGAACTATGAATAACCCTCATGAAAGAAGTCCCAGAGGACTTACCAATCACTCGCGGGACATCATTCTCTACATCTGTGACAGGGGAACTCTCTGAACCCATGAATAAACTAATCTCAGTGAAGAACATTCTTGAGTATCTTTCACAGAATCAAGCTATTTTTCTACAAGAAATGCTTACTATCTGTAAACACTCTCAAACTGAGTCTCTAGATATGATCTTCAGAGACACCTGTGAACTGAAAAGAAACTTCCTCAAGTCACAATCACTTAAGATCATCTATTAAATCACAATCTATAAAAGCTTTTGCAAGTTTGTATTTGAAATTGACTCACAAGCCTGACTGTGTGATATGAAAGATGAAGAAGCTGTCATCTATGTGATGACAGGCCTCTATTACACTGAAGCCAAGAACTGGCTGAATTATCTAGAGAATGATCATGAGAGATTCTGATGATCTGTTCTCAAGACCTATCTAGAGAATAAGTTGAGAGACTCTGTGAGTCAGACAGAGAACACCTGAACTGTGATCATTAATATTAGAAAAAGAAATGAGAAATCTGATGAAGACTACTCACAGCACTTCATAGAATTGTGATACAAATTGAGACCTGTGGAAACAGGGCTCTGAAACAAGACCTGAATGATGATGTTCATAAAGAGACTGAATAAAGACATGCAGAACAAGCTCATTGAGCAAGGCTCTAAGCTCTTGATTCTGAAGAAACTGATGACTCTCATTCACTGCTTATGAATCACTGTGAGAGTCACAGACCTGTGAAGAGTGAATCATCAATCAGCTCTGTAAGAGTCAGAACAACAGAGAACAGATTTGTTAGAAAAAGATGACAAGACACAGAGAGATTCATATCTAACTGCTGAGCAGAGAGAGAGAGCTTCACAAGCTTCTGTGAACAGAGTGTATAACAGAGAGACTAAGAAAAAGAAACTCTGCTTTATCTATTCTAAATCAGAACATCTCTGTACAAACTGTCCAGATAAATCAAAATAGAAATTTAAGAAGTCACAGACAGAGTCAGCAACAGCCTTCTTAAGAGTCTTAAAGCTGACACCTGAATCTGTTGCTCTCTCAATGAAAATGCTTGCTTACAGGAAGAGATCATGCTGTGATGCTGCTGTCTCATAAGTATGAAAAGTATTGATGAACTCAGAATCCCAGATCACTGTGATGTCTCTAAAGCTCATGAAGTGAATGAACTGAAAGATGAAGACTGAGAACCTGCTCTTACAATAAGCAGGGCATGAGAACTCAGACCTGAGAACTGAGAGACTTATGAGAGTCATCTTTGAATTGCAAGATCTCTCTGAAACCTGAAGAAGATTTATGAAAACTGTGATTATCACAGACATCACAGATGACATGTATTTAAGACTTACATGACTTCAAAGACACAATTCACACATAGCTGTCTGTGAGTTAGGTTTATACTTCTGATCAGTGTTGACAGACTCACTTACAGAGATAGAAGCAGTTGATACTGCAGAGTTGATTAGAGAAGACAAGCTCATCTATGTGATAACTTTGCAAGTGTCTGAGAACCTCATGATCATGAAAACTGAGCTTCAGATATCAGAGAAATACTGAGATCTCACAGAGATATTCAGCTCAGCTAAGACAGCTGAGCTTTCTTCTCACTGTGAGAAGAATCTGGTAATAGATTTGATAGAAGAGTAGAAACCCTTCTGAGAATCAATCTATAAGCTCTTTCATTATGAGACAGAGGTCTTACAGATCTATGTGAAGAAGAATCTGAAGAATAACTTTATTCAATCTTCACAGGCCTTCATGAGAGCCTCTGTGATATTTATGAAGAAGAAGAATGAAGATTTCAGATTGTGTATAGACTACTGTGACCTGAACTTCAAGATAATAAAGAGCTGCTATTCTCTGTCTCTGATTGAGAATGTGATCAACTATCTCACAGAAGCTGTCATATTCACACAACTGAATGTAATCAATGTATATACACAGCTGCAAATACAGTCTGAGAATGAATGAAAGACTGTCTTTAGAACTGCACTGAGATTGTTTGAATATCTAGTGATGTCTTTTAGTCTGACTAATATCCTCACAGCATTTCAGTCTTTTATCAATAAAACACTTCATGCATATCTGAATGTCTTCATGATAATATATCTGAATGATGTGATGATGTACTTTATGAAGAAGGAAGAACACACTGAGCATGTGTGAAGTGTGTTGAAGGCCTTAGATGAGACAGAACTGTATGTTAAGCTCATAAAGTGCAACTTCAGTACTCACTGAATTAATTTCCTAAAATATATAATCATCATGAATGATATTCAGATGAAATCTTTACAGATTAAGACTATTCTATCATAGCTGAAGCTAACTAGTATTTATAAGATTCAGATCTTTCTGAGCTTTATGAATTTCTATAGACAGTTTATCTTTGTATTCATGAGAATCTCCTTAGCTCTTACAGACATACTGAAGAGTGAAAATAAGAAGAAATCATTTCATAAACAGAGAATGAAAAGATTGTTAAGAAGAGAGAACTGTAAGAACTTTCTTATCTCAGAAGCTCACAGAGCCTTTGCAAGGTTGAAACAGACATTCACAGATACAGTAATACTGTTTCACTTTAATCTCTTACTCTTAATCAGATTGAAGACAGATGTCTTCTTCTTTACAATTTCAGAAATAGTCTCACAACTACAGTCAAATGAGAACTGAGTTTCAGTGGCCTTTTTCTCATGAAAGATGCAACCTGCAGAGATCAACTATGACATTCATGATCAGAAGCTTCTCATGATAGTGGAATTCTTCTGTCACTGATATCACTACTTCAAGAACCTTGTAACAGTGATTACTATTAGAACTGATTATAACAGCTTATGATAGTTTGCTTTAATCAAGAAACTCTTGCAGTGACAGGTTCACTGAGCTCAGAGACTGAGTGAGTTCTGATTCAAGATAGAGCATATTAAGAGAACTAAGAACTCAGCAGATGAACCCTCTTGCAGATCAGACTATGTTAAGAAGACCAGAACAACAGACACAGAGAGACTAGAGAAGGCAGAAAAGCTTTATGAGATACTCAGACTGAGTGTTATAAAGAGATTGACTAAAGAGTCTCTCAATCTTCTGTAAGAGAAGAGAGAAGAGAGAGAAAAGAAGCCTGCACAACTACTCTCTACAACACTGAGAGTCAATACTCTGAGAATCTCTGTGAGAATTCTTGAAGAGAGTATCTATAATCTGAAGAGTTTGCAGACTTTGAGAAGCACTGCAGAAGACCTGATGTAAGAGAAAACAGAGTATAAGTCTTTATAAGATCTTCTATTCAGATTGTCTGAACTGTAACTGAAGAATAAATATACTCAGCATATTCAGAAACTGCTTATAACAGAAATCAACTCTGCAGAAATAAAGAATTGAAGAGACTTAAATAACCTCTTGCAAAGAGAGAACTGAATTTATGTGCCTGTGAATGAGTTTCTATGTGTAGAACTTATTAAAAGACATCATAACTCTTCTCTAGTGAGTCATTTTACAGACACTAGAACTCATGAGTTACTTATAAGAAAATACTTCTGACTGAAGATGCAAGAACTTGTGAAGAAGATAGTGAATTCTTATACTATTTATCAGAGTTCACAGATAGTGCAGTTCAGGTCATATGAAGAACTCACTTCTCTACTCATCTCACAGAAACCTTGAGAACAGCTAGGAATGAATGCTCTTATGAGCCTTTCTGAAAGCAAGGACATATATGATACCTGCTTTGACAGTGTGCTGGTGATAGTGAATCACTTCATCAAGATAGCACACTTTATACTCACTTACAAGGACTTGAAGTCAAAGAATTTGACTCATATCTTCATCTGTGATGTGATCTGATTGTATGAGTTATCTGTGAACATTGTCTTAGACAGAGAATCAATCTTCACAGAAGAGTTCTGATCTGATCTGATAACTATACTGAAGATCTTGTGAGATCTAAGCACAGCTTTTCATCAACAGACAGATGATCAGACAGAACACCTGATGAGTATATTAGAACAGTATCTGCAGTGCTTTGTCAATTACAATCAGAATAACTGAGTGCATTGATTGTCACTCACAGAGTTTATATACAATAACTCAAAACATGTCAGCACAGACAAAACCCTCTTTGAGATGCTCACTGAGACTCATTCACAGATGATCTTGATGAACCCGTGAGAGTACACTATAGAGTGTGATAATGCTTGTGAACAGGCTGAGAGAATTCAGAAGATTCAGAAGAAAGCTCATGAATTCTTGAGAAAGACTCAAGAGTATCAGAAGAGATACTATGACTTCAAGCACATTACAAAGAGTTTCAAGAAAGATGATAGAGTCTGACTGAGTCTAGAAAACATCATCATACAGAGATCTAGCAAGAAGCTGAATCTCTTGCAGACAGAGCCTTGTAAGATTATGAAGAAAGTTAGCTCACAGTTCTATAGATTGAAACTGTCACCTGAGTTGCAGATGTACAATGTTTTTCATATCTCTTTGCTTCATGAATATAAGGAATTCTCAGAGAAGAACTCTGTGACTCATCACTCTATTCATAAAGCACTAGAGAGTGAAAGAGAATATCAGATCAAAGAGATTGTTGACTCAGAGAAGTGAGATCATAAGCTCTGATTCAAGATTCAGTGATAAGAGTATTCTGACAAGATGAATGAGTTCACTTGAGAATCATCTGAGCAGATAAGACATCTGCAGAAGCTGAGACATGACTTTCATACTATGAATTCTGATAAGTCAGAATGATGCAGTCTTTGCTAAGAATCTGATTGTGACAAAGATATTAACACTGTCATTTGTGAATTCTAGTCTATAAGATAATGAATTTCTACTGAGATGAACAGTTTACAGCATACACAAGAAAAGAAGAAAACATATTCTTATTAAAGCTAAAAAACAAGAAAACAAACAGAGCTGTGAATGTAATTTAGAGATTAATAAAGAAAAAACAAAGAAAACTCATATTCATATCATTAATATCTGTGACACTCAATCTCCTCACAACTATCAATTTTCTTCTTTAAAGAAGCAGAGAGTATTATTTCTGCAGTACAGACAATTGTTACATTTGACACAAAGGCTGCCAGAAATGCACAGACTTCAGAGAAGTCAGACACCAGGGTGCGTGCAGTTGCAGCAGAGTCTTGAAGACTGGTCATCTGTATATGTGATCAGATATCTCTTACAAAGCTGTGTCTGCTCTCCCAGTTATGCTGGAGTATTCAGCTCAGAAACAATGAGAACACAGAGAGAGAGCTCATCTACTCAGGTCAACTCCTGTCATGAATTCATAGCATTCACATTGTCTTGATTACCCGGATTTTACAGGTACTCAGGGACTCATCTTCTATTGACAATGAGATTGTGGAAATGCACCGCGGCGCGAGGACCATTGGTAGGGAATCTAGACATATTCACATATGCCTGGTCAGAGATTGTGCAGGCAGAGAAGGGATGATCATAGGCCTGTGAAACTGCAGAAGACACTGACAACATCAGAAGCTTTACAAGAACTGTTAGCTAGAATCTGTAAGGAATTACTTATGAGAAGACTTACAGCAAAGAAGGAGACTGCACTGCTTGAAGCCAGGAACTGGCCTGAGAGAGAGATGAGGTGAGCCGCTGGTCTGAAGATTGAGTGCAGTGACAGGGCTGAGAAAGATGAAGATATGATCATGAACAGCAGTGTCCCTGCTTCATCAGCCAGCAAAAAGCAATTAGAGAAGTTGTGGGAATGCTCATAAGAAGCTCAGCAGCAGCCAGACATTGTTTGTGAAGATGTTGAAATTAAAAAAATTTTTATTCTTGAAAAGTTCTTAAATCAATACACAGATATTGTCAGAAACACTCTCTCTCTATTATCTGAGTGAAAACACTTCACAGATGAATGAGAATACTCACAGTTTATAAGAATGAGAGCTGTTACAGAAAAAAGAAAAAAGAAGATAAGATTCTGTGAACAGATCTGAGATATTTATACTACTTTAGAGAGGTTTGCTTACACTGTGAGTGATTTCACAGAACAGTCAGATCACTCTAGTAAACAAGAGTGATTATGAATCACAGGCCTGAATCTTTCTATGTGACTATAAAGAGTGATTGCAGACTGTGAATATCTTGATTCTACAATTCTACAGAGTTAATGAAAGAATGAAAAATTCCTCACAATTCTACAGTGTCAAAGAGCAATGATTTGTAAGAATGAATGAAAGATTAACTTATAAATGTTTCTCTTTGATGAGAATGATCTCACAGAGAGTGATTCACCTGTGAGATGAATCTGTGTGATGATCACACAAGAATCTCATGAAAATAATTGAGAGTCAACTGAAACTCTTCTGTATGAAAGATGCAAGATGAATCTGTGTGATAGTCAGACAAGAATCTGTAGACTATAAAGAATCTTATGAAACAAGAAACTGAGTGACAGACTCTTTTCTCTTCACAGTAACAAGGGATTTTTCCTCACTGAGGTTTTTTATAGATATAAAGGATTTTTAGTGAGTATCACTGCAGTGTTGAGCTGACTATGAAGTCACTCAGTGAAAGGCTTCACAGACAAAGTCTTAGAGAGAGAGAAGTATGTAAGAAATCTCACTTCTCACAGATTCTTTATCTCTATTCCTATCTCTTATGTAATCAATAGGGCTAGCGGCCCTTGACTACACACAACTATATAGACTGGAGTTCGCGAATACTATTCACAACTCAGCTTGAATGCTATTATACATTTGATCTCTACATTTATCTTTCTATTATAAACACTTCTAGTAGTTAACAGTACATATCACACCAAGCTGCAAACACCCGAATAATCGCCTGCGAGCACTTATTCTTACAAAAAATCTCTTATTATTATAAAGAGAAAAGAGTCTGTTACTTAGTTTCTTATTCTGTAAAATTCTTTATAATCTGCAGATCTTTCTCTAACTATTATACAGATTTATTTCATATCTTTCATACAGAAGAGTTTCAGTTGACTCTCAATCATTTTCATGAGATTCTTATATAATTATCACATAGATTTATTTCACATCTTTTAATCTGAAGAGCTTCACTTAATCTTCAATCATTTTTCTATGAGATTCTTATGTGATTATTAAATAGATTCATTCTGCAGATGAATCACTTTCTGTGAAATCATTCTTATTAAAGAGAATCATTTATAAGTTAATCTTTCACTTATTCTTATAAATTATTATTCTTTCATGCTGTAGAATTATGAGAAATTGTTCATTCTTTTATTAACTCTGTAGAATTGTAGAATAAAGATATTTACAGTCTGTAATCATTCTTTATAATTATATAGAAAGATTCAGATCTGTAATTTATAATCACTCTTTATTTACTAGAGTGATCTGATTATTTTATTGTAAGAATAAGTACTCGCAGGCGATTATTCAGGTGTTTGCAGCTTGGCGTGATATGTACTGTTAACTACTAGAAGTGTTTGTAATAGAAAGATAAATATAGAAGTCAAAATATATAATAGCATTCAAGCTGAGTTGTAAATAGTATTCACAAACTCCAGTCTATATAGTTGTGTGTAGTCAAGGGCTGCTAGCTCTATTGATTATATGAGAGATAGAAATAGAGATAAAGAATCTGTGAGAAGTGAGATTTCTTACATATTCTTCCCTCTCTAAGGCTTCATCCGCGAAGTCTTTCACTGAGTGACTTCATAGTCAGCTCAGCACTGCAGTGATACTCACTAAAAATCCTTCACATCTATAAAAAACCTCAGTGAGGAAAAATCCCTTGTTACTGTGAAGAGAAAAGAGTCTGTCACTCAGTTTCTTATTTCATAAGATTCTTTATAATCTACAGATTCTTCTCTGACTATTACACAGATTCATCTCACATCTTTCATACAGAAGAGTTCTGATTAACTCTCAATCATTTCTATAAGATTCTTGTGTGATTATCACACAGATTCATCTCACAGATGAATCACTCTCTGTGAGATTATTCTCATTAAAGAGAAACATTCATGAGTTAATCTTTCATTCATTCTTATAAATCATTGCTCTTTGACACTGTAGAATTGTGAGGAATTTTTCATTCTTTCATCAACTCTGTAGAATTGTAGAATCAAGATATCTGCAGTCTACAATCACTCTTTGTAGTTATATAGAAAGATTCAGACCTGTAATTCACAATCACTCTTATTTACTAGAGTGATCTGACTGTTCTGCAGAATCACTCACAGTGTAAGCAAATCTCTCTAGAGTAGTATAAATATCTCAGATCTATTCACAGAATCTCATCTTCTTTTCTCTTTTTCTGTAACAGCTTTTATCTCTATAAACTGTGAGTATTCTCATTCATCTGTGAAGTGTTTTCACTCAGATGATAGAGAGAGAGTGTTTCTGACAATATTTATATATTGATTCAAGAACTTCTCAAGAATAAAAAATTTTTTCAATTCTAATATCTTCATAAACAATATCTGATCACTGCTAAGCTTCTTATAAGCATCTCTGCAACTTCTCTGATTGCTTTTTATCAGCTGATGAAGCAGGGACACTGTCATTCACAACTGCATCTTCATTCTCTTCAGCTCTGCCATCATACCTGATCTTCAGACCAGCAGCTCATTTCATCTCTTTCTCAGACCAGCCTCTGGCTTCAAGCAGCACAGTTCTCTTCTTTACTGTAAGTCTTCTCACAAGTAATTTCTTACAGACTCTAGCTGACAGTTCTTGTAAAGCTTCTGATATTACCAGTATCTTCTGCAGCTCTGCAAGTCTACAATCATCTCCTCTCTGCTCATACAATCTCTGACCAGGCATATGCAAATATGCCTAGATTCCCTATCAATGATCCTCACACTGCAGCGCATTTCCACAATCTCATTATCAATGAGAGATGGATTCCCAGGTACCCGCAAAATCCAGGTAATCAAGACAATGCAAATGCCATGAATTCATGACAGAAGTTGACCTGGGCAGATGAGCTCTCTCTTCATATCTTCATTATTTCTGAGCTGAATACTTCAGCACAACTGAGAGAGCAGACACAGCTTCATAAGAGATATCTGATCACACATGCAGATGACCAGTCTTCAAGACTCTGCTACAACTGTGTACATTCTGGTGTTCAGCTCTTCTGAAGTCTGTGCATTTCTGACAGTCTTCACATCAAATGTAACAATTGTCTGTATCACAGATATAATACTCTCTGCTTCTTTGAAGAAGAAAATTGATAGTTGTGAGAGAATTAGATGTTACAGATGTTGATAATATAAGTGTGAGTTTTCTTTATTTTTTCTTTATTAATCTCTAAATTGTATTCACAGCCTTGTTTATTTTCTTGTTTTTTAGCTTTAATAAGAACATGTTTTCTTCTTTCCTTGTATACACTGCAGACTGTTCATCTCAGTAGAAACTCATTATCTTATAGACTAGAGTTCACAAATAACAGTATTAATATCTTTATCACAATCAGATTCTTAGCAAAGACTGCATTATTCTGACTTATCAGAATTCACAGTATAAAAGTCATGTCTCAGCTTCTGCAGATGTCTT
The DNA here is from genome assembly GCF_000003525.1 of Blastomyces dermatitidis ER-3. Taxonomy (NCBI): domain Eukaryota; kingdom Fungi; phylum Ascomycota; class Eurotiomycetes; order Onygenales; family Ajellomycetaceae; genus Blastomyces; species Blastomyces dermatitidis. Next base: position 1,325,442 of record NW_025544783.1, on the reverse strand, counting down.
ATCTGCTCAGATAATTCTCAAGTGAACTTATTCATCTTATCAGAATATTCTTATCACTGAATCTTGAATCAGAGCTTATAATCTCACTTCTCTAAGTCAATAATTTCTTTGATCTGATATTCTCTTTCACTCTCTAGTGCTTCATGAATAGAATGATGAGTCACAGAATTCTCTTCTAAGAATTCCTTATATTTATGAAGTAAAGAGATATGAAAAATATTGTATATCTATAACTCAGATAATAGTTTCAATCTGTAGAACTGTAAGCTAACTTTTTTCATAATCTTATAAGACTCTATCTGTAAGAGATTCAGCTTCTTACTAGATCTTCATATAATGATGTTTTCTAGACTCAGTCAGACTCTATTATCTTTCTTGAAACTCTTTATAATATACTTGAAGTCATAGTATCTCTTCTGATACTCTTGAGTCTTTCTCAAGAATTTATGAGCTTTCTTCCAGATCTTCTGAATTCTCTCAGCTCATTCACAGGCATTACCATACTCTATAGTGTACTCTTATGAGTTCATCAAGATCATCTGCAGATGAGTCTCAGTGAGCATCTTAAAGAGAGTTTTATCTGTGCTGACATACTTTGAGTTATTGTACACAAACTCTGTAAGTGATAATTAATACACTCAGTCATTCTGATTGTAATTAACAAAGCACTGCAGATACTGTTTCAATATACTCATCAGGCATTCTATCTGATCATCTATCTGTTAATGAAAAGCTGTGCTTAGATCTCATGAGATCTTCAGTATAATCATCAGATCAGATCAGAACTCTTCTGCAAAGATTGATTCTCTATCTGAGACAATGTTCACAGACAATTCATGCAACTGAATCATATTGCAGATGAAGATGTGAGTCAAATTCTTTGACTTCAAGTTCTTGTAAGTGAGTATAAAGTGTGTTATCTTGATAAAGTGATTCACTATCATCAGCACACTGTCAAAGCAGGCATCATATATGTTCTTGCTTTCAGAGAGACTCACAAGAGCATTCATTTCTAGCTGTTCCCAAGGTTCCTGTGAGATGAATAGAGGAGTAAGTTCTTCATATAACCTGAACCATACTACTCACAAACCCTGACAAACAGCATAAGAATTTACTATCTTCTTCATAAGTTCTTGCATCTTCAGTCAGAAGTATTCTCTTACAAGCAACTTATGAGTTCTAGTGTCTGTAAAATAACCTGTTAGAGAAGAGTTATAATGCCTTTTGATGAGTTCTATACATAGAAACTCATTCACAGGCACATAAATCTGACCCTCTCTTCACAAGAGATCATTTAAGTCTCTTCAATTCTTTATTTCTGCAGAATTGATCCCTGCTGTGAGCAGTTTCTGAATATACTGAGTATATTCATTCTTCAGTTGTAGTTCAGACAATCTGAATAGAAGATCTTATAAAGACTTATACTCTGTTTCTTCTTGCATCAGGTCTTCTGCAGTGCTTCTTAAAGCCTGCAAACTCTTCAGATTATAGATATTCTCTTCAAGAATTCTCACAGAGATTCTCAGAGTGTTGACTCTCAGTGTTATAGAGAGTAGTTATACAGACTTCTTCTCTTTCTCTCTTCTCTTCTCTCATAGAGAATTGAGAGACTCTTCAGTCAATCTCTTCACAACACTCAGTTCAAGCATTCTGTGAAGCTTTTCTACCTTCTCTAGTCTCTCTGTATCTGTTATTCTGGCCTTCTTAACATAGTCTGACCTGCAAGAGAGTTCATTCACTGAGTTCTTAGTTCTCTTAATATATTCTATCTTGAACCAGAACTCACTCAGTCTCTGAGCCCAGTGAACCTGCTGCTATGAGAGTTCCTTGATTGAAGTAAACTGTTGCAAGCTGTCATGATCAGTTCTAACAGTAATCACTGTCACAAGACTCTTGAAGTAGTGATATCAGTGATGAAAGAATTCCACTATCATGAGAAGCTTCTAATCATGAATGTCATAGTTGATCTCTGTGAGTTGCATCTTCCATGAGAAAAAGACCACTGAAACTCAGTTCTCATTTAACTGTAGTTATGAGACTATTTCTGAAATCACAAAGAAGAAGACATCTGTCTTCAATCTGATTAAGAGTAAGAGATCAAAGTGAAACAGCATCACTGCATTTACAAATATCTGTTTCAACCTTGCAAAGACCTCATGAGCTTCTGAAATAAGAAAGTCCTTGCAGTTCTCTCTTCTCAATAAACTTTTCATTCTCTATTTACAGAATGACTTCTTCTTGTTTTCACTCTTCAGTATGTCTATAAGAGTTAAGAAGATTCTCATGAATACAAAGATAAATCATCTATAGAAATTCACAAAGCTCAGAAAGATCTGAATCTCATGAATACTAGTTAACTCTGATCATGATAGAATAGTCTCAATCTGTGAAGATTTCATCTGAATATCATCTGCAGTGATTATATATTCTAGGAAATTAATTCAGCAGGCACTGAAGTTGCACTTTATAAGCTTAATATACAGTTCTGTCTCATCTAAGATCTTCAACATGCTTCACACATGCTCAGTGTGTTCTTTCTCCTTCATGAAGTACATCATCACATTATTCAGATATATTATCATGAAGACATTCAGATATGCATGAAGTGTTTTATTAATAAAAGACTGAAATATCACAGAGATATTAGTCAGATCAAAAGACATCACTAGATATTCAAACAATTTCAGTGCAGTTCTAAAGACAGTCTTTCATTCATTCTCAGACTGTATTCATAGCTGTGTATATATATTGATTACATTCAGTTGTGTGAATATGACAGCTCTCACAAGATGATTGATCACATTCTCAATCAGAGATAGAGAATAGTGACTCTTTATTATCTTGAAGTTCAGATTGCAGTAGTCTATATACAATCTGAGATCTTCATTCTTCTTCTTCACAAACATCACAGAGGCTTCTGTGAAGGTCTGTGAAGATCAGATAAAGTCATTCTTCAGATTCTTCTTCACATAGATCTGCAAGATCTCTGTCTTGTGATGAGAGAGCTTATAGATTGATTCTCAGAAGGGTTTCTACTCTTCTATCAAATCTATTATCAGATTCTTCTCACAGTGAGAAGAAAGCTCAGCTGTCTTAGCTGAACTGAACATCTCTGTGAGATCTCAGTATTTCTCTGATATCTGAAGCTCAGTTTTCATGATCACAAGATTCTCAGACACTCACAAAGTCATCACATAGATAAGCTTATCTTCTCTAATCAACTCTACAGTATCAACTGCTTCTATCTTCATAAGTGAGTCTGTCAACACTGATCAGAAGTATAAACCTGACTCACAGACAGCTATGTGCAGATTATGTCTTTGAAGTCATGCAAGTCTCAAATACATGTTATCTGTGATGTCTATGATAATCACAGTTTTCATAAATCTTCTCCAGGTTTCAGAGAGATCTTGTAATTCAAAGATAGCTCTTATAAGTCTCTCAGTTCTCAGATCTGAGTTCTCACACTCTGCTTATTACAAGAGCAGGTTTCCAGTCTTCATCTTTCAGCTCATTCACTTTATGAGCTTTAGAGACATCACAGTGACCTGGGATTCTGAGTTCATCAATGCTTCTCATACTTGTGAGACAGCAGTATCATAGTGCAGTCTCTCTCTGTAAGTAAGCATTTTCATTGAGAGAGTAACAGATTCAGATGTCAGCTTCAAAATTCTTAAGAAGGCTGTTGCTGACTCTGTCTGTAACTTCTCAAATTTCTATTTTGATTTGTCTGAACAGTTTGCACAGAGATGTTCTAATTTAGAATAGATGAAGCAGAGTCTCTTTTTCTTAATCTCTCTATTATACACTCTGTTCATAAGAGCTTATAAAGCTCTTTCTCTCTGCTCAGCAGTCAGACACAAACCTCTCTGTATCTTATCATCTTTTCCTGACAAATCTGTTCTCTGTTATTCTGGTCCTCACAGAACTGATCAATGATTCACTCTCTGTGAGTCTATGACTCTCACAGTGATCTGTAAGTGATAAATAAGAGTCATCAGTTTCTTCAGAGTTAAGAACTTAGAGTCTTACTCAATGAGCTTGTTCTGCATGTCTTTATTCAGTCTCTTTGTAAATATCATTATTCAGGTCTTATTTCAGAGCCCTGTTTCCACAGATCTCAATTCATGTCACAATTTCATGAAATGCTGTGAGTAGTCTTCATCAGATTTCTCACCTCTTTTTCTAATATTAATGATCACAGTTCAGATGTTCTCTGTTCAGCTTGCAGAGTCTCTCAACTTATTCTCTAGATAGGTCTTAAGAACAGATTATCAGAATCTCTCATGATCATTCTCTAGATAATTCAGCCAGTTCTTGACTTCAGTGTAATAGAGGCCTGTCATTACATAGATGACAGCTTCTTCATCTTTCATATCACACAGTCAGGCTTGTAAGTCAATTTCAAATACAAACTTGTAAAAGCTTTTATAGATTGTGATTCAATAGATGATCTTAAGTGATCATGACTTGAGAAAGTTTCTTTTCAGTTTGCAGGTGTCTCTGAAGATCATGTCTAGAAACTCAGTTTAAGAGTGTTTGCAGACAGTAAGCATTTCTTGTAGAAAAATAGCTTGATTCTGTGAGAGATGCTCAAGAATGTTCTTCACTGAGATTGATTTGTTTGTGAGTTCAGAGAGTTCCTCTGTCACAGATGCAGAGAATGATGTTCTGTGAGTGATTGATAAGTTCTCTGAGACTTCTTTCACAGAGGTTATTCATGATTCAGATGACTGCTTCTGAGTGCCTGCAGTAGAGTTTGCAGGGGTTGAAGTGTATGAGTTTCTAGTTCTTTCAGTCATAATGAGTGGTTGCTGACTGACTGAGCTTGAAATGTAAGAATAAGTGCTCACAGATAATTATTCAGGTGTTTGCAGCTTGACATGATATATACTGTTAACTACTAGAAGTGTTCACAGTAGAAAGATAAATATAGAGATCAAAATGTATAATAGCATTCAAGCTGAGTTGTAAATAGTATTCGCGAACTCCAGTCTATATAGTTGTGTGTAGCCAAGGGCCGCTAGCCCTATTGATTACGCGAGAGATAGGAATAGAGGTAAAGGATCCGCGAGGAGCGGGATTTCTTACATTTATAAGATCACTTATAGTATAAATAAATCTCTCTGAAGTAGTATAAATATCTTAGATCTGTTCACAGAATCTTATCTTCTTTCTCTTTTTCTATAACAGCTTTTATTCTTATAAACTGTGAGTATTCTCATTCATTTGTAAAGTATTTTTACTCAGATAACAGAGAGAGAGTGTTTCTGATAATATTTATATAGTAATTTGAAAACTTCTCAAGAATAAAAATTTTCAATTTCAATATCTTTACAAATCATATTTCACTACTGCTGAGCTTCTTATAAGTGTCTCTGTAACTTCTCTGATTACTTTTTACTAACTGATAAAGTAGAGATATTATTATTTATAATAGTATCTTTATCTCTCTCAGCTCTGTCACTGCACTCAATCTTCAGATTAATAGTTAATCTCATATCTTCTTCAGATTAGCTTCTGACTCTCAGCTAGACTGACCGTGTGACCGTGTCTGAGATCAGAATCAAACTTTACAGTTGTTATATTGTCTAAAAGTATTACTTCTGATCATAGTTTGTGTTCATTACATTGATTTCAAATCACATTATTTCAAATATTAAAGATCTCAGATTCACTTTTCAAATAAAAATATAGTTCTGAATAAAGAATATATTTGAATTCTTAGTCACATTTTCATTCTGATCTCATTATTGAGAATGGCATTAAATGAGACTATGAAATCACTTCTCACTTACATAATATCATAACATAGTACTCATTTATTGAAAATTCAATAAAGAGTATTATCAAATATTATTACTTTTCTGAACACAGATCATAATTCATATAATTTTAATTATGAAAAAAATATAAAATACAAAAAAAAACAAAAAATAAAAAACAAAACAAAAACAAGAAAAAATCTGTGATTCAAAGATTGCTTAAGCCAGCGTATGATTACAGGCGTACGCCTGCTTCTTATATATTGTAATATCATACACTAAATTAATTAGCGGCCGCTATGGCCTCTTTACACTTGTATATGTACACTAGTAGTTCAGAAGCAGCTGTGTTATTATCTGACAGTTGTATATTCTTCTGAATCACATTCTCTCTCACCAGATTCAGTCACACTTACATGATCATGTTGTATGCTCTAGCTTCATGCAGATTAGCTTATCACTAGTATTTCATAATTATGTAATCTATTTCTGATTCAGCTAGTGTTCTGTGTACACTCTTACAAAGAAACTTTCACTATATTACATCACTTATTCACTAACTTTTTTCATTCTCTAATCATCTTCTTCATTTCATCATTATTGAATATTATCATCATTCAAGATTTCTACTTCTTCTTCTGTTCAACTCTTTCTATCTGTTCATCTATCACATTGTATATGTTTCTGACAATGACTCTCTGTTCTCATAACAAGTGTTATCATAGTACTCATACCAGGCAGTTTGTTAACAGTAAGTGTAATACATTGTGAAATGTGATCAGGACTTATTTATCTTCTAATAATTGCTAGAACATACTATTATGAATGACACATCTTCTTCATCTTCTTATACACTCTCTTCATCTTCTTATACATTCTTGACTGTTTCTCTTCTCAGTGAGTTTCTGATCATGTTTTCTGGCACAATTTTGCATGGACACAGATGCTGATATGTTGTTTTTATTTATATAGAATCTTCATGTGTTGACAGATTCATGTCTGCTGATAATAGTGAACTCAATATTGAATCATTGATTAAGAACTTGAAGAACATGATAATGAAGAAATTGTCTGTGTTATATATGACTGAGTCTTCTGTATCTTTCTCTGCTCTCTCTGTTTCTTTCTCTGCTGCTTTCTCTCAATCTTCTACATCTGTCTCTGTGTCTGATTCTCCTGCTCTCACTATCTCTGTTCCTGCAATCCTCACTTCTGTCACTTCTGGTTTTACTGTCTCTGCTTTTGTTACCAGCTCTCCCTGTTTCAAGAAGATGTTGCATAGACTTGATAAATCATGTTTCTCAGTGTGTATACTTTCATTCTTCTTGTCACTCTCTAGAACAATCTATTATATAAAGACAGTGTATAATATGACTATCTGAAGCTCAGTTACAGATGCTGATTATTACATTCATTTTAAATATTTATAGTGAGATAATTATCTATTCATCTCAGAGAATCACTCTCTCTCTCAACAGTGTTGAGATTATAAGTCTTTTTCTTTTTCATCTTTTCTTTCTAACACTGATTTTTCTGTTCTTAGGAAAAATCATTATGAGTTTTGCTGTGTATAAAGTCATGATGTTCACAGATATCAAGAAACTTTTTATAACTGTAAAGTTTAATATCATAGAGATATTCACTCTGATGAATTTCTTCAGAATGATAGATCTGTATCAGTCTATTCTCTGATATCTATTATCTGACTTTGTAATACAGACAAAAGATATTCATGTTTTCAGAAATGAAAATGTGAATATTATACTCTTTTACATCTGTAAGTGTGAGACTTGTATATCTTATCTGAGATGTTATTGTGAAAATGAGCTGTTCATATACTGTGTTCTGCTTTCTGCATTTCTCTGTGTCTCTCTCTCTCTTTCTGAGAAGTTTTATATGTGTTATAATTGTGTGTACAATTCTAAGACTAGTGAGTGTTTATTCAGTAATTGTTACTTCTGCTTTTGTAATTTTTATACACTAATAATAATTCTTAGTTGCTTCAGCATCAGAGATTATTCTGATCAAAGATAATAACATCACTGAGACTACTCTTCTCTATTCTCAAGCTTCTTCTATCACTTTCTCTTCCTTCTCTGCAGAGAAGATTATGTATATATCAGATTATAAGTATTTAGTACTGAGTAGCTTCTGTTATCATTTATTCAGTTCTGTATCTTCTTCTTCTTCTATTTCTTCTATCTCTATTCTCTCTGCTCTGACTTCTGATTCTGTGAGTTCTGTGCTCTTCTTCAATTTCTCTATATATACATGTATGCATTTCTATATTGGCATTTCAGTCAATCTTGTAATAAATGACATTAATGTTGTATACAGAGTGATAGAGGAATCAGAGGCATGCACAGTGTTATTACAAGAGCAGCTTGCAACTCTTGAATTTCTTACAGATCTTGAGTTTTAAGATTTCCTTTGTTTTTGACATTTTTCAGGTGATGTGGCATTGAAAATAGATTAAATGTATGATGTATGAAAATAAATGAAGTATGTATAATAACATTTGTCTTTTGCAGTCAATTCTTACAGTTAATGATTAATTTATTATTTCTTTTCTTACACTTTTTCTTTATCTGCTAGTCACTACTCTTACACAATCTCTATATAATACAGTGTTCAGTGACTAGGTTCAGCAGCTTTCATGTTTTATAATTCTGTCTTATATATTATACTGTCTCTCTTCACTCACTTAGATTACTACAGTGAACAGCTCATTGAAACTAATCTCATCTGATCTCTGAGTGTTCTCAGAGATTGAGATGACTTAATCTCATATATTCATGAATATTTCAGATAGTTCATTCTCTGTGATCTCTGTGATTGAACTAGAATAAACAGTTGAATTTAACTCTGAATTTCTTTTTCTTCTGTGATCTGACTCATGTATAAGTCTGTCACTCTGAGACTGCTTTTTACTATGTTATGTCTGCTATCTGCAGCATGTTATTATACAATCAGCTACAGTCTTATCACTTATTAAAGTGTGATATTCATCTGATTTCTTCATTGCTTTTCATTCTTTTCTTATAATTATGAAAAGATCAGAATAAGTAAGATTATCTGATTTATAAGCATCTATGATTTCTCTTACTTCATAAGACTTTTCAATTATAAGTCTCTTCTTTTTCAATACTGATAATAGTACTGTGAATAATCATAATTCACTCAGATCTTGCATCTTTGCTTTTATAAGTCATGAATTATTGATTAAGTTGTATAAGATCTGTCTCTCTGATTCTTTCAATGTGTACATTCTCAGAGAATGTGATTTGAGTATTTTATATGACTTAAATTATCTAAATTAAAACTTCTCAGAACTCTTATTGTATATGAGAACTCATGTTCTTATCTTGAGACTTGATTTCTTAATTAGTGAGTCTCATATTCTTTTTGATTGAATTGCTCAGTTCAGAAGTAACTCATTAGCTTTTCCACATGTGTGGCTGATCTCTTTCAATCTTGATTCTGTGTCCGCGACTGTTGTGTCCGCGACTGTTGTGTCCACAACTGCTGTTCCTGCTGCGTCCGCAACTGCTGTTCCTGCTGCGTCCGCAACTGCTCTCTCCCTCACCTTTTCCGAAGCATTCTCTGGGATGCGCGGATGCAATTCATACAACAGGTAGAATGGTGAATGCTTGGAGACTGCATGCTGTTGAATCTGTGTGATCAATAGCATCTGTCTGAGATATTCATTTCATAGTCTTGTAGACTTACTCACTAGATATTTCATCAGTATATTGCTCAAGATTTCATTCAAGTGTTTCATCTTCTCATTCATCTGCAGATGATATAGCATTGTTCTACAATGTCTTGTCTGTAACTGGCTCACAAAATGTCTCATCACTTCTCTCACAAGGTTTACACTGTTATCAGTTAGAATCTCATGCAGCATTTCATAGTTGACATAGATTTTATTATATAGAAACTTCACTATCATCTTCTCTATCATCTCTGAAACTGCTTTTGCAACTAGTCAGTCAGTAGTGTAATCAATAGCAGTGATTATTCATCAATTTTCATTTGATATTCACAGTAATATATCTATAAGATTCATTTCTCATTATTTGAACAGTTGTATTATACACTTCATCTGATGTTATACTTTCTCACATTCTAATTCTTTCTTAGATTCTTTCATGACCTGATAATTCAGGCACTTATAAGTGTACATCTGAATATTCTCAGTCATGCTTGATCAGTATGCTCTTGATTCAAGTACACTTATAAGTTCAGAGCTTTCTAAGTGACTGAATTTCTTGTACATATGAGTTCTCAAGTTATGTCTAAATGAAGATTCTAAATAGAGAGCGTCTACATATTCTAGATCACAGTAAAGCACAACATCATTTTCATTTCTTAATTTTCTCAGCTTGAAGTTCAGAAGTATCTCTTCTACTACTCTTATAAGACACTTATTATCTAATATCTTGTCATTCTTTAAGTAAGAGATCATGATATTTACTCATTCTGATTCCTTGCATCTTCTCAGTGTGTTTAACATGAACATTTCTTATATCTGATTCACAGAACTCTCACTCATGAAATTGAGTCTGTGACTGATTGTATCAGGCATTACTATGTTCAATCTCTTTCAGTATTTGATATGAAGATTGTACACTTGAAACTCTGAGATTCAATGTACTAAGTGTTTGAAAGATTTTATTATTAATTATAGATAGATGAGATTTTTATAATCTGTAATCACTGTTATTATATATCTATTGTTAATATATCTATTTCATAATATCAGTATGTGCTTAATTACTAGTAATTTCTTTTCATATACTGAGTAATTGAGCTCAGTGTCTGATAGTTTTCTATCATCATATGTTACTGAGTGCAGCTTGCTGTTCATACTCATCTGTAGAAGAGTGTCTCTGATAGCTTATTTAAATGTGTCTGTCTTAATATAGAAAGATTTATCATGATCTGATTAAATAAGCACTGAGAATATTATTATACATTTTCTCAGTATGAGAAAAGCCTCTTCACACACAGTATTTCAGATGATTGAATAAAACTTCTTCTTTCACAGATTTGCATTTATTTCTCTTAAGAGATCTGAGAGTGATGCAGATATTCATATGAAATTCTTGATGAATCTGTGATAGTATGAGATCAACTCAAGAAACTATTATATATAATATACATTTCTCAGCTGCAGTCAATTCACTATAATATTCAATTTCTTCAGAATGAGATGTATACAGTCATCACTCACTACATATTCTATAAACTTCAACTCTTTCATTTCAAACACACATTTGATTGATTTAGTATAGAGCTTATACTTTGCCAGAGTTATAAGCACTTCATTGAGATGCTTCAGATATTCATTGTATAAGTTTGAAAAGACTAGAATATCATCAAGATATATGAGACATAAGATTTCATTCTATTTATAAAGAATTGTATTCATCATCATTTAAAAGATGATAGATGCATTTATCAGACTGAATGACATTGTCAGAAATTTAAACTTCTCTCATTATATATTAAACACAGTTCATGAGACTGACAGTTTGTCTACACAGATCTGTCAGTATTCTGAGAGAAGATTAATCTTTGATAGATATCAGATATTTCTGACTGTATTCAACTATTATTGAATCTGTGATAGTAAATATCTATTCTTGATTGTAAGCTTATTGAGTGCTTGATAATTGATACACATTCATCACTTCTCACTCACCTTTTTCATGAATAGAACTGGAAAGCCTCATGTGCTTGATGAGAATTATATGAGATCATATTCTAGAAGGTCAGTGATCTGATGCTTCTATTCTTCAAGATGCATTTGTGACAGAGAGTACACATTCTAATTGACTGATTTTGTATTCTCTGTGTCAATCTCATGTACAAATCCTTGTTTCAGTAGCAATTCTGATGAAAGATCTTGTAAGGGGCCTACGCCGATTAGATCGGTATAATATTGATAGGTCTTATATAACAAAGATAAAAACGCTAGAGAAGAAAAGAAAGAGAAAGTGTAAGAATCGGCGATCGAGGTGGATATTTATATGTGTATGTGGTGGCGTACGCGGTGGAGCTTCGGGGCGGAAGAATATACACACGTTCGTAGTGGCCGAGGATCGGCGATCGAGAATGGCCGAGGATCGGAGCGTACGTGTAATCTGTGGAGTGTAACGGAATAGTCTATATGATTGATCGGGGTGGCGGCCGAGGATCGGCAATCGAGAATGGCCGAGGATCTGCAATCGAGTATGGCCGAGGATCTGCAATCGAGAATGGCCGAGGATCTGAGCGTACGTGGAATCTGTGGAGTGTAACGGAATAGTCTATATGATTAATCGGGCGCAGCCCGCCACAGATCTGTTTGAAAGATCTTTTCATACTTCTTCAGAAGCTTCTTCATACACTTATCCTTCTATATATTCTTTATCTTAGTTTTCTTCACTTTCAGATTCTGTATAATATACAGAATACTTTCAGATAAGGTCTTGCAAATCATTCTCTTTACTTATTAGTGTGTAAGCAGATTTAATCCTTCTATATCAGAGATGTGAAATGTCCTTCTCATATCAGTTAATAGAATTATATGAACTGTTTTCTTTCTATCAGTCAACTGTATATAGCATGTATATCATTGAATCTGCAGATTAAATCTTTGAAATCAATTAAGTCTGAGAATAAGATTGTATTTCACATTCTGCAGCTCTTACACTCAAATATAGCAAGATCATTCTCTGAAGTGCAAGAGAACTCTTACTTTTACAGGTGATATTAAATATCAGTTATCAGATAATCTTATGCATTGAGAATTCTTCACTCAGTGAACCTCTTTCAATCTTCAGATTATATAATTATTAATATATTATGTAGAAGCTTCTGTATCTGCTAATACTTTTGCAGCCATCTCTTAATTCTTATTCAAGTGCTCTCTATACATTAACATTTCAGAACTCAAGGTATTGAGATGAGTATCTACTTTATTCTCACCTGCACTTCAGTCAGAAGCCTGCTTTCTATTGATATTCACAGAATTCAGAGAGTTATCTAATACAGACATCTCTTTTACTTTGAAGACTTTTCATAGAATATCAGTGAGTGTCTCTTAGCTCACTGATTCTGCTAGTTTTTTGACTTTCTTACTTCTCTTGACTGTGCATGCTGAGTGCAATCTTTTACATCATGATTTTGATATCTGCAGTTAAAGCAAGCTCAATACTCATAATATCAAGATTTTCACTCAGAGAATCTCTTTTTCAGAGAATTCAGTGCTTTAGTGATGATATTCAGATCTAGATTTATTGCATCTGAGTATGTAACTTATATTGTAGAAGTCTGATTATCTGTTCTCTGCTGAGATATACTCAATTACAGTATTTTCTATCACAATTGACTCACTTGTTCTCATACAATGAGAATATTATATGCTTTCTTCATCATGTCTGATTATGAGGTTAAGTATTTTCATTCTACTCTCAACTTGAGTGTAAGATCATGAATAAAGATCTGTAAACAGAAAGATGTTAAAAGCTCTTCATTCAATATGAGATAGTGTAAACTGAAGTGTGTAAAGTATGATGTAAGATCACTCACTTATCTACACTCAGTGAAGTATTCATAACACTTATCTCATGTATTGACTTTCTCAAAGTTGTACAAGATTCATTTGAAAAACTCATTTCATATTCATGAAAATGAATATTACTTCAGATCTGTAAGATTCATCTTTTTATCAGTTATTTATAATAACTTCACTTTTCTGCATAGAAACATGATAGATCTTAAAACTTGTTGAAATTCTGTTAACTGTCTGTCTGTGAGTTCATATTCAATCTGATAATATAATCACATCTGACTTAGTCAGCTAATTGCAGCATTATTTTTTCAGTCACTATTAAAGCTTAATGACTCTGACAGATCTTCTGACTTAATATATTTCATACTCAGATTCTCATTCTGTACAGTAGTCTCTGATGATATGTATACTTCTGAAGAGATTATGAACAATTATAATAAGATCTTCAGATTCAGTGTAGTTATCTATCTGTGTAAACATTTGATCTTCTGCTGCAGATCTAAGATCTGGTTTTCTCTATTCTTATTAATGATGATGATTGCATCAGCAAAGCTCTTCATAGTGAATGCTTAATCTGCCGTGAATGTCAATTGTTATTTGACTTCTGTCTCAGCCTGTCACTGTATACACAAGGTCTCAATCTTATTTAGAATTCTTGTATGTGTACAGAGCTTCAATTCTAGTTCAGCAGTCTTAGCTGCTTTTCTTACTATTTCAAGTAAACTCTCTGAGAGATTCTGCATATCTTTCAGTTCAGATAGCAGAGAAGAGTGTTATTTATATCAGCTAGAGAAGATATTCATTTCAGTGATTTCTCATTAATTATATAATATCTATCATTATATCACTATATTATTATATCACTATATCATTCTATCACTATATCATTATATAATTTCTGTTATCATTATATAACTTCAGTAATAGCCACTCTCTTCTTTTATTTCTTTAAGTGAAGAGTGATCTTCTTTGAATCTGATTCACTGCTCTTATTCTTTTTCTCACATCTTATTCATTCACATACATGGCATTTATCTGAGTGTGAAGTTTTCCCTCAATAAGTGAAATAATATCAATTGAATACTCTTTCACTTATCACTGTTTATATGCTATCTTTTGAGGTGTTCTAGAACCACACTGACATGATAACTATGAATCACTTCATAGACAGAATTATCATGCTCTGGAGAAGCCTGCACTTCTCATTGATTTTTAGACATGCTATCAGATGTGATTCAAAGATTGCTTAAGTCAGTGTACAATTACAGATGTACACCAGCTTCTTATATATTGTAATATCATACGCTAAATTAATTAGCAGCCGCTATGGCCCCTTTACACTTGTACGTGTACACTAGTAGTTCGGAAGCGGCCGTGTTATTATCCGACAGTCGTACGTTCTTCTGAACCACAAATCAGAATGAAAAAAAAATAAAAGAGAAAGAAAAAAAAAATAAAAAGAAAAAAAATCAAGATCACAGAGCTGCAGCACTTTTAAAATACTCACTTTTCAGAGTCTTCACAATGTTTATTATCAACTATGTATCTCTTATAGTGAGAATAACACAGCTGTGATAAGTTATTATCTTAATATTATCTAATAAATAATCAGTATATATCTGTATAAATGTGAATATTTAGAAAATATACACTTAAAAAGCGTGATCAGGGTGAACTCTGCTATCACTTGAATGACATTAAGAATAGAATACTGAAATCAATGATTCTCTTCATTGATTTCATGAATAAGGCACATGAAGATGATCTTGAGAAATATAAGATTCTCTAACTTCTGATAAAAACTGATCTCACAGAGAGACTCTATTTTCATAATATCAGAGACTGAGTATTATCAAAAAGTGTTACTTTCATGCAATGCACATGCACTTACTGCAATGATTTATTCTCTGTGTATGTAACTAAGAGTTGCAGCTTTCTCACACTGTACAGCTCTCTCTGAGATGCTGACATCAGTTTACAACTCACACAGTCTCTCAGTTCAGCACACACTGTATGTATACAGCTCTGTGTGCTGAGTAGACTGACCGTGTGACCGTGTCTGAGATCAGAATCAGATTTTTTGATAGTTTCATTATCAATTCAACTGATCTCATTACACAGTTTTAACATTAGATAGTAGTCTCATACTGTCTCAGTGAGACTTACTGTCTACTCTTATCACATTTTTTAAATGAGATTATGATTTTCACTTCTCAATTTAAATTATTTTTATTGCTTTAAATGACTTTAAATCTCATTTGAGTATTATCAAAAAGTGTTACTTTTTAAAAAATTAAAAATAGTCTAAAAAAACCTTAAGATGTCTAAAAATAGTGACTTTATACTAAGAATGGAACTAAATGAGATCAAATGAAATCACTTTCTCATTTTTTTCAAGTCATGATTTCATTTTAAGATCTGATATATAGTGACTTTACATGTTTTTTTGATAGTCAGTCCCAGCGAGATTCACGTCAAGAAATGTATGAGATCAGATCAAATGAGATCAAACATGAAATTTATAATCTCAGCAGCTAGTTCAGTGCTGAGACTGTGTTGATCATTATAACCTGATGTGATACTCACTTTTCACAGGCCATGTTTCATTTGAGAGGGGAGAGAGAAGACATGACTGTGATTTTATTAAGAGAGAATGAATAATTAGTAATATTAAATGTAATTTAGTTCTTCTGTATTTAAAATTTGATTAGTCTATACTCTTCAATTTGAGAGTTTCTAAGAGTGTTTTAATAGTTTTCATATCAGCTTGAACTTAGTGATGAGTTGAGGAAGAAGAGAAAAGAGAGAAGAAAGAAATGAGAATAACTTATTTTTATAATATGAAAACAGAGAATCACTGCAATTATTCTCTCTAGTAACAAAGATCTGTTTTCTGCATGTATCTGTGATATAGATTATATCATAACTGTATACAAAGAATATCAACACTGCATGTATTGAATGAAGATGATGTTGCTATGTAACACTGTAGCTATTTCTGTATATCTCTGAAAGCTGTTAATATTTTCTTTATCTCTTTATATTTGATAAGTCAGTAATATATTTCAATGCACTTCTTCTTTTATTATTATTATTATCATCATCATTATCACTATCATTATTATTATTATCATCATCATCATCACTATTATCATCACTATTATTATTATCACTATTATCATTATTATTATTATTATTATTATTATTATTATTATTATTATTATTATATTATTTCTGATCATCTTTTCTGTCTTCATCTCTCTTCAATACTTACTGAAATGAATTATATCATCTCTCTTCAAATATTCTGTGATTCTGTGAATCACTAAGACGCGTGAGCATCATCACAGATTGAAGAGACAGAAGAAGAAGATATTCAAGTGAGAAGAGACAGATTATAAAACACATTATAATGTCTTGAAGAGGCTTTATAAGAAAGTAGAATAATAATGATTTTAAGTAACACTTCTAATAGATTTAGACTGAACTAAGTATAGAAATAATGCAGATGACACTGTCTGTGAGAGATTAGAGAAGAAGATAGTAAAGAGTCTTATACAGCAGTGATGAGATCAGAAGAAGTCTCAAGAATAATTTGAGTTCAAGATAAAAAGAGAGAGAGAGAAGAAGAGTGTTACTATAAATAAGCAGTGACAGAAGAAGATTGAGAGAATGTTAAAATAAGAGATAAAGAAGTCAAAACTGATAAGTTTTTTATTTATTAAGAGATAATAATTTTTGATAATACTTCTATTCTCTAATTGATTAGCAGAAGCTGGCAGAGAAGAAGGAAATTAAGGTCTTATTCAGATCTTGAATACACTTCATAATTCAGAATATTGAGAAGACAGCTCTACTCTCTGAGTATGTCAATCTGCTTATCACTGAGATGAAACCTGAGACAACAGATCAAGAAATGTGGGATTTTGAGACACAGATTGATCTGACTGAGAGAAAGCAGTGAGAACTCTTCTCTGAGAAGACAGTAGAGAGAGATTTTAAGGTGATTATCATCTCACATGAGAAGAAGAAGAAGATGAAGAAGAATGAGAAGTGAATTATGAAGAATGATAAGAAGAATAAGAAAGAGAAGAAGTAGAAAAGGTTTTTTTCTTTTTATATTAGTTAGTTATAAGTTCATAATTATTAATAATTAAAATTGATTTTGAGTTTTCAAAAATTATTGTACAAGTTGTAATTAAGTCAGGAATAATATATATATATATATATATTTAACTATCATGATTCGCAGAAAGACTATTGAATAACATAATCAGACTATTAAATACAGAGAGGGGTCTATCCTTCCAGACTATGAGACAGTTATATATAGCCTGTATTACATCAGTAGCTGATTATGAAGTTCAAGTTTGATGAAATAATCAAGGGAATTTCACTGAACTCTTTCAAAGTCTGCAAAACAGAGCCTTGAGAAGAATTCTGAAAGCATTCAAATCATCTCCTATTAAAGTAATGGAAATTGAAGCTTCAATTCCTCCTCCTGCTATTAGATTTGAAAAGGCCTGTATGAACTATACTCTGAGAGTTGTAAAGATGAGCTCAAATCATATAATCAGAGAAAGAGTCTCTTCTTCATTTCCATCAATTAACTCTGGAAATGAACTGGATTGAAATAGATTTCTTGATTGAAATGAAAATAATTCTTCAAAGAAAATGCCTTCTCAACTGTACAGACTATGCTCTCTGATTAAAAATCAATTTTCTTCTTTAAATGTTGAAAAAGTTGATCATGAGAAGTTATCTCTCTGGAGAAAAAAGCTTGAATCTCTTATAGACTTACAAATAAGTGAACTATCAAAAGAGAAAGAATATGAACAGCATTTGAAGAGAATTTCTACAATCAATATAAAAGACTCTATTCTGATTTATTCAGATGACTCAAAAAATGAGAACTTGAATAGATTAGGCGCAGGCATTGCTTATACTGAAGATAATATCAATTTTATCTCAGATTTCTGAAATCTAGGCTCTGAATGTGAAGTCTTTGATGCTGAACTATTTGCAATAGTGAAAGCTTTCAAACTCATTGAAATAAAATCTCATAAAAGAGGAAATTGTTTGAAAGAGATATGAATATTCTCTGATAGTCAAGCTGCTTTAAAAAGACTTAGAAATAGTCAGATTCATAATGATCAAATGAATCTTGAACTGATCTTAAACTCTGTTTTAAAAATTCAAAAGAGAAGAACATCAAAGCTGAAAATTCATCTGCACTGAGTTCCTGCTCATATGAATATTCATGACAATGAATTGACTGATTCAGCTGCAAAAAAGGGTGCAGAATTAAGCAGATCTATTCAAAAAATTATGTTCTGGTCTTTTATAAAGAGAAAAATAAAAGAATCTTGTTTAGACAAGTGAAATGAAAGCTGGCAGAAACAAAAGAAGAGTATACATTATTCAAGATTTGAAACAAAACCCAAGTGGAAATCTTGTTCAATTAAATGTAAAAAGAAAATATTCTCATCTATAATACAGCTGAAACTAGGACATGGCTATTTCAAATCTTATATACAAAGATTTGATAATAGATTTGACTCAATAGAATGCTTATTCTGCAATACAAATGAGAATTCTGAGCATATTATAATACACTGTGCATTATACAATAGTCTCAGAGTCAGATTGAAAGACAAGTATGATCTAAATCAATTAAATATGAGATTCTTATTCTCAACTGAGACAGGAATTAAATACTTAATAGACTTTCTATCAGAAACTCAAGCAGCTACAAGAAAATGACTAAATTCAGAATTATCTGAATATAAAGAGGAGAAAATCAATCAGATATAGTCTGTTAAAACAGCTATACACTCTCTTTTAATAATTTGTTTTGTTATAGTCTCTCTTTACTTTATCTTTTTCTGTATCTTTTTCTTTCAATTTCTTTCTATCTATCTATTTAATGTGTGTATCTTTGAGACTGTGTTCTTTCTCGCTTTTCTTTTGTCATGATATTGTCAAATGGTTTCAAAGTATCAAAAGATGTTAAAACACTGCAATTTGTAAACAGTTTTTGTATTCTGGGCTGGAATTTTCTGATTTTACATATCTGAAATTGATGAATGTACAATAGTTAACTTTACAGACATAGAAAAAACCCTGAGAACTAAAGTTCTCAGGTAGATGTCATAGTCTCTGACTGCATACATCTATAATTGAAGAATAATAATAATAATAACTATCATGATTCACAAATCACTATAATGTATAAGTTACAACATTTTTTCAATATTAATATTCATAATATTAATATATTTTTAATGATATTATCTGATAATATAATTTGATAACACTCTCTTTCACTATATTAATATATTTCAAGAAATATAACAGAGATTAATCAAGATTGTTTATTTACTTTTATATATTAATGATATTCAATCTGAGTTAGTACTAAAATTATCAACTACAGAAGATGCATAATTAAAAGAGAGCATTCCGCTCGATTTTTCGAATAAGAACCCGCCGATAGATCCATCGAAAAGCCCTCGATCATACAAGCATTTTGACCCCATCGCCGACCGCATACCCCGTGTGGTGGTGGAGTTATCCAGCCAAATGTGAACAAGACATTGTTTGAAACTTCTGTGTGGGATTATCCCCCATTCTCCCCTACCACACCACAACCCCGGGCCAAATTGCCATACAAATTGTAAGGTGAAGAGACCTAGTCATATGCATCAATCTTCTCAATTTTGGAAGATCCCCGATCTGTAGTTGTGGAGATATCTGAGGAGCAACCTCCGCGAAAACCCTGTCCATCTTTGATGTTCCAAAACATCAATGCCAAGTCCCACCCTCGTACCGCCCTTCCTAATCTGGCCCATCCCCGGCAGAAAAATACAAAAAGATACCTCAGTGATAATATCAAGCACATAATCAACAGCCACTTCTGAAGTGCAATCTTCACAGTCTGTCTTCAGTGTATCTAGACATCAATGCCAAGTCTCACCCTCATATCACCCCTCTCAATCTGGCTCATCCCCGGCAGAAAAGTACAAAAAGATACCTCAGTAACTGTATTTGATACATAATCAGCAGACACAATAACTATAAAATCAGTATATCTCAAGATCTGACTGAGCATTTTGATCTCTGCACAGTGAGATATATTAAATCTAGTTTTAATATCTCAATATTCAATAGATTCTGTAAGAGATTGAGAACAGCAACACTAGATTTCTATTGAATTTGAGAATTAACTCTATATTGATATAATCATTGATAAAGTCTTCTATTTTAAGATATAAATAATTAGTTTCTCTACATCTCACTGATAATATTTACATTATTATGTAGAAACAGACTTATATTCTCTATAATATCAAGACTCTGAAGAGAGAAAGTCTTGATAGAGAGTATATAGTAGTGTATATCTTAGCCGTTTCTATCTTATTCTTCTGCAGTAGTTAATATAAAAAAAAAAAAAGATCTTAAAAATAGTTTTTTACTTCTTTTGAAAAAGTAAGATATTTTTCTCTGAATTTTATACAATATTCTTATAAAGAATTAAAAACAGAGCTGTTTTCTGTTATAATTTCATATTCTTTTAAATAAGAATTACTTTTTCAGTGACTGAAGAGCTTTTATTAATACTTAATTCTTTTTTACACTTTTTATTAACTGATTTGAGTTGTACACTTATTGTGTGAGAAGAATTGAATGATTTAGAATAAAATTGAATAGTTTTAATCAATTTCTCTGCAAAAAATTGATTTATTTTTTATTAGTTTTTCTCTCAAAAATTGTCATATTATTTGATTTATTATAAATTAATATTATACTTTTTCTCACTGTATCTCAAGAAAGAGATTATAAAGATTTTATTAATTTATCTCAAAAATCAATTTTAGTTTATTAGATTCTCTTCAAAAATCTAATCTAGTTACTGAACTAGTGTGAAAAAAATCAGATGTTTTATACATAAAAGTCTTTTATTCTTCTTTAGAAACAGTCTAATCAACTTTTCAATTGAAAACAGAATGAGAAATCTCTTAATTAAAACAGTCTGATCAACTTTTCAAAAGAGTTTAATACATATTTCAATTGAAACAGTCTGATCAACTTTTCATTGAGTGTAGACTGACCGTGTGACCGTGTCTGGGACCAGGACCAGATTTTTTGATAGTCTCATTATCAATTCGACTGATCCCATTACACGGTTTTAACATTAGATAGTAGTTCCATACTGTCCCAGTGGGACTTACTGTCTACTCTTGTCACATTTTCCAAATGGGACCATGATTTCCACTTCTCAATTTAAATTATTTTTATTGCTTTAAATGACTTTAAATCTCATTTGAGCGTTATCAAAAAGCGTTACTTTTTAAAAAATTAAAAATAGTCTAAAAAAAACCTTAAAATGTCTAAAAATAGTAACTTTATGCCAAGAATGGGACTAAATGGGACCAAATGGGACCACTTTCTCATTTTTTTCAAGTCATGGTTCCATTTTAAGATCTGATATATAGTCACTTTACCTGTTTTTTTGATAGCCAGTCCCAGCGGGATTCACGCCAAGAAATGTATGGGATCAGACCAAATGGGACCAAACGTGAAATTCATGGTCCCGGCGGCCAGTCTAATTGAGTGAGAATAATAAGTTCAAAAATACACTCAGTTGATGTGAAAAAAGATGCTTTCTCAAATACTATTTCTAAGATTGAAATTCTGAAGAGAAGAAAGAAAGAAGAAATAGAGAAATAACAAAGTCTTGAAATACAGAAACTTGAAAAAGTAAGTAAGATTCTTGAAAAGCAGTGTCTGAGTGAGATAAATAAAGAAGTTCTGTTAATTCTTCATGCTCAGACTAGACAACTACAGAAGATGATCAAGTTTAAACTTGGAATTTCAAACACAGTTCAAAAAACATTGAAAATTTCTAGTATAATCACTAACTTCTCATCTTGCTCTTCTTTCTTCTTTTCTACTTCTTCTTCTTCTTTGAATCAGAAGAAAATATATGCTCAAGCAGCTGAATCTGCTGTCTCTAAATCTGCTATCTCAAAACATGCTCAAAATCCTGAGAAAACCGAGAAGAATAATACTCATACTTCTATTAATAGAAAAGTGAAGAAAGAAATGCAAAAGAAGAAAAACTTGAAATCTTCAGAAATAGAAGACTTATTCTCAAAGTCTCAAATCAGAACATCTTATAAAGAAATAAGCTAAACTTAAATCTCATTTTCAGAATCAGAAATGAAATTAATGAGCAGTTCTTTTCTCAGTTAATAACTGATATTACAGTTCAAAAACCAGTTATAGCTTCAATTGAGTCATTCTTCTTTAAAAACTCTATCATTCTGACTACAATGTCTGAATTCAGTGCAGAATTTCTTATTCAGAATAAGAATCTCTGAAAAGCAGCAGTAGAATCTTTGTTAAACATAATAATTTTATCTGAGAGAGATGAAAAGTGAGATAAATTTATTCTTCATAATATTCCAGTTGAAATTTTTGACTGTGAAGAAGAAATACTACTTCTCAAAAATGAATTAGAAGAATACAACTCTATTCAACTGAGAAAAGAGTCTGTATAACTAAATTCAATTAAGTTCATATAAAGCAGAAGAAATGCCTCTGTTCTGATATATACAAAGATACTTGAACAGTCAAAGATCTCTGAAGTAAGAGTAGCACATTTGAAAATGAGAGTTCATGAATACAAAGACTCAAGAATGAATCTCAAAGCTTAAACACAGTGTTCAAACTGTTAAAAATATAAACACTTTGCAATCTTCTATTTCAGAGACTCAAAATGTGTATTCTATGCTAGAGATTACAAAACTAGTGAGCATAAATGTGAAACATGCTTAAAAAGAGATGAAATATGTCATCACACTCTGCTTAAATGCTCTAATTACAAAGAAAAACATGCATTTAGCTCAAAAGAATGTATATTTACTTCAAGAACTCAAAAGAACTGAAGAAAAGATAAAGCTCAAAACAAATCTAGAACTGAAGAGAATAGTTAAGTCAGTAAACTCATAACTACAAGCTTAAAAAGAAGAAACTCTCAACTATTTAAATCTTCAAACTTCAATTCTTCAGCTAAATGTAAACAGAATTTGAATTCTCAAACTTCTGTTAAAATTAGAGAATTGAGAAATGACTCTGATAATAAACTAGATATAATATAAGCAGTTAAGATTTCTACTTTTCAGAATAGTTATAATTTACTATTTGATGATAGTGATTAAATTCTACTCTACTCTCTTTTAGTATAAATATACAACAAAAACAATAAAAAAAGTTTAAAAACTCTTTAAAAATCACATTTATTTAAAATAATGTGAATAGAAACTCAAATTGTATTTATTCTTATCTTCAAATTGTATTTGAATAAAAAGTTGATTTTATACTACTTCAGAAGCTGAATTTTGATGCTAAGTAAAAATATATCATTTCTCATTCAAGCTACTACTGCTTTTTATCTCAAAAGTCTGAGATAAAGTTGAGAGTAGTGATCTATGAAAGAAAGAGATCAAGATATTAATTTAATCTAAGATTTCATATCATGTCTGACTCTGATATTCTGGTGAGTGATATTATAGATAAAGAGAATGAGTTTAACACTATACAGCTCATAAATATCTATAATAAAAAGTTATTGAAGAAAAATAATAACATCTGAACAATTAATAGAGAATTTCTGAACATAACTTTATCAAAAAACTCTATAATTACAGAAGATTTCAATGCACATTATCTCTAATGAAATTCAGAATGAAAAAGAGCAGTAAGAGCTGATAATCTGATTGAATAAATCCTTGAGCATTTAATAGATTTAGTTAACAAGTCTGATCAATAAACATTCTTTGGAAAAGATATGAAACAGAAATCTTTTATAGATTTAATCTTCATATTATAAAATCTAATAGAAAGAAGACTTGTAAACTGATTTATTGATTCAAATAAGACATCAGAATCAGATTATAAGATTATTCAATTTAATATTGAACTGAGTGAGAAATAAATGAGTGAAAATCCTCTTCTCTCTAATCAGTTTAACTTTGAAAAAGCGGCCTGAAAGGCAGTTGAAGAAAGTATAAAACTATTAAAATCTGAAAGACAGAGTGAGCTGTATTGAAACTCTGATCAAGATATCTCAAATGAAATGCTTGAGAATAAAGTGAAGCTTATTACATCTATTATTCTAGTAAGTGTTACAGACAATATTTTAAAGAGAAAGTCTTCTGAGTATTTAAAATCTTAATGAAATAAGAATATCACATTTAAAAGAAAATAATTGACTACTACTAGAAGAGATTGAAAGAATGATATAATTTCTAATAAAGAGTTCAAAACTATCAGAAATGAATATTTTTCAGATATTAAAAAAGCTAAAACAGACTGCTGAAATAAATTTCTTAAAGAAGTATAAGAAAAAGAAGTTTTTAAAGTTTTTAACTATACTAAAACAAGAAGTGTAGCAAAACTTTCAATCTTAGAATATAAGTTTCAGAATGAATCATATACAGCAAACTCTTCTAAGAAAAAATGTCAAGCTTTTATAAGAACTCTCTTTCAAAACTCATCAGATTCAGATTCAGAGAAAGAGAATATATCACTTCTTAACTATATTAATAAAAATGACTGAGAATAGTCTGATCTTACTCAAGATAAATTAGAGTCAGCTATCTTCTCAAGTTCAGTTAAGACTGCTGCAGGGCCTGATTCAATTAATCACTTAATTACTCAAAATATATACTTCTACTTAAAGAATGAATATTTTAAGCTCTTTTTCAATCTCTTGAAAAATGAATATCATTCTGAATACTGAAGAGAAGTCACTGAAGTGATTCTTGTAAAACCTAATAGAAAAACTTCAATTTTCAAGTTATATAGAGTAATATCTCTATTGAACTGTCTAGAAAAGGTTTTAGAAAAGATAATAGCTACTTAACTATCTTTTATAAGCTCTATCAGTGATTCTCTTTTATTCAGTGAATAAATAAGAGATAGAAAACAGTGTTCTATAATTAACACTGTTCTCTCAGTTATTCATAATATTTAAATAGCAAAGTATGAGAGTCTGATCTCAACTGCAGTTTTTATTAATATAAAAGAAGTATTTGATCATATTTCAAAGTCAAAGTTAATTCAGACATTGAAGATGTTAAAACTGTCACTTTCTCTAATAAAATGAGTTAACTGTTTTATATCTAAAAGAATTATACAACTCTTCTTTGATGAAATGAAATAAGATAAGACTGAGATAAAAATAAAAGTACTATAAGAATCTTCAATCTCACTCATTTTATTTACAATATACACTGCATATCTATTCAAAAATAGAAATATGAGAATAGTGCAATCTCTGAGTTATATGAATGATATTGATCTAGTCTACAGCTCAAAAACTATTAAAGAGAATTTGAAAGTAATTGAAGAAGCTGTAAAGAAAATCTTTATTAGAGCAGATATCAATCAAATGCAATTTAATATGAATAAAACTGAGTTAATTCATTTCTTTTCTAGATTCAATGAGAAAGAACTATCTCTAACTCTTTTAAATAGAGAGATTAAACTCAGTGTAAATGTGAAATGATTAGAAGTATGATTAAACTTTAAGTTGAATTTTAAATATCATATTTAACAAAGAACTGTCAAGGTAGAAAGACTATTAAACAACATAATCAGACTATCAAATACAGAGAGAGATCTATTCTTCCAGACTATGAGACAGTTATATATAGCCAGTATTACATCAGTAGCTGATAGTGAAGTTCAAGTTTGATGAAATAATCAAGAGAATTTCACTGAACTCTTTCAAAGTCTGTAAAACAGAGTCTTGAGAAGAATTCTGAGAGCATTGAAATCATCTTCTATTAAAGTAATGAGAATTGAAGCTTCAATTTCTTCTTCTACTATTAGATTTGAAAAGGCCTGTATGAACTATACTCTGAGAGTTATAAAGATGAGCTTAAATTATATAATCAGAGAAAGAGTCTCTTCTTCATTACCATCAATTAACTCTGAAAATGAACTGAATTGAAATAGATTTCTTGATTGAAATGAAAATAATTTTTCAAAGAAAATATCTTCTCAACTGTACAGACTATGCTATCTGATTAAAAATCAATTTTCTTCTTTAAATGTTGAAAAAGTTGATTATGAGAAGTTATCTCTCTGAAGAGAAAAGCTTGAATCTCTTATAGACTTATAAATAAGTGAACTATTAAAAGAGAAAGAATATAAATAGCATTTGAAGAGAATTTCTACAATCAATATAAAAGACTCTATTCTGATTTATTCAGATAACTTAAAAAATGAGAATTTGAATAGATTAGACACAGACATTACTTATACTGAAGATAATATCAATTTTATCTCAGATTTCTGAAATCTAGACTGTGAATCTGAAGTCTTTGATGCTGAACTATTTATAATAGTGAAAGCTTTCAAACTCATTGAAATAAAATCTGATAATAGAGAAAATAGTTTAAAAGAGACATAAATATTCTCTGATAGTCAAGCTGCTTTAAAAAGACTTAGAAATAGTCAGATTGATAATAATCAAATGAATCTTGAACTGATCTTAAACTCTGTTTTGAAAATTAAAAAGAGAAGAATATTAAAGCTGATAATTCATCTACACTGAGTTTCTGCTTATATGAATATTCATGGCAATGAATTAACTGATTCAGCTGTAAAAAAGAGTGCAGAATTAAGCAGATCTATTCAAAAAATTATGTTCTAATCTTTTATAAAGAGAAAAATAAAAGAATCTTGTTTAGATAAGTGAAATGAAAGCTGACAGAAATAAAAGAAGAGTATACATTATTCAAGATTTGAAATAAAACTCAAGTGAAATCTTGTTCAATTAAATATAAAAAGAAAATATTCTCATCTATAATACAGCTGAAACTAGAATATGACTATTTCAAATCTTCTATATAAAGATTTGATGATAGATTTGACTTAATAGAAAGCTCATTCTGCAATGCAAATGAGAATTCTGAGTATATTGTAATACACTGTGCATTATATAATAGTCTCAGAGCCAGATTGAAAGAGAAGTATAATCTAAATCAATTAAATATGAGATTCTTATTCTCAACTGAGACAGGAATTAAATACTTAATAGACTTTCTATCAGAAACTCAAGCAGCTATAAGAAAATGAGTAAATTCAGAATTATCTAAATATAAAGAGAAGGAAATCAATCAGATATAGTCTGTTAAAACAGCTATATACTATCTTTTAATAATTTGTTTTGTTATAGTCTCTCTTTACTTTATCTTTTTCTTTCAATTCCTTTCTATCTATCTATTTAAATGTGTCTATCTTTAAGACTGTGTTCTCTTTTCCTTTGTCATGATATTGTCAAATGGTTTCAAAGTATCAGAAGATGTTAAAACACTGTAATTTGTTAACAGTTTTTATATTCTGAGCTGAAATTTTCTGATTTTGCATATCTGAAATTGATGAATGTATAATAGTTAACTTTACAGATATAGCAAAAACCCTGAGAACTAAAAGTTCTCAGGTAGATGTCATAGTCTCTGACTGCATACATCTATAATTAAAGAATAATAATAATAAGTACTAAAATTATAACTAAGCTAAGAAATAAGATTATTTTCTCTTATATTAATTCTTCTTACACACATCAGTGATTAGTTATTGAAAATAAATTATCATCTTTCTTAAATTATTATCATGTCTTCTGAATTCACTTCTTTTACTTCTTTTACTTCTATTGAAGATTTATAAACTCTTCAAGAAATCACTGTGAATTACAAAGTCTATATTATTTACAATTCAACACAGAATACTCTCTTTCAATTATAATAAATAATCACTTCATTCTTCACATCTGATTCCAGGTTACAAAATTTATGAAAAACTCAACACAAATATCAAGATAAACTATGAAATAATTATTAACAGATTATATTGCAGATTACTGAAGAGTTATCTCTCTGCTGCAATCACTGCAACTTTATTCAGAAACATCTATTATAAACTGATCATAACTTTAAAGAAATTTCTCAACATCTGAAGTTATCAGAATGCAGATAATAAAAGAAAAATAATTAGAAAATTACTACTGAGCTGATAAGTTACTCTATCAGATAACAATTTTTAATAACACTAACTTTCTACTTTGAAGAAAATTATGTGAAAATTATTATATATCAGTACTCTGATTTCATAACTCTCATCTGATAACTTCTGTGAATAATTACTTCACATGTGCATATCTCTGAATCTTTCTCTTTGATTAATTGAAAACCCTGAATTCTGAATACTTCTTTAAATACTTAATTCAAATCTTCATATTTCACATTGATTCTGTCTTCAGTTCAACCTTGAGATACACTACAAAGTCAATATACAACATCTAGAATCAGAGTTGAAGAATCATTGAAGAGTATCTCTCACAGTGAATGCATGAACTAGTACAAACAATCTTGCATTTATGTGAGTTATATGTTATTATATTAATGAGAACTGAACTTATTAAGAGATATTAATTGAATTTAAATCATTGATCAGTAGTCATACTGAGAATTATATTGCAGAGATATTAATAACTATGATTAAAAATAACTATTGAGATATTAGTCTCAGTCTTCTTACAATTACAACTGATAATACTGTGAATAACTACACTATGATGAAGAGCTTAAAGTAAAAATTGACTTTGCATTTCTGAAATAGTAAACAAGATCATATTCTCTGCATTACTCATGTGATTCAACTTGTGATATAAACACTGTTAAAGAATCTTAACATTGAGATGAAGAATAATGAGATGACTGATTCTTGAGATGAGAATGAGATGAAAGTGATTACTCAAGTAACTTTTACATTCACTTTATAAAAGATAATGTTTTTTGATAACACTTTTTAATATTACTTTTTGATAATGCTTTTTAATAATACTACTGTTAATTTTGAATAGATTGATTAATAATTTAAATATTACAGATTTAAAACATTGCTAATGCAATTTGTGTCTTCTCTAAACAATAATAATAATTTCATCATATTCAATAAATAAACAAATCAGTCACATCACTGAATATGATATAGAATGTTAGAACACAGTGAAGTTCAATATATAAGATATCTATTCAGACTCTTCAATTGTATTAAATGATTGATTATTAAGTGCAACACTCTGATTAGACTGACTGTCAGAATCATGAATTTCACGTTTGATTTCATTTGATCTGATCTCATACATTTCTTAGCGTGAATCCCGCTGGGACTGACTCTCAAAAAACATGTAAAGTGACTATATATCAGATCTTAAAATGAAACCATGACTTGAAAAAAATGAGAAAGTGGTTTCATTTGATCTCATTTAGTCTCATTCTTGGCATAAAGTTACTATTTTTAGACATATTAAGGTTTTTTTTAGACTATTTTTAATTTTTTAAAAAGTAACACTTTTTGGTAATGCTCAAATGAGATTTAAAGTCATTTAAAGCAATAAAAATAATTTAAATTGAGAAGTGAAAATAATGGTTTCATTTGGAAAATGTGATAAGAGTAGACAGTAAGTCTCACTGAAACAGTATGAGACTACTATCTAATATTAAAACTGTGTAATGAAATCAGTCGAATTGGTAATAAGACTATCAAAAAATCTGGTCCTGGTTCCAGACACGGTCACACGGTCAGTCTGACTCTGATCAGAAAAAGATTCAGATATTGAAACTTTCTCATATGAAGTGAAACTCAGTTAAAATATGTGATTGATTTACTGTTTCAGTTTTATAAGATAATGAAGACAGTCTTAATCACTTATACATCAATGCTGTAGTCAGTCTGATGAGTGTATAACAGTTTATTTACTCATCTTAAGAAGCAGTTGAATCACTCAAAAAGAAATTCAGTCTTAAATAATGCTCTAGCACAGGCTATTATTGCTGTAAGAAATAAACTGATATATTACTACAGCAAAACTGAACAATCTTTTACAGAGTACTATACTGTAGCAGCTCTACTAGATCTCTTCTGTCAAGTTAATATCTACACTTCTTAAGATTGAACAGAGAAGGAATAAGACTCATATATTAAAGTAACTCAAGACTACTACAATGCTAACTATCAGAGATTTGAATAAGCAGATGTTTAAGATGTGAAGACAGTGAAATACAATTCTCTAGTAAGTAACAATCTTTGATAATACTTCATATTATATAGAACTATAATACTAACTTTGAAACAGAACTTACATACATTGATTGCAATGAAAAATCAGACAAAACTACATAATTATAAAACTGAATTTGACTGCTATCTTCAAGATAATCTGATAAATTTACACATCAAATCAATTCTAGAGTTATGAAAAATTATTGAGAGTATATATTCAACTATTACACTGATGATATGTGATATTCTGACAATGTCATTGATAGAGATGAGAATGAAGTCAAAGTTCAACTCAAGTCAAGATATTTATTACTATTACTGAAGACAATTATAAGAAGAAATAATTAAGAAACTCATGATTGTAAAACATGAAATTATCAGACAGTTTAATACCTCTGATCACAGTATATCAGAGAAGTGTAGTTTTCATGAGAAAGTGAAGAATAAACTTACATAAGAATGTATTTAGTTATTTCATGAGTGTTATTAATAATTGTTACTAAATTCTGATTATATAAGCAATCACTGAATGAACTGAATAAGACTGATTTTAATCTTCAGTCTCAGTTTCATTCTGATTTTGAAAGAATGATTATCTTTCACAGTTTATTCTGAGAAATTACTCTCATTTTACTGTTCTTGAATTAAATCCGGTCATTTTTCACATCATTTCTCTCAGAAATGATTCATTTTCAGATTTTATTAAGACTTGATCCTGATGAGACTCATGCCAAGAAATGTATGAGACTAGATCAAATGAGATCAAATGTGAAATTCATGGTCCTGTCAGTCAGTCTACTCTCAGCAGTGCAGTCTCACTCTTTACTGTAAGTCTCTCTGTAAGTAATTTCTTACAGATTCTAGCTAATAGTTTCTGTAAAGCTCTAAGTGCTGTCAGTGTTCTCTGTAGTCTTACAGACTTATAATCATTCTTCTTCTACTCACACAATCTCTGATCAGATATATATAAATATGTCTAGATTCTCTATTAATAGTTCTTGTATTATAACATAATTCTGCAATTCTATTATTAATGAAAGACGAGTCTCTGAGTATCTGTAAAATCTGAGTAATCAAGACAATGTAAATGTCATGAATTCATGATAAGAGTTGATCTGAATAGATGAGCTCTCTCTTCATATCTTAATTATTTTCAGGCTAAATACTTCAGTAGAACTGAGAGAGTGAATACAGTTTCATAAGAAGTATCTAGTTATATACACAGATAATCACCTCTTAAGACTATGCTATAACTGTACATAGACTGGCCGCTGAGATCATGAATTTCACATTTGATCTCATTTGATCTGATCTCATACATTTCTTAGCATGAGTCCCGCTGGGACTAGTCATTAAAAAAACATGCAAAGTGACTATATATGAGATCTTAAAATGAAACCATGACTTGAAAAAAATGAGAAAGTGGTTTCATTTAGTCTTATTTAGTCTCATTCTTAGCATAAAGTTACTATTTTTAGACATTTTAAGGTTTTTTTTAGACTATTTTTAATTTTTTAAAAAGTAACGCTTTTTAGTAATGCTCAAATGAGATTTAAAGTCATTTAAAGCAATAAAAATAATTTAAATTGAGAAGTGGAAATCATGATCTCATTTGAAAAATGTGATAAGAGTAGACAGTAAGTCTCACTGAAACAGTATGAAACTACTATCTAATGTTAAAACCGTGTAATGAGATCGGTTGAATTGGTAATGAGACTATCAAAAAATCTGGTCCTGATCTCAGACACGGTCACACAGTCAGTCTAACTATACACACTCTGATATCTGACTTTCTTAAAGTCTGTGCATTTCTGACAGTCTTTATCTCAAATGTAATAATTATTTATACTACAGATATAATACTCTCTGCTTCTTTAAAGAGAAGAATTGATAGTCACAGAGAGATTGAATATCACAGATATTAAGAGTATAAGTGTGAATTTTCTTTATTTTTTCTTTATTAATCTCTAAATTGTGTTTACAGTTCTGTTGTTATTTTTCTTTATTTTTAGCTTTAATAATAATATGATTTCTTCTTCTCTTTATATACACTGCAAACTGTTTATCTCAGTAGAAACTCATCATCTTATAGACTAGAGTTTATAAATAACAGTGTTAATATCTTTATTATAATCAGATTCTTAGTAAAGACTGCATTATTCTGACTTATCAGAATTCACAGTATAAGTGTAAGAGGCCTACGCTGAATAGATCGGTATAATATATATAGGTCATATATAACAAAGTGAAAGACATTAGAAGAGGAAAAGAAAGAGAGAGTGTGAGAATCAGTGATTAAAGTAAATATTTATATATGTATACAGTGATGTACGCGGTGAAGCTTCAGAGCAGAAGAATAGAAATTCTGTAGATTTTCATCTGAGAATTAGTGACTGAGAATCAGAGCTTTCAGCAGAAATCTATGAAGTATAATGAAATAGTCTATATAATTGATCAGGCACAGCCTGTTACATTAGCCTTCTTCTTCTCTGATTATGCATAGTTCTCATCAGTCAAGAGCTGTGATCTCAGATAACATGAAACTCAGAGTTCAGATCAGATAATCATAGCTGACTTATTTTATCAGATATTATCAGCTGCAGCTATGAGATCTCTCATTGAGAATATTCTCAATCTCTTACTTAAGTTCATTATCTTCTTCTATGATTTCTGATGACTGTCAGTTGAAAGCCAGTTGAGAAGAGAATAAGTCAGTGACAGTGTAACAGAGCAATCTTGTATGAAATATATTATGAATTTCTGACAGAGTATTAAGACAGTAATTATAACTGTCTAGAACTTCTATCACTGTATATTTCATATAATGATAATTCAATGTATGAGATAAATATATAATTCATATATTTCTAAGATTTAATTATATAAGATCTTCTATTTTATACTGTTCTGCAGAATCTTATCAGATATTAATTTAATCTTCTTAATCTTGTTTAGTACTTGTCATGAAGACTTCTACTCAGTTGTAAGTATCTCAGAGCTTCATCATTATATTGTCAGTAATCTGAATTAAACTATAGAAATTCAGTATAAACTTTGTAATCTCTAGAAGATTCAACACTTTTATATAATAATCATGTATAAGAGAGAACAGACTTATATCTGTTGAAATAGTATCTCAGCTGTTAATGTTAATCTCTGAATGTAGAAGAAGATTATATCAATCATTTTATAAGTGATTACAGAACTTATAAAGATAATTCTTTACAGTCTGAATTATCTATTTTGATACATCATTAATCTCAGAATAATAGATAGTTATTATTATTATTAGTCTTCAATTATAGATGTATACAGTCAGAGACTATGACATCTATCTGAGAACTTTTAGTTCTTAGAGTTTTTCCTATATGTATAAAGTTAACTATTATACATTCATCAATTTCAGATATGCAAAATCAGAAAATTCCAGCTCAGAATACAAAAACTGTTTATAAATTGAAGTATTTTAACATCTTCTGATACTTTGAAATCATTTGACAACATTATAATAAAAGAAAAGAGAACACAGTCTTAAAAAATGAACACATTAAATAGATAGATAGAAAAGAATAGAAAGGAAAAGTAAAGTAAAGAGAGACTGTAACAAAATAAATTATTAAAAGATAGTATATAGCTGTTTTAACAGACTATATCTGATCCACAGACAACCGCTCCACCATGAACTCGCTCGATTTTTCGAATAAGAACCCGCCGATAGATCCATCGAAAAGCCCTCGATCATACGAGCATTTTGACCCCATCGCTGACCGCATACCCCGTGTGGTGGTGGAGTTATCCAGCCAAACATGAACCAGATGTCGTTCGGAACTCCTGCGTGGGATTATCCCCCATTCTCCCCTACCACATCACAACCCCGGGCCAAATTGCCATACAAATTGTAAGGTGAAGAGACCTAGCTGTATGCACCAATCTTCTCGATTTTGGAAGATCCCCGATCTGTAGTTGTGAAGATATCTGAGGAGCGACCTCCGCGAAAACCCTGTCCATCTTTGATGTTCCAAAACACCAACGCCAAGTCCCACCCTCGTACCGCCCTTCCCAATCTGGCCCATCCCCGGCAGAAAAATACAAAAAGATACCTCAGTGATAATATCAAGCACATAACCAATGAACAACGAGTCAACAGCACACCAACAATTATAAAATCAGTATACCTCAAGGTCTGACTGAGCCTTTGATCCCTGCACAGTGAGATATATTAAATCTAGTTTTAATATCTCAATATTCAATAGATTCTGCAAGAGATTGAGAACAGCAACACTAGATTTCTATTGAATTTGAGAATTAACTCTATATTGATATAATCATTGACAAAGTCTTCTATTTTAAGATATAAATAACCAGTTCCTCTACATCTCGCTGGCAATATTTATATTATCATATAAAAACAGACTTATATTCTCTATAATATCAAGACTCTGAAGAGGGAAAGTCTTGATAGAGAGTATATAGTAGTACATATCTTAGCAGTTTCTATCTCATTCTTCTGCAGCAGTCAATGCATAAAAAAAAAAGATCTTAGAAATAGTTTTTTACTTCTCTTGAAAAAGTAAGGTGTTTTTCTCTGGGTTTTACACAATATTCTTACAAAGAATTAAAAACAGAGCTGTTTTCTATCATAATTTCATATTCTTTTAAGTAAGAATTACTTTTTCAGTGACTGAAGAGCTTTCATTAATACTTAATTCTTTTTTACATATAAGATAGTGTCAGCTGAAGTGTGTAAAGTATAATATAAGATTACTCACTTATCTATACTCAGTGAAGTATTCATAACACTTATCTTATATATTTACTTTCTCAAAGTTATACAAGATTCATTTGAAAAACTCATTTCATATTTATGAGAATGAATATTACTCTGAGTCTATAAGATTTATCTTTTTATCAGTTATTCATAATAACTTTACTTTTTTATATAGAAATATAACAAATCTTAAGACTTGTTAAAATTTCATTAACTGTCTGTCTGTGAGTTCACATTCAATCTGATAATATGATTGTATCTGACTTAGTCAGCTGATTATAGCATTATTTTTTCTGTTATTATTAAAGCTTAGTGACTTCAGCAGATCTTCTGACTTAATATATCTCATACTCAGATTCTCATTCTGCACAGCAGTCTCTGATAATGTGTATACTTCTGAAGAGATTGTGAACAATTATAGTGAGATCTTCAGATTCAGTGTAGTTATCTATCTGTGTAAATATTTAATCTTCTGCTGCAGATCTAAGATCTGGTTTTCTCTATTCTTATTAATAATAATAATTGTTATTATTATTATTATTCTTCAATTATAGATGTATGCAGTCAGAGACTATGACATTTACCTGAGAACTTTAGTTCTCAGGGTTTTTTCTATATCTGTAAAGTTAACTATTGTACATTCATCAATTTCAGATATGCAAAATCAGAAAATTCCAGCCCAGAATACAAAAACTGTTTACAAATTGCAGTGTTTTAACATCTTTTGATACTTTGAAACCATTTGACAATATCATGACAAAAGAAAAGAGAGAAAGAACACAATCTCAAAGATAGACACATTAAATAGATAGATAGAAAGAAATTGAAGGGAAAAGATACAGAAAAAGATAAAGTAAAGAGAGACTATAACAAAACAAATTATTAAAAGAGAGTGTATAGCTGTTTTAACAGACTATATCTGATTAATTTCCTCCTCTTCATATTCAGATAGTTCTGAATTTAGCCATTTTCTTGTAGCTGCTTGAGTTTCTGATAGAAAGTCTATTAAGTATTTAATTCCTGTCTCAGTTGAGAATAAGAATCTCATATTTAATTAATTTAGATCATACTTCTCTTTCAATCTGGCTCTGAGACTATTGTATAATGCACAGTGCATTATAATGTGCTCAGAATTCTCATTTGTATTGCAGAATGAGCATTCTATTGAGTCAAATCTATCATCAAATCTTTGTATATAAGATTTGAAATAGCCATGTCCTAGTTTCAGCTGTATTATAGATGAGAATATTTTCTTTTTACATTTAATTGAACAAGATTTCCACTTGGGTTTTGTTTCAAATCTTGAATAATGTATACTCTTCTTTTGTTTCTGCCAGCTTTCATTCCACTTATCTAAACAAGATTCTTTTATTTTTCTCTTTATAAAAGATCAGGACACAATTTTTTGAATAGATCTGCTTAATTCTGCACCCTTTTTTGCAGCTGAATCAGCCAATTCATTGCCATGAATATTTATATGAGCAGGAACTCAGTGCAGA
Source organism: Blastomyces dermatitidis ER-3 (assembly GCF_000003525.1). Taxonomy (NCBI): domain Eukaryota; kingdom Fungi; phylum Ascomycota; class Eurotiomycetes; order Onygenales; family Ajellomycetaceae; genus Blastomyces; species Blastomyces dermatitidis. The sequence goes on along the minus strand of NW_025544783.1, from coordinate 1,288,710 downwards.
TGAATTCTCAGCTTTGATGTTCTTCTCTTTTGAATTTTTAAAACAGAGTTTAAGATCAGTTCAAGATTCATTTGATCATTATGAATCTGACTATTTCTAAGTCTTTTTAAAGCAGCTTGACTATCAGAGAATATCCATGCCTCTTTCAAACAATTTCCTCTTTTATGAGATTTTATTTCAATGAGTTTGAAAGCTTTCACTATTGCAAATAGTTCAGCATCAAAGACTTCACATTCAGAGCCTAGATTTCAGAAATCTGAGATAAAATTAATATTATCTTCAGCAAAAGCAATGCCTGTGCCTAATCTATTCAAGTTCTCAGTTTTTGAGCCATCTGAATAAATCAGAATAGAGTCTTTTACATTGATTGTAGAAATTCTCTTCAAATACTGTTCATATTCTTTCTCTTTTGATAGTTCACTTATTTGTAAGTCTATAAGAGATTCAAGCTTTTTTCTTCAGAGAGATAACTTCTCATGATCAACTTTTTCAATATTTAAAGAAGAAAATTGATTTTTGATCAGAGAGCATAGTCTGTACAGTTGAGAAGACATTTTCTTTGAAGAATTATTTTCATTTCAATCAAGAAATCTATTTCAATCCAGTTCATTTCCAGAGTTAATTGATGGAAATGAAGAAGAGACTCTTTCTCTGATTATATGATTTGAGCTCATCTTTACAACTCTCAGAGCATAGTTCATACAGGCCTTTTCAAATCTAATAGCAGGAGGAGGAATTGAAGCTTCAATTTCCATTGCTTTAATAGAAGATGATTTGAATGCTCTCAGAATTCTTCTCAAGACTCTGTTTTACAGACTTTGAAAGAGTTCAGTGAAATTCTCTTGATTATTCTATCAAACTTGAACTCCATAATCAGCTACTGATGTAATACAGGCTATATATAACTGTCTCATAGCCTGGAAGGATAGACCCCTCTCTGTATTTGATAGTCTGATTATGTTATTCAATAGTCTTTCTGCCTTGACAGTTCTTTGTTGAATGTGATATTTAAAATTCAACTTGGAGTTTAACCATACTTCTAATCATTTGACATTTACACTGGGTTTAATCTCTCTATTTAAAAGAGTTAGAGATAGTTCTTTCTCATTGAATCTAGAAAAGAAATGAATTAACTCAGTTTTATCCATATCAAATTGAATTAGATTGATATCTGTTCTAACAAAGATTTCCTTTGCTGCTTTCTCAATCACTTCTAAGTTCTCTTTGATTGTCTTTGAACTGTAGAGTAGACCAATATCATCTACATAACTTGAAGATCTCACTATTTTCATCTCTCTATTCTTGAATAGATATGCAGTGTATATTGCAAATAAAACAGGTGAGATTGAAGATTCTTGTGATACTTCTATTTTTATCTCAGTTTTATCTTGTTTTCTTCCATCAAAGAATAGTTGTATAATTCTTTTAGACATGAAACAATTGACTCATTTTATTAGAGAAAGTGGCAGTTTTAACATCTTCAAAGTTTGAATCATCTTAGACTTTGACACATGATCAAATGCATCTTTTATATCAATAAAAACTGCAGTTGAGACCAGGCCTTCATGCTTTGCTACTTGAACATCATGAACAACTGGGAGAACAGTATCAATTGCAGAACATTGTTTTCTACCTCTCATTTGTTCATTAAATAGAAGAGAATCACTAATAGAGCTTATAAAAGATAATCTAGTAGCTATTATCTTTTCTAGAATTTTTCTCAAACAGTTCAACAGAGATATTACTCTATATGACTTAGAAATTGAAGTCTTTCTATTAGGTTTTGCAAGGATTACTCCAGTAGCTTCTCTCCAGCATTCAGGATGATAACCATTTTTTAAGAGATTGAAAAAGAGCTCAAAATATTCATTCTTCAAGTAGGAATATGTGTTTTGAATAATTGAGTGATTAATTGAATCAGGCCCTGCAGCAGTTTTAATTGAACTTGAGAATATTGCTGACTCTAGTTCATCATATGTAAGCTCAGGCCATTCCCAGTTATTTTCATCAATATATTCATGAAATGACATATTCTTCTCTTCAAATTGTGATGATAAGTTTTGAAAGAGAATTCTCATAAAAGCTTGACATTTTTTCTTAAAAGAATTTGCTGTATATAATTCATTCTGAAATTCATATTCTAAGGTTGAAAGCTTTGCTATACTTCTTGTTTTAGTATAGTTGAAGGCTTTGAAAACTTCTTTTTCTTGTGCTTCTTCAAGAAATTTGTTCCAGCAATCTGTTTTGGCTTTTTTAATATCTGAAAAATATTCATTTTGAATAGCTTTGAACTCTTCATCAGATATTAAGTGATTCTTCCAATCTCTCTTAGCAGTGGCTAATTGCTTTCTTTTAGAAGTGATATTCTCATTCCACCAAGGTTTGGAATACTCAGAAGACTTTTTCTTTGGAATATTTTCTTCAATACTTGTTAGAAGAATAGATGTAATCAGCTTTGTTTTATTCTCAAGCATTTCATTTGATATATCTTGACTTTGATTTCAATAGAGCTCACTCTGCCTTTCAGATTTCAGCTGTTTTACTCTTTCTTCAACTGCTTTTCAATCAGCTTTTTCAAAGTTATACTGATTAGAGAGAAGAGGATTTTCACTTCTTTGTTTTTCACTCAGTTCAATATCAAATTGAATGATCTCATGACCCGATCCTGAGGTTTCATTTGAATCAATAAACCAGTTTATAAGTCTTTTTTCAATTAGATGTTGTGACATGAAAGTTAGATCTATAATAGATTTCTGTTTCATGCCTTTTCTAAAGAATGTTTGTTGATCAGACTTGTTAACTAAATCTATTGAATGCTCAAAAGTTCATTCAACCAGTTTATCTGCTCTTACTGCTCTTGTGCACTCTGAGTTCCATCAGGGATGATGTGCATTGAAGTCTCCTGCAATTATAGAGTTTTTTAAGGGAGTTATATTCAAAAATCCTCTATCAATTGTCCAGGTATTGTTGTTTTCTTTCAATGATTTTTCATTATAGATATTTATAAGTTGAATAGTATCAAACTCATTATCTTTATCTATAATGTCACCCACTAGAATGTCAGAGTCAGATATGATATCAAATCTCAGATTAAATTGATATCTTGATCTTTTTCTCCCATAGATTGCTACTCTTGATTTTATCTCAGATTTTTCAGGAAGAAAGCAGTAATAGCTTGGATGAGAAATAATGTACTTTTGCTCAGTATCAAAATTTGGTTCTTGAAGAAGTACAAAGTCAACTTTTTGTTCAAATGCAATCTGAAGACAAGAATAAATGCAATTTGAGTTTCTATCCACATTATTTTGAATAAATGTGATTTTTGAAGAGTTTTTAAACTTTTTTTATTGTTTTTGTTGTACATTCATACTAAAAGAGAGTGAAGATATAGTAGAATCTAATCACTATCACCAGATAGTAGATTATAACTATTTTGAAAAGCAGGAATCTCAACTGCTTGCATTCTATCTAGTTTATTATCAGAGTCATTTCTCAATTCTCTAATCTTAACAGGTGTTTGAGGATTCAAATTCTGTTTATATTTAGCTGGAGAATTAGAGTTTGAAGACCTAGATAGTTGAGAGTTTCTTCTTTTTAAGCTTGCAGTTGTGAATTTACTAGCTTGACTTTTCTCTTCAGTTTTAGATTCACTTTGAGCTTCATCTTTTCTCCAGTTCTTCTGAGTTCTTGGAGCAAATACACATTCTTTTGAGCTAGATGCATGTTTTTCTTTGCAATTGGAGCACTTAAGCAGAGTATGTTGACATATTTCACCTCTTTTTGAGCATGTTTCACATTTATACTCACTAGTTTTGTGATCTCTAGCACAGAATGCGCATTTTGAGTCTCTGAAACAAGAGATTGCAAAGTGTCCATATCTTTGACAGTTTGAACACTGTGTTTAAGCTTTGAGATTCATTCTTGAATCTTTGTATTCATGAACTCTCATTTTCAAACCTGCTACTCTTACTTCAGAGATTCTTGATTGTTCAAGTGTCTTTGTATATACTAGAACAGAGGCATTTCTTCTGCTCTGTCTGAACTCAATTGAATTAAGTCATACAGGCTCTTTTCTCAGTTGAATAGAATTGTATTCTTCTAATTCATTTTTGAGAAGCAGCATTTCTTCCTCACAGTCAAAAATTTCAACTGGAATATCATGAAGAATGAATTTATCTCACTTTTCATCTCTTTCAGATAGAATTGTTGTATTCAGTAGAGATTCTATTGCTGATTTTCAGAGATTCTCATTCTGAATGAGGAATTCTGCACTAAATTCAGGCATTGTAGTCAAAATAATAGAGTTTTCAAAGAAAGATGACTCAATTGAAGCTATGACTGATTTTTGAACTTCAATATCAGTCATTAACTGAGAAAAGAACTGCTGATTAATTTCATTTCTAATTCTGAAAATGAGATTTGAGTTTAGCTTGTTTTTTTGCAAGCTCTCCTGATTTGAGACTTTGAGAATAAGTCTTCTGTTTCTGAAGATTTGAAAGTTCTTCTCTTTTTACATTTCTTTTTTTTCCTTTCTATGAACAGAGATCTGAGAAATATTCTTCTCAGTTTTCTCAGAATTTTGAGCAGATTTTGAACTAGCAGGTTTGAAGACAGCAGATTCTGCTACTTGAGCATATATTTTCTTCTGATTTGAAGAAGAAGATGAAGAAGTAGAAGATGAAAAAGAGTCAGTGACTGTACTGAAAGATTTCAATATTTTTTGAATTGTGTTTGAAATTCCAAGTTTGAACTTGATCACTTTTTGTAGTTGTCTAGCCTGAGCATGAAGAATTAACAGAACTTCTTCATTCTTCTCACTCAGACACTGTTTTCCAAGAATTTTGCTTGCATTTTCCAGTTCCTGTATTTCGAGAACTTGTTGTTTCTCTATTTCTTCCTTCTTTCTTCTCTTTAGAATTTCAATCTCAGGAATGACATCTGGGAAAACATCTTTTTCCACATCAACTGAGTGTACTCTTGAACTCATTTTACTCACTGAATGAAAAGTTGATCAGACTGTTTCAATTGAGAGATTTATCAGTATATTTTCAATTGAAAAGTTAGTCAGACTGTTTCAATTGAGAGGTTTATTAATCTATTTTCAAATGAAAAGTTAGTCAGACTATTTCAGTTGAGAGATTTATTAGTCTTTTTTCAATTGAAAAGTTGATCAGACTGTTTCAAAAGAAGAATGAAAGACTTTTGTGTATAAAACACCTGATTTTTTTCACACTAGTTCAGTAACTAGGTTAGATTTTTGAAGAGAATCTAATAAACTAAAAGTGATTTTTAAGATAAATCAATAAAATCTTTACAAACTCTTTCTTGAGATACAGTGAGGAAAAGTATGATATCAATTGATAATAAATCAGATGATATGACAGTTTTTGAGAGAAAAACTGACAAAAAATAAGTCAATTTTTTGCAGAGAAATTGATTAAAACTATTCAATTTTATTCTAAATTATTCAATTCTCCTCACACAACAAGTGTGCAACTCAAATCAGTCAATAAAGAGTGTAAAAGAGAATTAAGTATTAATGAAAGCTCTTCAGCCACTGAAAAAGTAATTCTTACTTAAAAGAATATGAAATTATGATAGAAAACAACTCTGTTTTTAATTCTTTGTAAGAATATTGTGTAAAACACAGAGAAAAACATCTTACTTTTTCAAGAGAAGTAAAAAACTATTTCTAAGATCTTTTTTTTTTGCATTAACTGCTGCAGAAGAATGAGATAGAAACTGCTAAGATATGCACTACTGTATACTCTCTATCAAGACTTTCTCTCTTCAGAGTCTTGATATTATAGAGAATATAAGTCTGTTTCTATATAATAATATAAATATTGTCAGTGAGATGTAGAGAAACTGATTATTTATATCTTAAAATAGAAGACTTTGTCAATGATTATATCAATATAGAGTTAATTCTCAAATTCAATAGAAACCTAGTGTTGCTGTTCTCAATTTCTTGCAGAATCTATTGAATATTGAGATATTAAAACTAGATTTAATATATCTCACTGTGCAGGAATCAAAGGCTCAGTCAGACCTTGAAGTATACTGATTTTATAGTTATTGATGTGCTGTTGACTCATTGTCCACTGATTATGTATTGAATGCTGTTGCCAAGGTATCTTTTTGTATCATTCTGCTGGGGATGGGCCAGATTGAGAGGGGTAGTACAAGGGTGAGACTTGGTGTTGAAGTCTAGATACACAGGCGACAGACCGTGGAGGTTGCACTTCAGAAGAGTCTGTTGATTATGTGCTTGATATTATCACTGAGGTATCTTTTTGTATTTTTCTGCCGGGGATGGGCCAGATTGGGAAGGGCGGTACGAGGGTGAGACTTGGCGTTGGTGTTTTGGAACATCAAAGATGGACAGGGTTTTCGCGGAGGTCGCTCCTCGGATATCTCCACAACTACAGGTCGGGGATCTTCCAAAATTGAGAAGATTGGTGCATATGGCTAGGTCACTTCACCTTACAATTTGTATGGCACTCTGGCCCGGGGTTGTGGTGTGGTAGCGGTGAACAGGGGATAATCCCACACAGGAGCTTCGAACAACATCCGGTTCACGTTTGGCTGGATAACTCCACCACCACACAGGGTATGCGGTCGGCGATGGGGTCAGAATGCTCGTATGATCGAGGGCTTTTCGATGGATCTATCGGCGGGTTCTTATTCGAAAAATCGAGCGAGTTCGTGGTGGAGCGGTTGGTTGATCTTTCTGATAATAATGATTGTGTTGATGAAGCTCTTCATAGTGAATGCTTAATCTGCAGTGAATGTCAATTGTTATTTAGCTTCTATCTCAGTCTGTCACTGCATATACAAGACCTCAATCTCATTTAAAATTCTTGTATACATACAGAGCTTTGATTTCAGTTCAGTGATTTCAGTCACTTTTCTTACTACTTTGAGTAAACTCTCTGAGAGGTTCTGCATATCTTCTGATTCAGGTAGCAGAGAAGGGTGTTGTTCATATTGACTAGAAAAGATATTCATTTCAGTGGTTTCTTGTTAATTGTATGATGTCTATCATTATATCACTGTATTATTATATTACTATATTACTGTATTACTATATCACTGTATCACTATATTGTTATATGATTTCTGTTATCATTGTACAACTTCAGTGATGGCTACCCTCTCTCTTTTTATCCTTCTTTTAAGTAGAGAGCGGACTTCTTTGAATCTGGTTCACTGCTTCTCTCTTCTTTCTCACATGTCATCTGTTCGCATCTCATACATGATATTCATCTGAACATGAAGTTTTCCCTCAACAAGTAAAGCAGTATTAATTGAATGCTCTTTCACTCACTGCTCTTCATACACTATCTTTTGAGACATTCTAGAACCACACTGACATGATAACTATGAATCACTTTGTAGATGAAATTATCACACTCTGAAGAAGCCTGTGCTTCTCACTAGTTTTTAGACATGCTATCAGATGTGATTCAAAGATTGCTTAAGTCAGTGTACAATTACAGGTGTATGCTGGCTTCTTATATATTATAATATCATACACTAAATTAATTAGCGGCCGCTATGGCCCCTTTACACTTGTACATGTACGCTAGTAGTTCAGAAGTGACTGCGTTATTATTCAACAGTCATACGTTCTTCCGAACCACAATTTGAGCATTATCAAAAAGTATTACTTTTTAAAAAATTAAAAATAGTCTAAAAAAAACCTTAAAATGTCTAAAAATAGTAACTTTATACTAAGAATGAGACTAAATGAAATCAAATAAAATCACTTTCTCATTTTTTTCAAGTTATGATTTCATTTTAAGATCTGATATATAGTCACTTTGCATGTTTTTTAATAGCTAGTCTCAGCGGGATTCACATCAAGAAATGTATGAAATCAGATTAAATGAGATTAAACATGAAATTCATGATCTCAGCAGTCAGTCTAGTTAAGAGCTTCTGTTTCATATAATACAGAGCTCAGAGTTTAAATTAAGTAATTATAGTTATCTTTTAAATCTTTCTCTAATATAATATAATTAATATAAACAGATGTCAATTCTTCTTTTAAATAAGAAGATATATAGATTAATTAGCAGTTAAAAGTAATATGTTCTGATTAGTTACAGTTAATGTATATCTCTTATTAATGTTGATCAGCAACTTCTTCAGAAGCAATCTCAGAAACTTGAAAGCTTATTATTATTATTATTATTCTTCAATTATAGATGTATGTAGTCAGAGACTATGACATCTACCTGAGAACTTTTAGTTCTCAGGGTTTTTCCTATATCTATAAAGTTAACTATTGTGGTTCGGAAGAACGTACGATCATCGGATAATAACGCGGCCGCTTCCGAACTTGCTTATGAGTGTAAAGAGGCCATAGCGGCCACTAATTAATTTAGTGTATGATATATAAGAAGCCGGTGTACGCCTGTAATCATACACTGACTCAAGCAACTTTTGAATCACATCTGATAGCATGTCTAAAAACTGGTGAGAAGTGCAGACTTCTTCAGAGCATGATAATTCTGTCTATGAAGTGATTCATAGTTATCATGCCAGTGTGATTCTAGAATGTCTTAAAAGATAGCATATAAGAAGTGATGAGTGAAAGAGCATCTGATTGATACTACTTCACTTGTTGAAGAAAAACTCCATGCTCAGATGAATACCATGTATGTGAATAGATGAGATGTGAGAAAAGAAATGAGACTGATGAACCAGATTCAAAGAAGACTGCTCTCTATTTAAAGAAATAAAAGAAGAAAATGATCATCACTGAAGTTGTATAATGATAATAGAAATTATATAATGATACAGTAATATAATAATAGACATTGTATAATTAATAAGAAATCACTGAAATGAATACCTTCTCTAGCTAATACTAACAACACTGTTCTCTGCTATCTGAACTGAAAGATATGCACAATCTCTCAGAGAGTTTACTCAAAACAGTAAGAAAAGTAGCTGAAATCACTGAATCAGAATCAAAGCTCTGTACATGTATGAGAATTCTAAATGAGATTAAGACCTTGTGTACACAGTGACAGACTGAGATGAAAGTTAAACAATAATTAGCATTTACTGCAGATCAAGCATTCACTATAAAGAGCTTCACTAACATAATCATCATCATTAATAAGAATAGAGAAAATCAGATCTTAGATCTGCAGTGAGAGATTGAATGTTTACACAGACAGATAATTAGACTGAATCTGAAGATCTTATTATAATTGTTCATAATCTCTTCAGAAGTGTATACATTATCAGAGACTGCTGCACAGAATGAGAATTTAAGCATGAAATATATTAAGTCAGAAGATCTGCTGAAGCTATCAAGCTTTAATAGTGACTGAAAAAATAATGCTGCAATCAGCTGACTAAGTCAGATATGATTATATTATCAGATTGAACATGAACTCATAGATAGATAGTTAATGAAATTTCAACAAGTCTTAAGATCTGTCATATTTCTACATAGAAAAGCAAAGTGATTATAAATAACTGATGAAAAGATGAATCTCACAGATCTGAAGTGATATTCATTTTCATAAATATAAAATAAGTTTTTCAAATAAATCTTGTATAACTTTGAGAAAGTGAATATATAAGATAAGTGTTATAAACACTTCACTGAGTATAGATAAGTGAGTAATCTTACATCATACTTTATACAGTTCAGCTTACACTATCTTATATTAAATGAAGAGCTTTTAACATCTTTCTATTTACAGATCTTCATTCATAATCTTACATCTGAGTTAAGAGTGAAATGAAAATGCTTAACTTCACAGTCAGACACAGTGAAGAAAGCATACAATATTCTTATTGTACAGAAATAAGTGAGTCAATTATAATAGAAAATAATGCAATTGAGTATACTTCAGTGAAGAACAGATAATCAGACTTCTACAACACAAGTTATACACTCAGACATAATGAATCTAGATCTGAATGTTATTATTAAAGCACTGAATTCTCTGAAAAAGAAATTCTTCAAGTGAAAATCTTGATATTACAAGCATCAAGCTTGCTTCAACTGCAGATGTTAAAATCATGATATAAAAGATTACACTCAGTGTGTACAGTCAAGAGAAGTAAGAGAGTTAAAAAACTAGCAGAATCAGTGAGCTCAGAGACACTCACTGATATTCTATACAAAGTCTTCAAAGTGAAAGAGATGCCTGTGTTAGATGACTCTCTGAATTCTATGAATGTCAAGAGAAAGCAGGCTTCTGACTGAGATGCAGGCAAGAATGAAGTGAATACTCATCTCAATGTCTTAAGATCTGAAATATTAATATATAAGAGACACTTGAGTAAGAATCAAGAGATGACTGTAAAAGTATTAGCAGATACAGAAGCTTCTATACAATATATTAATAATCATATAATTTGAAGATAAAAAGAGGTCTGCTGAGTGAAGAATTCTCAATACATAAGATTATCTGATAACTGATATTTGATATCACTTATAAGAGTCAGATTTCTGAAATCTAGGTTGTGAATCTGAAGTCTTTGATGCTGAACTATTTGCAATAGTGAAAGCTTTCAAACTCATTGAAATAAAATCTCATAAAAGAGGAAATTGTTTGAAAGAGACATGGATATTCTCTGATAGTCAAGCTGCTTTAAAAAGACTTAGAAATAGTCAGATTTATAATAGTCAAATGAATCTTGAACTGATCTTAAACTCTGTTTTGAAAATTCAAAAGAGAAGAATATCAAAGCTGATAATTCATCTGCACTGAGTTCCTGCTCATATGAATATTCATGGCAATAAATTGGCTGATTCAGCTGTAAAAAAGAGTGCAGAATTAAGCAGATCTATTCAAAAAATTATGTTCTGATCTTTTATAAAGAGAAAAATAAAAGAATCTTGTTTAGATAAGTGAAATGAAAGCTGGCAGAAATAAAAGAAGAGTATACATTATTCAAGATTTGAAACAAAACCCAAGTGGAAATCTTGTTTAATTAAATGTAAAAAGAAAATATTCTCATCTATAATACAGCTGAAACTAGGACATGACTATTTCAAATCTTATATACAAAGATTTGATGATAGATTTGACTCAATAGAATGCTCATTCTGTAATACAAATGAGAATTCTGAGTATATTGTAATGCACTGTGCATTATACAATAGTCTCAGAGTCAGATTGAAAGAGAAGTATGATCTAAATCAATTAAATATGAGATTCTTATTCTCAACTGAGACAGGAATTAAATACTTAATAGACTTTCTATTAAAAACTCTAGCAGCTACAAGAAAATGGCTAAATTCAGAATTATCTGAATATGAAGAGGAGGAAATCAACCAGATATAGTCTGTTAAAACAGCTATATACTATCTTTTAATAATTTGTTTTGTTATAGTCTTTCTTTACTTTATCTTTTCCTTTCAATTCCTTTCTATCTATCTATTTAATGTGTCTATCTTTAAGACTGTGTTCTCTTTTCCTTTGTCATGATATTGTCAAATGATTTCAAAGTATCAGAAGATGTTAAAACACTGCAATTTGTAAATGGTTTTTGTATTCTGAGCTGAAATTTGCCGATTTTGCATATCTGAAATTGATGAATGTATAATAGTTAACTTTACAGATATAGGAAAAACTCTGAGAACTAAAAGTTCTCAGGTAGATGTCATAGTCTCTGACTGCATACATCTATAATTGAAGAATAATAATAATAATAATAATCACTTATAAGAGTAAGAGTTCTCTTGCACTTCAGAGAATGATCTTGCTATATTTAAGTGTAAGAGCTGCAGAATGTGAAATATGATCTTATTCTCAGACTTGATTAATTTGAAAGATTTAATTCACAGATTCAATGATGTACATGTTAGACTGGCCGCTGGAACCATGAATTTCACATTTGGTCTCATTTGGTCTGGTCCCATACATTTCTTGGCGTGAGTCCCACCAGGACCAAGCCTCAAAAAAATCTGAAAATGGACTATTTCTGAGAGAAATGGCGTGAAAAATGATCAGATTTAATTCAAGAACAGTGAAATGAGAGTAATTTTCCAGAATAAACTGTGAAAGATGATCATTCTTTCAAAATCAGAATGAGACTGAGACTGAAGGTCAAAATCAGTCTTATTCAGTTCATTCAGTGATTGCTTATATAATCAGAATTTGGTAATGATTATTGATAATACTTATGAAACAACTAAATACATTCTTGTGCAAGTTTATTCTTCACTTTCTCATGAAAACTACACTTCTCTGATATACTGTGATCAGAGGTATTAAACTGTCTGATAATTCTATGTTTTACAATCATGAGTTTCTTGATTGTTTCTCCTTGTAATTGTCCTCAGTGATAGTGATAAATATCTTAACTTGAGTTAAACTTTCACTTCATTCTCACTTCTGTCACTGAAATTGTCAGAATATCACATGTCATCAGTGCAACAATTGAATATATACTCTCAACAATTTTTCATAACTCTAGAATTGATTTGACATGTAAATTTGTTGAATCATCTTGAAGATAGCAGTCAAATTCAGTTTTACAAGCATGTAGTTTTGCCTGATTTTCAGTTGCAATCAATGTATGCAAGTTCTGTTTCAAAGTTAGTATTATAGTTCTATGTGATATAAAGTGTTATCAAAGATTGTTACTTACTAGAGAATTGTATTTCACTGTCTTCACATCTCAAACATCTACTCATTCAAATCTCTGATAGTTGGCATTGTAGTAGTCTTGAACTAATTTGATATATGAGTCTTGTTCCTCCTCTGTTCAGTCTTGAGAAGTGTAGATATTAACTTGACAGAAGAGATCTAGTAGAGCTGCTACAGCATAGTACTCTGTAAAAGATTGTTCTGTTTTACTGTAGTAATATGCCAGTTTATTCCTTGCAGTAACAATAGCCTGCACTATAGCATCATCTCAGACTGAATTTCTTTTTAAGTGATTCAACTGCTTCTCAAGATGAGTAAATAAACTGTTATACATTCACCAGACTGACTGCAGTATTGATGTACAAGTGATTGAGACTGTCTTTGTTGTCTTATAAAACTGAAACAGTAAATCAATCACATATTTCAACTGAGTTCACTTCATATCAGAAAGTTTCAATATCTGAATCTTTTCTCAATCAGAGTGTTGCACTCAATAATCAATCATCTGATACAATTGAAGAGTCTGAACAGTTATCTTATATGTTGAACTTCACTGTGTTCTAACATTCTGTATCATATTCAGTGATGTGACTGATTTATTTGTTTATTGAATATCATGGAATCATTGTTATTTAGAAGAGATACAAATTGCATTAGCAATGTTTCAAATCTATGATATTTAAATTATTAGTCAATCTATTCAAAATTAACAGTAGCATTATCAAAAAGCATTATCAAAAAGCAATATCAAAAAGTGTTATCAAAAAACATTATCTTTTGTAAAGTGAATGTAAAAGTTACTTGAGTAATCACTTTCATCTCATTCTCATCTCAAGAACCAGTCATCTCATTATTCTTCATCTCAATGTTAAGATTCTTTATCAGTGTTTGCATCACAAGTTGAACCACATGAGCAATGCAGAGAATATGACCTTGTTTATCATTTCAGGAATACAAAGCCAATTTTTACTCCAAGCTCTTTATCATAGTGTAGTTATTCACAGCATTATCAGTTGTAATTGTAAGAAGACTGAGACTAATATTTCAATAGTTATTTTTAATCACAGTCATTAATATCTCTATCATATAATCCTCAGTATGACTACTGATCAATGATTCAAATTCAATTAATGTCTCTTGATAAGTTCAGTTCTCATCAATGTAATAACATATAACTCTCATAAATGCAAGATTGTTTGTACTAGTTCATGCATTCACTGTGAGAGACACTCTTTGATGATTCTTCAACTCTGATCCTAGATGTTGCATATTGACTTTGTAGTGTGTCTTGAGATTGGACTGAAGACAGGATTGATGTGAAATATGAAGATTTGAATTAAGCATTTGAAGAAGTATTCAGAATTCAGAGTTTTCAATTGATCAAAGAGAAAGATTCAGAGATATATACATATGAAGTAATTGTTCATGAAAGTTATCAGATGAGAGTTGTGAAATCAGAGTACTGATACAGGATCATTTTCACATGATTTCCTTCAAATTAGAAAGTTAGTGTTATCAAAAATCATTACCTGGTAGAGTAACTTATCAGCTCAGTAGTAATTTTCTGATTATTTTTCTTTTGTTGTCTGCATTCTGATGACTTCAGATGTCAGGAAATTTCTTCAGAGTTATGATCAGTTCATGATAAATGTTTCTGAATAGAGTTGCAGTGATTGTAGCAGAGAGATGACTCTTCAGTAATCTGCAATGTAACCTGTTAATAATTATTCCATAGTTCATCTCAATGTTTGTGTTGAGTTTTCCATAAATTTCATGACCTGGAATCAGATGTGAAGAATGAAGTAATTATTCATTATAATTGAAAGAGAGCATTCTGTGTTGAATTGTAAACAACATAGACTTTGTGATTCACAGTGATTTCTTGAAGAGTTTGTAAATCTTTAATAGAAGTAAAAGAAGTGAATTCAGAAGACATGATAATAATTTGAGAAAGATAATAATTTATTTTCAATAACTGATCACTGATGTGTGTAAGAAGAATTAATATAAGAGAAAATAATCTTGTTTCTTAGCTTAGTTATAATTTTAGTACTAACTCAGATTGAATATCATCAATGTATAAAAGTAAATAAACAATCTTGATTAATCTCTATCATATTTCTTGAAATATATTAATATTGTACAAGAGAGCATTACTAAATTATGTTATCAGATGATATTATTAAAAATATATTAATATTGTGAATATCAATGTTGAAAAAATGTTGATACTTATACATTATAGTGATTTGTGAATCATGATAGTTAAATATATATATATATATATATATTGTTTCTGAATTGATTACAACTTGTACAATAATTTTTAAAAACTCAAAATTAATTTCAATTATTAATAATTATGAACTTACAACTAAACTAACTAATATAAAAAAGAAAAAAACTTTTTCTACTCATCATCTTTCTTCTCTTTCTTATTCTTCTTATCATTCTTCACAATTCACTTCTCATTCTTCTTCTCCTTCTTCTTCTTCTTATCTGAGGTGATAATCATCTCAAAATCTCTCTTCACTGCCTTCTCAGAGAAGGGTTCTCACTGCTCTCTCTCAGTCAGATTAATCTGTATCTCAAAATCTCACATTTTCTGGTCTGCTGTCTCAGGTTCCACTTCAGCAGTAAGCAGATTAATATGCTCAGAGAGCAGGGCTGTCTTCTCAATGTTCTGAATCATGAAGTGCATTTGAGACCTGAACAAGGCCTCAATTTCCTCCTTCTCTGCCAGCTTCTGCTAATCAATTAGAGAACAGAAGTATTATCAAAAATCATTATCTCTCAATAAATAAAAAACTTATCAGTTTTAGCTTCTTTATCTCTCACTTTAATACTCTCTCAATCTTCTTCTGCTATTATTTATTTATAGTAATACTCTTCTTCTCTCTCTCTCTCTTTATCTTGATCTTAAATCATTCTCAGAACTTCTTCTGATCTCACTGCTGCTGTATGAGACTCTTCACTGTCTTCTTCTTCAATCTCTCATGAACAGTGTTATCTGCATTATTTCTATACTTAGTTCAGTCTAAATCTATCAGAAGTGTTACTTAAAATCATTATTATTCTACTCTCTTATGAAGCCTCTTCAAGACATTATAATATGTCTTACAATCTGTCTTCTCTCACTTGAATACCTTCTTCTTCTCTTTCTTCAATCTGTGACAGTGGTCACACGCCTTGGTGGTCTGCAGAACCACAGAATATTTGAAGAGAGATGACATAATTGATTTCAGTAAGTGTTGAAGAGAGGTGAAGATAGAAGAGACGGCCAGAAATGATATAATGATAATGATAATGATGATGATAATAATGATAATAGTGATGATGATAATAGTAATAATGATAGTGATGATGATGATGATAATGATGATAATAATAATAATGATGATAATGATGATGATGAAAGAAGAAGTGCATTGAAATATATTACTGACTTATCAAATATAAAGAGACTCAAAGAAAATATTAACAGCTTTCAGCAATGTACAGAAACAGCTACAGTCTTGTATAGTAACATCATCTTTATTCAATACATGCACTATTAATATTCTTTGTATACAGTTATCATATAATCTGTATCAGAGATACATACAGAAAACAGATCTTTGTTACTAGAATAAATGATTGCAGCAATTCTCTGTTTTTATATTATAAAGATAAGTTATTCTCATTTCTTTCTTCTCTCTTTTCTCTTCTTCAATCAATCACTAATTCTAAGCTGATATGAAAACTATTAAAACACTCTCAGAAATTCTCAAATTGAAGAGTATAGACTAATCAAATTTCAAATGCAGAAGAAATCAAATTATCTTCTATAGATTCAATTACTCATTCCCTCTCAAATAAAACAGCAGTCGCGTCCCCTCCCCCCCCTCAATCAAATGAAACATGGCCTGTGAAAAGCGAGTACCACGCCAGGTTATAATGATCAACACAGCCCCAGCATGCAGAGCTGTATATGCGCAGCGTGTGCTGGACTGAGAGACTGCATGAGTTGCAAACTGACAGCAGCATCTCAGGAAGAGCTGTGCAGTGTGAAAAAGCTGCAACTCTCAGTCATGTGTACAGAGAATGAATTGCTGCAGTAAGTGCATGTGCATTGAAGTAATGCTTTTTAATAACACTCAGTCTCTGATATAATGAAAATAGAGTCTCTCTGTGAGATTCATTTCTATCAGAAGTCAGAGAATCTTATATTTCTCAAGATCATCTTCACATGCCTTGTTCATGAAATCAATGAGAGAAATCATCAATTTCAGTGTTCTGTTCTTGATATCATTCAAGTGACAGCAGAGTTCACCCTGATCACACTTTTTAAGTGTATGTTTTCTAATTATTCACATTTATATAGATATATACTGATTATTTGTTAGATGATATTAAGATAATAACTTATCATGACTGTGTTACTCTCACTGTAAGAGATACACAGTTAGTGATGAATATTGTGAAGACTCTGAAGAGTAAGTATTTTGAGAATGCTGCAGCTCTGTAATCTTGATTTTTTTTTGTTTTTATTTTTTATTTTTTTCTTTTCCTTTTCTTTTTTTTTTTAATTTTTCTTTCTCTTTCTGTCTTTTTCTTTCTCTTCTTTTTTTCTTTCTCATTTTTTTTTTTTTTTGTTGTGATTTTTTCTTGTTATTTTATTTTTTGTTTTTTTATTATTTTTTGTATTTTACATTTTTTTTTTAATTAAAATGATATTAATTATGATCTGTGTTCAGAAAAGTAATGATATTTGATAACACTCTCTATTGAATTTTCAATAAATGAGCACTATGTTATGATATTATGTAAGTGAGAAATGATTTCATGATCTCATTTAATGTCATTTTCAATAATGAGATCAGAATGAAAATGTGACTAAGAATTCAAACATATTCTTTATCTGAGACTAGATTTTTATTTGAAAAGTGAATCTGAGACCTTTAATATTTGAAATAACGGGATTTGGAATCAATGTGATGAACACAAATCATGATCAGGAGTAATGCTTTTAGGCAACATGACAACTGTAAAGTTTGGTCCTGGTCTCAGACATGGTCACACGGTCAGTCTAGTACATGTTATATGCACTTGACTGATAGAAAGAAAACAGTTCATACAATTCTATCAACTGATATGAGAAGAATATTCCATGTCTCTGATATAGAAGGGTTAAATCTGCTTATACATTAACAAGCAAAGAAAATGATTTGTAAGATCTTATCAGAAAGCATTCTATACATTATACAGAATCTGAAAGTGAAGAAAATCAAGATAAAGAATATGCAGAAGAACAAGTGTATGAAGAAGCTTCTGAAGAAGTATGAGAAGATCTTCTGAATAGATCTTTCATCAGAATTGCCACTGAAATGAGGATTTGTATATGAGATTGACATAGAGGACACAAAATCAGTCAATCAGAATACATACTGTCTGTCACAAACACATCTTGAAGAACAGAAGTGTCAGATCACTGATCTTCTAGAATGTGATCTTATACAACTCTTATTAAGTGTGTGAGACCTTTCAGTTCTATTCATGAAAAAGGCAGATGAGAAGTGATGAATGAGTATTAATTATCAAGTACTTAACAAGTTTATGATTAAGAATGAATATTCACTGTCACAGATTCAATAACAGTTGAATATGATTGAAAACATCTGATATCTATTAAAAATTGATCTTCTCTCAGAATACTGACAGATCTGTATAGATAAACTATCAGTTCTGTGAACTGTGTTTAATATACAATGAGAGAAGTTTGAATTTCTGATAATATCATTCAGTCTGATAAATGTGTCTGTCATCTTTCAAATAATGATGAATACAATTCTTTATAAATAAAATGAAACCTCATATCTTGTATATCTTGATAATATTCTAGTCTTTTTAAACTTATACAATGAACATCTGAAGTATCTTGATGAAGTGCTTACAACTCTGACAGAGTATAAGCTCTATATTAAATCAATAAAGTGTATGTTTGAAACAGAAGAGTTGAAGTTTATAGAATATATAGTGAGTGATGACTGTATATATCTCATTCTGAAGAAATTGAATGTCATAGTGAATTAATCATGGCTGAGAAATGTACATCATGTATAACAGTTTCTTGAGTTAGTCTTATATTATCACAGATAGACTGACCGTGTGACTGTATCTAAGATCAGAATCAGACTTTACAGTTATCACATTGTCTAAAAGTATTACTTCTGATCATGATTTGTGTTCATCACATTGATCTTAAATCACATTATTTCAAATATTAAAGGTCTCAGATTCACTTTTCAAATAAAAATCTAGTTCTGAATAAAGAATATATTTGAATTCTTAGTCACATTTTCATTCTGATCTCATTATTGAGAATGACATTAAATGAGATCATGAAATCACTTCTCACTTACATAATATTATAACATAGTGCTCATTTGTTGAAAATTCAATAGAGAGTGTTATCAAATATTATTACTTTTCTGAACACAGATCATAATTCATATAATTTTAATTATGAAAAAAATATAAAATATAAAAAAAAACAAAAAATAAAAAACAAAACAAATACAAGAAAAAATCACAATAAAAAAAAAAAGAAAAGAAAAATAAAAAAATAAAAAATAAAAACAAAAAAAATCAAGATTGCAGAGCTGCAGTACTTTTAAAATACTTACTTCTCAGAGTCTTTACAATATTTATTATTAATTATGTATTTCTCACAGTGAGAGTAACACAGTTATAATAAGTCATTGTCTTAACATCATCTAATAAATAATCAGTATATATCTGTATAAATGTGAATAATTAGAAAACATACACTTAAAAAGTGTGACCAGAGTGAACTCTGCTGCTACTTGAATGACATCAAGAACAGAATGCTGAAATTAATGATTTTTCTCATCAATTTCACAGACAAGGTATGTGAAGATAATCTTGAGAAATATAAGATTCTCTGACTTCTGATAAAAACAGATCTCACAGAGAGACTCTATTTTCATAATATCAGAGACTGAGTATTATCAAAAAGTGTTACTTTCATACAATATATATACACTTACTGCAGCAATTCACTCTCTGTGCATGTGACTGAGAGTTGCAGCTTTCTCACACTGCACAGCTCTCTCTGAGATGCTGTCATCAGTTTGCAACTCACACAGTCTCTCAGTTCAGCACATGCTGTGTGTATACAGCTCTGCATGCTGAGGCCATGTTGATCATTATGATCTGACATGGTACTCACTTTTCGCGAGTCATGTTTTGTTTGAGAGAGGAGAAAAAGACATGACTGTTGTTTTATTGAGAGAGAAATGAATAATTAATATTATTAAATTAATTTAATTCATCTGTATTTAAAATTTGATTAGTGTATACTCTTCAATTTGAGGGTTTCTATGAGTGTTTTAATAGTTTTCATACCAGCTTGAACTTAGTGATGAGTTGAAGAAGAAGAGAAAAGAGAGAAGAAAGAAATGAGAATAACTTATCTTTATAATATGAAAACAGAGAATCACTGTAATTATTCTTTCTAGCAATAAAGATCTGTTTTCTGCATGTATTTCTGATATAGATTATATGATAAATGTATACAAAGAATACTAATAGTGCATACATTGAATGAAGATAATATTACTATACAATACTGTAGCTGTTTCTGTACATCTCTGAAAGCTGTTAATAGTTTCTTTGTCTCTTTATGTTTGATAAGTTAATAATATATTCTGATGCACTCTCTCTTTCATCATTATCATCATCATCATCATCATCATCACTATTATCATCATCATCATCATCATCATCATTATCATTATTATCATATCATTGCCTGTCTTCATCTCTCTCTCAACACTCATTAAAATCAATTATATCATCTCTCTTCAAATATTCTGCGGTTCTGTGGACCACCAAGGCGCGTGAGCGCTGTCACAGATTGAAGAGAGAGGAGAAGAAGGTGTTCAAGTGTGAGAAGACAGATTGTAAGATATGTTATAATACCTTGAAAAGGCTCTGAAAGAGAGTAAAATAATAATGATTTTAAGTAATACTTCTGATAGATTTAGACTGAACTAAGTATAGAAATAATGCAGATAATGCTGTCTGTGAGAGATTGAAAAAGATGATAGTGAAGAGTCTTATACAGCAGTGATAAGATCAGAAAAAGTCTTAAGAATGATTTGAGATCAAGATGAAGAGAGAGAGAGAGAAGAAAAGTGTTACTATAAATAAGTAACAGTAGAAGAAGATTAAGAAGATATTGAAGTGAGAGATAAAGAAGTCAAAACTGATAAGTTTTTTATTAAGAGATAATAATTTTTGATAATACTTCTGTTCTCTAATTGATTAGCAGAAGCTGGCAGAGAAGAAGGAAATTAAGGCCTTGTTCAGGTCTTGAATGCACTTCATAATTCAGAATATTGAGAAGACAGCTCTGCTCTCTGAGCATATCAATCTACTTACTGCTGGGATGAAACCTGAGACAGCAGACCAGAAAATACAGGATTTTAAGATGCAGATTGACCTGACTGAGAGAGAGCAGCAGAAATCCTTTTCTGAGAAGACAGTAAAGAGAGATTTTGAGATGATTATTATCTCAGATAAGAAGAAGAAGAAGAAGAAGAAGAAGAAGAAGAAGAAGAATAAGAAGTGAATTATAAAGAATGATAAGAAGAATAAGAAAGAGAAGAAGTAGATTTTTTTCTTTTTATATTAGTTAGTTATAAGTTTAAGTTTTTAATTATTAATAATTAAAATTGATTTTGAGTTTTCAAAAATTATTGTACAAGTTGTAATCAAGTCAGAAATGATATATATATATATATATATTTAACTATCATAATTCATAAATCACTATAATGTATAAGTATCAATATTTTTTCAACATTGATATTCATAATATTAATATATTTTTAATAATATTATCTGATAACATAATTTGATAACACTCTCTTTCACAATATTAATATATTTCAAGAAATATGACAGAGATTAATCAACATTATTTATTTACTTTTATACATCAATGATATTCAATCTGAGTTAGTACTAAAATTATAACTAAGTTAAGAAATAAGATTATTTTCTCTTATATTAATTCTTCTTACACACATCAGTGATCAGTTATTGAAAATAAATTATCATCTTTCTCAAATTATTATCATATCTTCTGAATTTACTTCTTTCACTTCTTTTACTTCTATTGAAGATTTATAAACTCTTCAAGAAATCACTGTGAATCACAAAGTCTACATTATTTTCAATTCAATACAGAATACTCTCTTTCAATTATAATAAATGATTACTTCATTCTTCATATCTGATTCCAGATCATGAAATTTATGAAAAACTCAACACAAATATCAAGATAAACTATGAAATAATTATTAACAGATTGTATTATAGATTACTGAAGAGTTATCTCTTTACTGCAATCACTGCAACTTCATTCAGAAACATTCATCATAGACTGATTATAACTCTGAAGAAATTTTCTGACATCTGAAGTTATCAGAATACAGACAATAAAAGAAAAATAATCAGAAAATTACTACTAAGCTGATAAGTTACTCTACCAGATAATGATTTTTAATAATACTAACTTTCTAATTTGAAGAAAATCATGTGAAAATGACTCTGTATTAGTACTCTGATTTCACAACTCTCATCTGATAACTTTCATGAATAATTACTTTGCATGTGTATATCTCTGAATCTTTCTCTTTGATCAATTGAAAACTCTGAATTCTGAACACTTCTTCAAATACTTAATTCAAATCTTCATATTTCACATTGATTCTGTCTTCAGTCTAATCTTAAGACACACTACAAAGTCACTATACAATATCTAGAATCAGAGTTGAAGAATCATCGAAGAGTGTCTCTCACAGTGAATGTATGAACTAGTATAAACAATCTTACATTTATAAGAGTTACATGTTATTACATTGATAAGAACTGAACTTATTAAGAGATATTAATTGAATTTGAATCATTGATCAGTAGTTATACTGAGAATTATATAGTAGAGATATTAATGACTGTGATTAAAAATGACTATTAAGATATTATTTTCAGTCTTCTTACAATTACAACTGATAATACTGTGAATAACTACACTATAATGAAGAGCTTGAAGCAAAAATTGACTTTGCATTTCTGCATTGCTCATATGATTCAACTTGTAATGCAAATACTGATAAAGAATCTTAACATTGAGATAAAGAATAATGAGATAACTGATTCTTGAAATGAGAATGAGATGAAAGTGATTACTCAAGTAACTTTTGCATTCACTTTACAAAAGATAATGTTTTTTAATAACACTTTTTAATATTGCTTTTTAATAACACTTTTTGATAACACTACTGTTAACTTTGAATAGATTGACTAATAATTTAAGTATCATAGATTTGAAACATTGCTAATGTGATTTGTATCTCTTCTAAACAATAATCATAATTTCATGATATTCAATAAACAAACAAATCAGTCACATCACTGAATATGATACAGAATGTTAGAATATGATAAAGTTCAACATATAAGATAACTGTTCAGACTCTTTGATTGTGTCAGATAATTGATCATTGAGTGCAACACTCTGATCAGAAAAAGATTCAGATATTAAAACTTTCTGATATGAAGTGAACTTAGTTGAAATATGTGATTGATTTACTGTTTCAGTTTTATAAGATAATAAAGACAGTCTCAATCACTCATACATCAATGCTGCAGTCAGCCTGATGAGTGTATAACAGTTTATTTACTCATCTTGAGAAGCAGTTGAATCATTCAAAAAGAAATTCAGTCTGAGATGATGCTATAGTGCAGACTATTGTTACTGCAAGGAATAAACTGGTATATTACTACAGCACAACAGAACAATCTTTTGCAGAGTACTATGCTATAGCAGCTCTACTAGATCTCTTCTGTTGAGTTAATATCTACACTTCTCAATATTGAACAGAGGAGAAATGAGACTCATATGTTAAATTAGTCTGAGACTACTACAATGTCAACTATCAGAGATTTGAATGAGCAGATGTTCAAGATGTGAAGACAGTGAAATACAATTCTCTAGTAAGTAATAATCTTTGATAATACTTCATATCACATAGAACTATAATACTAATGTTGAAACAGAACTTGCATACATTGATTACAACTGAAAATCAGGCAAAACTACATACTTGTAAAACTGAATTTGACTGCTATCTTCAAGATAATTTGATGAATTTACACATCAAATCAATTCTAGAGTTATGAAAAATTGTTAAGAGTACATATTCAACTATTACACTGATGACATATGATATTCTGACAATTTCATTGACAGGGGTGAAAATGAAGTGAAAGTTCAACTCAAGTTAAGATATTTATCACTATTATCAGAGACAATTACAAGGAGAAACAATCAAGAAACTCATGATTATAAAACATGAAATTATCAGACAGTTTAATACCTCTGATCACAGTATATCAGAGAAGTGTAGTTTTCATGAGAAAGTGAAGAATAAACTTGTATAAGAATGTATTTAGTTGTTTCATGAGCATTATCAATAATTATTATCAAATTCTGATTATATAAGCAATCACTGAATGAACTGAATGAGACTGATTTTGATCTTCAGTCTCAGTTTCATTCTGATTTTGAAAGAATGATCATCTTTCACAGTTTATTCTGGAAAATTACTCTCATTTCACTGTTCTTGAATTAAATCTGGTCATTTTTCACACCATTTCTCTCAGAAATGGTCCATTTTCAGATTTTTTTGAGGCTTGGTCCTGGTGGGACTCACGCCAAGAAATGTATGAGACCAGACTAAATAGAATCAAATGTGAAATTCATGGTCCCGCCGGCCAGTCTAATCACAGATTCATCAAGGATTTCACATGAATATCAGCATCACTCTCAGATCTCTTAAGAGAAACAGATACAAATCTGTGAAAGAAGAAGTTTTATTCAATGATCTGAAATGCTGTATGTGAAGAGACTTTTCTCACACTGAGAGAATATATAACAACATTCTCAGTGCTTATTTAATCAGATCATGATAAATCTTTCTACATCAAGACAGATGCATCTGAATGAGCTATTGAAGACACTCTTCTACAGATGAGTAAGAACAGCAAGCTGCATCTGATGATGTATGATGATAGAAAACTATCAGACACTGAGCTGAATTACTCAGTGCATGAAAAGAAATTGCTAGTGATTAAGCACACACTGATGTTATAAGATAGATATATCAATAACGGGTATATGACAATAATGATCACAGATCATGAAAGTCTCATCTATCTATAATTAATGATAAAATCTTTCCAACACTTAGTATATTGAATCTCAGAGTTTTAAGTGTATAATCTTCATATTAAATACTGAAAGGAATTGAATACTGTAATATCTGATGTAATCAGTTACAGACCTGATTTCATGAGTGAGAATTCTGTGAATCAGACATAAGAAACATTTGTATTAAACACACTGAGAGAATGCAAGGAATCAGAATGAGTGAATATCATGATCTCTTACTTAAAGAATGACAAGATGTTAAATGATAAGTGTCTTGTGAGAGTAGTAGAAGAGATACTTCTGAACTTCAAGCTGAGAAAATTGAAAAATGATATTGTACTTTATCACAATCTAGAATATACAGAAGCTCTCTATCTAGAATCTTCATTTAGACACAACTTGATGACTCACATGCACAAGGAATTCAGTCACTTAGAAAGCTCTGAACTTATAAGTGTACTTGAATCAAGAGCATACTGGCCAAGCATGACTGAGAACATTCAGATATACACTCATGAGTGTCTGAATTATCAGGTCATGAAAGAATCAAAGAAAGAATTAGAATGTGAGAAGACACAACATCAGATGAAGTGTATAATACAATTATTTTAATGATAAGAGATGAATCTCATAGACATATTATTATAAACACTAAATGAAAATTGATGAATAATCACTGCTATTGATTACACTACTGACTGACCAGTCATGAAAGCAGTTTCAGAGATAATAGAGAAGGTGATAATAAAGTTTCTATATAATGAGATCTATATCAACTATGAAATGCTGTGTGAGATTCTAACTGATAACAGTGTGAATCTTATAGAAGAAGTGATGAGACATTTCATGAGTCAGTTACAGACAAGATATTGTAGAACAATGTTATATCATTCACAGACAAACAGAAAGATGAAATACTTGAATGAAATCTTAAGCAATATGCTGATAAAATATCTAGTGAGTAAGTCTACAAGACTATGAGATGAATATCTCAAACAGATGCTACTGATTATGCAGATTTAACAGTATGCAGTCTTCAAGTATTCATTATTCTATCTGTTGTATGAATTGCATCCGTGCATCTCAGAGAATGTTTTGAAAGAGATGAGAAAGAAAACAACAGTTGCAGATATAAAATCAAGATTGAAAGAGATCAGTTATATACATATAAAAGCTAATAAGTTACTTCTGAATCAAGCAATTCAATCAAAAAGGATACAAGACTCACTAGTTAAGAAATCAAGTCTCAAGATGAGAATATGAGTTCTCATATATAATAAGAGTTCTGAGAAGTTTCAATCTAGATGATTTGAGTCATATAAAATACTCAAATCACATTCTCTGAAAATATATGCATTGAAAGAATCAGAGAAACAGATCTTATATAACTTAATAAATGATTCATGACTTGTGAAAGTAAAAATATAAGACTTGAGTAAATTATAATTATCTACAGGACTATTATCAGTGTTGAAAAAGAAGAGACTTATAATTGAAAAGTCTCACAAAGTAAGAGAAATCATAGATGCTTATGAATCAGATAATCTCACTTATTCTGATCTTTTCACAATTATAAGAAAAGAATGAGAAGAAATGAAGAAATCAGATAAATGTCACACTTTAATAAGTGATGAGACTGTAGCTGATTGTATAATAACACATTACAGACAGTAGATACAATGCAGTAAAGAGCAGTCTCAGAGCAGCAGACTTGTATATAAGTCAGATCACAGAAGAAAAAGAGATTCAGAGTTAAATTTGACTGTTTACATCAGTTCAATTATAGAGATCACAAAGAATGAACTATCTGAAACATCTGCAGACATGTGAAATCAAGTCATCTCAATCTCTGAGAATGCTCAGAGATTAGATAAGATTAGTTTTGATAAGCTATTCACTGTAGTGATTTGAGCAGGTGAAGAGAGACAGTATAATGTATGAGACAGAATTACAAAAGATGAAAGCTGCTGAATCTAGTCACTGAATACTGTATTATATAGAGATTACATAAGAGTAGTGACTAACAGATAAAGACAAAGTGTAAGAAAAGAAAAGAGATAATGAATTAATCATCAATTATAAGAGTCAGCTGTAAAAGACAAATATTATCATATATATCTCATTCATTTTCATACATTATATGTATAATCTATTTCCAATATCATGCCACCTGAAAAATGCCAAAAACAAAGGGAAATCTCAAAACTTGAGATTTACAAGAAATTCAAAGACTGCAAGCTACTTCTGCAATAATATTACATATGTCTCTGATTCCTCTATCACTCTGTATATGACATTAACATTATTTATCACAAGATTGGCTGAAATGCCACTATAGAAATGTGTACACATATGTGTAGAAAAATTGAAGAAGAGTGTGAGATCTGCAGAATCAGAAGCCAGAACAGAGAGAATGAAGGTGAAAGAAACAGAAGAAGAAGAAAGCACAGAACTGAATAAATGATGACAGAAGTCACTCAGAGCTGAATGCTTATAATCTGATATATACACAATCTTTCCCACAGAGAAGGAAGAGAAAGTGACAGAAGAATCTTGAGAGTGAGAGAGAGTAGTCTCAGCAGTGTTATCATCTTTAATTAGAATGATCTCTGACATCAGAGCAACTAAGAATCATTGTTAACATATGAAAATCATAAAATCAGAGATGAGAACAGTTACTGAATAAACAAACACCTGCTGATCTTAGAGTTGTATATGCAATTACAACACACACAAGGCTTCTCAGAAAGAGAGAGAGAGACACAGAGAAATGCAGAAAGCAGAATACAGTGTATGAATAGCTCATTCTCACAACATCTCAGACAAGGTGTACAAGTCTCATACTCACGAGTGTAAAAGAGTATGACATTCACATTTCTGTTTTTAAAAACATGAATATCTTTCATCTGCATCACAAAGTCAGATGATAGACATCAGAGAATAGACTGATACAGATCTATCATTCTGAAGAAATTCATCAGAGTGAATATCTCTGTGATGTTGAACTTTACAGTTGTGAAAAGCTTCTTAATGTCTGTAAATGTCATGACTTTATACACAGTAAAACTCATAACAATTTCCTCTAAGAACAGAAAAATCAGCATTAGAAAGAAAAGATGAAAAAGAAAAAGACTTATAATCTCAACACTGTTGAAGAGAGAAGTGATTCTCTGATATGAATGAATAATTATCTTATTATAAATATTTAAAATAAATATAATAATCAGTGTCTGTGACTGAGCTTCAGATTATTGTGTTATATACAGTCTTTATACAATAAATTATTCTGAGAGTCAGTAAGAAGAGTGAGAGTGTATATACTGAGAAATGTGATTCATTAAGTCTACACAACATCTTCTTAAAATGAGAAGAGCTGGTAATGAAAGCAGAGAAAGTAAAATCAGAAGTAACAGAAGTGAGAGTCATAGAAACAGAGATAGTGAGAGCAGGAGAATCAGACACAGAAGTAAGTGTAGAAGATTAAGAAGAGACAGCAGAAAGAGAAGTAACAGAAGAAGCAGAGAGAGATGCAGAGAACTCAGTCACATATGACACAGATAATTTCTTCATTATCATATTCTTCAAGTTCTCAATCAATGATTCAATATTGAAATCACAATCATTGACAGATACAGATCTGTTAATATGTGAAGATTCTATACAAATTAAAACATCAACATCTGCAATTACATAACATGATCAGAAAAACATGATCAGATACTGCTGAAGAAAAGAGAGTCAGAGATATAGTGAGAAGATGAAGAAGATATATCATTTATAATAGTATGTTTTGATGATTGTTAGAAGATAAACAAGTTCTGATCATATTTCATAATGTATTATACTTACTGCTAATAAACTGCTCAGTATAAGCACTATAAGAAAGCTTATTATAAGAACAGAGAGTCATTATCAGAAACACATATAATGTGATAGATGAACAGATGAAAAGAGTTGAACAGAAGAAGAAATAGAAATCTTGAATAAGATAGTAATATTCAATGATGATAATGATGAAGAAGATGATTGAAGAATGAGAAAAGTTAGTGAATGAGTGATATAATATAGTGAAAGTTTCTTTATAAGAGTGTATATGAGACACTAGCTAAATCAGAAATAGATCACAAGATTATGAACACTAGTGACACACTAATCCGCATGAAGCTAGAGTGAATATTATAGTTATATGAGCATGACTGAATCTGATGAGAGAGAATGTGATTCAGAAGAATATACAACTGTCAGATAATAACACAGCCGCTTCTGAACTTGTTTACAAGTGTAAAGAGGCCATAGCAGCCACTAATTAATTTAGCGTATAATATATAAGAAGCCGGCGTACGCCTGTAATCGTACGCTGGCTCAAGCAATCTTTGAATCACACTATTATACATTCATCAATTTCAGATATGCAAAATCAGAAAATTTCAGCTCAGAATACAAAAACTGTTTACAAATTACAGTATTTTAACAACTTCTGATACTTTGAAATCATTTGACAATGTCATGACAAAAGAAAAGAGAACACAGTCTTAAAGATAGACATATTAAATAGATAGATAGAAAAGAATAGAAAGGAAAAAGTAAAGTAAAGAGAGACTGTAATAAAACAAATTATAAAAAGATAGTATATAGCTGTTTTAACAGATTATATCTAATTGATTTTCTTCTCTTCATATTCAGATATTTCTGAATTTAGTCATTTTCTTGTAGCTACTTGAGTTTCTGATAGAAAGTCTATTAAGTATATAATTTCTGTCTCAGTTGAGAATAAGAATCTCATATTTAATTAATTTAGCTTATAACCGTGTCATGCTTACTCACTCTCTGTAGTGAGTGCGCCACAGCATACAGAAAACCACACTGTAAAGAAAATATTTTGAATATAGTAATCTTCAAAAATTAATTAATAATCACCACTACATCTATCTATAACATAAAGATTATTTATATACTCATTAGAAGGTGTAGAATCCACTGTAAGTTGAGATTCTATAGAATTATCTTATTGTGGTTGAGTGACTGTAGATTTTATAGATTTGATTTCAATCAATTGAAGAGTTTTATTGAACATCTTTTTCATCTCATCTGCTCTATGAGTCACAATCTTGTGATTGGCATTCTTAATAGTGAGGACTTCATCTACTTGCATCTGTCTGTGAGAGGATTTGACAATCTGATGTCTATTTGCTTGATAATGATCTGCAAGTTCATTCTCATGATATGTGTTCAATTCCGCCTAGACCATGCTACCCTTGAAGATCTTGTTCAACCGCCTTGTCAAACCAGGTGTAAGGGTATTCTTCACATCTTCTAAGGCCTTGGCTGCTGCATTGATTTGATGACGTAGTTTTGCAACTGTCTCTGAGGAGGTTAATTGCGAGGAGGCAGTTGACAGTTGTCATCTTATTGAACTGCTTGATCCATTCAAATTCAATCTCATCATTTGTAAAGCCAGACTCGGATGCAGTGATGGCGTAGTTGTCAGGTAAGTTGAAGTGTGTATACTAATCCTCTAGATGAACCTTCAATTTCATTATAATCAATGAATTCAATACTGTGCCATCTGCACTGACACACTCCATCACTGTTATTAACCCGCGGGAGTATGATAACTGTATGATGGAATTCATGTCTTTAAAGGCAGTTATAACCCACTGTCCGCATCCTTCTTCTTCTTGAAATCCAATCTCATCAAAGTTGTAGATATCACAGTGAAAAAATTGATATTGATTGAAGACAGCTTCATATCAATTAAATCAGTTGATAATGAAGCTTAAATCCTTGCAAGACACTCATTTTGAATTCATGGGTTTTTGCTTGACTCATTTGTAATCTGGCAGGTGTTTGATGAATCAATATGTTCACATCTTGCTTACTGTGAGAGGTGCAGTCTCTGGATCTGTATGATGCTGTCTCAACATGCAGTTCGCGGCAGCTTTGATATGCTTGATGATGAATGGGCAAAAATTAATGTTCAATTGATGAATTCATATCTTAATTGTCTCTTTCTGGCTGTCATTCAATGCTTGATTCAGTGGAACTCTTATAGTTCTTGATTTCTTCCCATTGATTCTCCCATACAAGATGACATATGAGACTTTGAATTCTTGCAACAGAGATGTGATTTTTAATTTTGAATTACTTTTGTACATGTCAACAGCTCTTTGCAACTGCTCCTCAGTATAATTAGAAGATTTAGACATGATTATAATTAATGATGATTATTTAAAGATGAAGAATGAAGATATTGAAAATATTTTCTTTACAGTGTGGTTTTCCGTATGCTGTGACGCACTCACTACAGAGAGTGAGTAAGTGTAAGAAATCCCGCTCCTCGCGGATTCTTTACCTCTATTCCTATCTCTCATGTAATCAATAGGGCTAGCGGCCCTTGACTACACACAACTATATAGACTGGAGTTCGCGAATACTATTCATAACTCAGCTTAAATGCTATTATACATTTAATCTCTACATTTATCTTTCTACTGTGAACACTTCTAATAGTTAACAGTATATATCATGTCAAGCTGTAAACACCTGAATAATCACCTGTGAGCACTTATTCTTACATTTCAAGCTCAGTCAGTCAGCAACTGCCTGTTATGACTGAAAGAACTAGAAACTTGTATACTTCAATCCCTGTAAACTCTACTACAGACACTCAGGAGCAGTCACCTGAATCATGAATAACTCTCATGAAAGAAGTCTCAGAGAACTTATCAATCACTTGTAAGACATCATTCTCTGCATCTATGACAGAGAAACCCTCTGAACTTATAAATGAATCAGTCTCAGTGAAGAACATTCTTGAGCATCTTCTGCAGAATCAAGCTATTTTTCTATAAGAAATACTTACTATCTGTAAACACTCTTGAACTGAGTCTCTAGACATGATCTTCAGAGATATCTGTGAACTGAAAAGAAACTTTCTCAAGCTGTGATCACTTAAGATCATTTATTAAATTACAATCTATAAAAGCTTTTGTAAGTTTGTATTTGAAATTGACTTATAAGTCTGACTGTGTGATATAAAAGATGAAAAAGCTATCATCTATATAATAACAGATCTCTATTACACTGAAGTCAAGAACTGACTGAATTATCTAGAGAATGATCATGAGAGATTCTGATAATCTGTTCTCAAGACCTATCTAGAGAATAAGTTAAGAGACTCTGCAAGCTGAACAGAGAACATCTGAACTGTAATCATCAATATTAGAAAAAGAGATAAGAAATCTGATGAAGACTACTCACAGTACTTTATAAAATTATGATATGAATTGAGATCTGTGAAAACAGAGCTCTGAAACAAGATCTGAATGATGATGTTTGTAAAGAAGCTGAATAAAGATATGCAGAACAAGCTTATTGAGCAAGACTCTAAGTTCTTGACTCTGAAGAAACTGATGACTCTCATTCATCACTTATGAATCACTGTGAGAGTCACAGACCTGTGAAGAGCAGATTATCAACCAGCTCTGCAAGAGTCAGAATAACAGAAGACAGATTTGTCAGAAAAAGATGATAAGATACAGAGAGATTCATATCTGACTGCTGAGTAGAGAGAAAGAGCTTCACAAGCTTTTATAAACAGAGTGTATAATAGAGAGATTAAGAAAAAGAGACTCTGCTTTATCTGTTCTAAATCAGAACATCTTTATACAAACTGTCTGAATAAATTAAAATAGAAATTTAAGAAGTTGTGAACAGAGTCAGTAACAGCCTTCTTAAGAGTCTTGAAGCTGATACCTGAATCTGTTACTCTCTTAATAAAAATACTTATTTATAAGAAGAGACTGCACTGCAGTGCTGCTGTCTCACAAGCATGAAAAGTATTGATGAACTCAGGATCTCAGGTCACTGTGATGTCTCTAAAGCTCACAGAGTGAATGAGCTGAAAGATGAAGACTGAAAACCTGCTCTTATAATAAGCAGAGCATGAGAACTCAGACCTGAGAACTGAGAGACTCATAAGAGTCATCTTTGAATTACAAGATCTCTCTGAAATCTGAAGAAGATTTGTGAAAACTGTGATTATTATGAACATCACAGATGACATGTATTTGAGACTTGCATGACTTTAAAGACATAATCTGCATATAGCTGTCTGTGAGTCAGGTTTATACTTCTGATCAGTATTGACAGACTTACTTATGAAGATAGAAGCAGTTGATGCTGCAGAGTTGATTAGAGAAGACAAGCTCATCTATATAATGACTTTGTAAGTATCTGAGAACCTTGTGATCATGAAAACTGAGCTTCAGATATCAGAGAAATACTGAGATCTTGCAGAGATGTTCAGCTCAGCTAAGATAGCTGAGCTTTCTTCTCACTGTGAGAAGAATCTGATAATAGATTTGATAGAAGAGTAGAAATTCTTCTGAGAATCAATCTATAAGCTCTCTCATCATAAGACAGAGGTCTTGTGAACCTATGTGAAGAAGAATCTGAAGAATGACTTCATCTGATCTTCACAGGCCTCTGCAGGAGCCTCTGTGATGTTTGTAAAGAAGAAGAATAAAGATCTCAGATTATGTATAGACTACTGTAACCTGAACTTCAAGATAACAAAGAGCTGCTATTCTCTGTCTCTGATTAAGAATGTAATCAACTGTCTCATAAGAGCTGTTATATTCATATAACTGAATGTGATTAATACATATACACAGCTGTGAATACAGTCTGAAGATGAATAAAAGACTGTCTTTAGAACTGCACTGAGACTGTTTGAATATCTAGTGATGTCTTTTAGTCTG
Source organism: Blastomyces dermatitidis ER-3 (assembly GCF_000003525.1). Taxonomy (NCBI): domain Eukaryota; kingdom Fungi; phylum Ascomycota; class Eurotiomycetes; order Onygenales; family Ajellomycetaceae; genus Blastomyces; species Blastomyces dermatitidis. Next base: position 1,255,039 of record NW_025544783.1, on the reverse strand, counting down.
ACTAATGTCTCTGTGATATTTCAGTCTTTCATCAATAAAACACTTCATGTATATCTGAATATCTTTGTGATAATATATCTGAATGATGTGGTAGTGTACTCTGTGAAGAAGAAAGAACACACTGAGCATGTGTGAAGTGTGTTGAAGGTCTTAGATGAGACAGAACTATATATTAAGCTTATGAAGTACAACTTCAGTGTCTACTGAATTAATTTTCTAAGATATGTAATCACTGCAGATGATATTCAGATGAAATCTTCATAGATTGAGACTATTCTATCATAACTGAAGTCAACTAGTATTCATGAGATTCAGATCTTTCTGAGCTTTGTGAATTTCTATAGACAGTTTATCTTTATATTCATAAGAATCTTCTTGACTCTTACAGACATGCTGAAGAGTGAAAATAAGAAGAAGTCATCTTATAAACAGAGAATGAAAAGATTATTAAGAAGAAAGAACTGTGAGAACTTTCTTACTTCAGAAGCTCATGAGATCTTTATAAGATTAAAACAGACATTTACAGATATAGTGATGCTGTTTCACTTTAATCTCTTACTCTTAATCAGATTGAAGACAGATGTCTTCTTCTTTATAATTTCAGAAATAGTCTTACAACTACAGTTAAATAAGAACTGAGTTTCAGTGATCTTTTTCTCACAGAAGATGCAACTCATGAAGATCAACTATGATATTCATAATCAGAAGCTTCTCATGATAGTGAAATTCTTCTATTACTGATATCACTACTTCAAGAATCTCATGACAGTGATTACTGTTAGAACTGATCATGACAGCTTGTAACAGTTTACTTTAATCAAGAAACTCTTATAATAACAGATTCACTGAACTCAGAGACTGAGTGAGTTCTGATTCAAGATAGAACATATTAAGAGAACTAAGAACTCAGCAGATGAATTCTCTCACAGATCAGACTATGTTAAGAAGACCAGAATGACAGACACAGAGAGACTAGAGAAGACAGAAAAACTTTATAAAATGCTTAAACTGAGTGTTGTAAAGAGATTGACTGAAGAGTCTCTCAATTCTCTGTAAGAGAAGAGAGAAGAGAAAGAAGAGAAGCTTGTATAACTACTCTCTATAACACTGAGAGTCAACACTCTGAGAATCTCTGTGAGAATTCTTGAAGAGAATATCTATAATCTGAAGAGTTTGCAGGCTTTGAGAAGCACTGTGAAAAACCTGATGTAAGAGAAAACAGAGTATAAGTCTTCATAAGATCTTCTATTCAGATTATCTGAACTGCAACTGAAGAATGAATATGCTCAGCATATTCAGAAACTGCTCACAGCAGAGATCAATCCTGCAGAAATAAAGAATTAAAGAAACTTAAATAATCTCTTATGAAGAGAGAGCTGGATTTATGTATCTATGAATGAGTTTCTACATATAGAACTCATTAAAAGGCATCATGACTCTTCTCTAGTGAGTTATTTTATAGATACTAGAACTCATGAGTTGCTTATAAGAAAATACTTCTGACTGAAGATGTAAGAACTTGTGAAGAAGATAGTGAATTCTTATACTGTTTATCAGGATTTGTAAGTAGTGCAGTTTAGATCATATGAAGAACTTACTTCTCTACTCATTCTGCAGAAATCTTGAGAATAGCTAGAAATGAATACTCTTATAAGCCTCTCTGAAAGTAAGAATATATATGATACCTGCTTTGACAGTGTGCTGATGATAGTGAATCACTTCATCAAGATAATACACTTTATACTCACTTATAAGAACTTGAAGTCAAAGAATTTGACTTATATCTTCATCTGTGATGTGATCTGATTGTATGAATTGTCTGTGAACATTGTCTCAGATAGAGAATTAATCTTTGTAGAAGAGTTCTGATCTGACCTGATAACTATACTGAAGATCTTATGAGATCTAAGCATGACTTTTCATTAATAGACAGATGATCAGATAGAATGTCTGATGAGTATATTGAAACAGTATCTGTAATACTTTGTCAATTACAATCAGAATGACTGAGTGCATTGATTATCACTTACAGAGTTTATGTACAACAACTCAAAGTATATCAGCACAGATAAAACTCTCTTTGAGATGCTCACTGAGACTCATTCACAGATGATCTTGATGAACTCACAAGAGTACACTATAGAGTGTGATGATATCTGTGAACAGACTGAGAGAATTCAGAAGATCTGAGAGAAAGTCTGTGAATTCTTGAGAAAGACTCAAGAGTATTAGAAGAGATACTATGACTTTAAGCATATTATAAAGAGTTTCAAGAAAGATGATAGAGTCTGACTGAGTCTAGAAAATATTATCATATAGAGATCTAGTAAGAAGCTGAATTTCTTACAGACAGAGTCTTATAAGATTATGAAGAAAGTTAGTTCACAGTTCTACAGATTAAAACTGTTATCTGAGTTATAGATATATAATATTTTTCATGTCTCTTTACTCTGTGAATATAAGGAATTTCTAGAAGAGAATTCTGTGACTCATCACTCTATTCATGAAGCACTAGAGAGTGAAAGAGAATATCAGATTAAAGAAATTATTGACTCAGAGAAATGAGATTATAAGCTCTGATTCAAGGTTCAGTGATAAGAGTATTCTGACAAGATGAATGAGTTCACTTGAGAATTATTCAGACAGATAAGACATCTGCAGAAGCTGAGACATGACTTTCATATTATAAATTCTGATAAGTCAGAATGATACAGTCTTTGCTAAGAACCTGATTGTGATAAAGATATTAACACTGTTATTTATGAACTCTAGTCTATAAGATAATAAGTTTCTACTGAGATGAATAGTCTGCAGTGTATATAAGAGAAGAAGAAAACATATTCTTATTAAAGCTAAAAAATAAGAAAATAAATAGAACTGTGAATACAATTTAGAGATTAATAAAGAAAAAATAAAGAAAACTTATACTCACATTATTAATATCTACAACACTCAATTCTCTTATAACTATTAATTTCTCTCTTCAAAGAAGCAGAAAGTATTATATCTGTGATACAGACAATTGTTGCATTTGATATGAAGACTGTCAGAAATGCACAGACTTCAGAAAAGCTGAACATCAGAGTGTGTACAGTTGTAGCAGAGTCTTGAAGACTGATTATCTGTATATGTGATCAGATATTTCTTACAAAGCTATGTCTACTCTCTCAGTTATACTGAAGTATTCAGCCTGAAAATAATGAGAATATGAAGAGAAGACTTATCTGCTCAGATTAACTCTCATCACAAATTCATGACATTCACATTGCCTTGATTACCTGGATTTTGCAGATATCTGAAGACTCATCTCTCATTGATAATGAAATTGTGGAAATGCGCTGTGATGTGAGGATCATTGATAGAGAACCTAGACATATTTGCATATATCTGATCAGAGATTGTGCAGACAGAGAAGAGGTGATTGTAGGCCTGTGAGACTGCAGAAGACACTGACAACACTGAGAGCTTTGTAAGAACTGTCAGCTAGAATCTGTAAGGAATTACTTGTAAGAAGACTTACAGCAAAGAGAGGAACTGCACTGCTTGAAGCCAGAAGCTGGCCTGGGAGAGACAGGGGGTTGACTGCTGGCCTGAAGATCAGGTGCAGTGATGAGGCTGAAGAGAATAAAGATGCAGTTGTGAGCAGCAGCATCCCTGCTTTATCAGCCAGCAAAAAGTGATCAGAGAAGTCATGAGAACACTCATGAGAAGCTCAGCAGCAATCAGACATTGTTTATGAAGAGATTGAAATTGAAAAAATTTTTATTCTTGAGAAGTTCTTGAATCAATACACAGACACTGTCAGAAACACTCTCTCTCTATCATCTGAGTGAAAACACTTCACAGATGAATGAGAATACTCACAGTTTATAAGAATGAAAGCTATTATAAAAAAAGAGAAAAGAAGATGAGATTCTGCAGACAGATCTGAGATATTTATACTACTTTAGAGAGGTTTACTTACACTATGAGTGATTCTACAGAACAGTCAGATTACTCTAATAAACATAAGTGATTGTGAATTGCAGATCTGAATCTTTCTATATAACTACAAAGAGTGATTGCAGACTGCAGATATCTTGATTCTACAATTCTACAGAGTTGATAAAAGAATGAAAAATTCCTCATAATTCTACAGTGTCAAAGAGCAATGATTTATAAGAATGAATAAAAGATCAACTTATAAATGTTTCTCTTTAATAAGAATAATCTCACAGAGAGTGATTCATCTGTGAGATGAATCTATGTAATGATTACATAAGAATCTCATGAAAATAATTGAGAGTCAACTGAAATTCTTCTATATGAAAGATGTGAGATGAATCTGTGTGATAGTCAGAGAAGAATCTGTAGATTACAAAGAATCTTATGAAACAAGAAACTGAGTGACAGACTCTTTTTTCTTTATAATAACAAGAGATTTTTTCTCACTGAGATTTTTTATAGATGTGAAGAGTTTTTAGTGAGTATCACTGCAGTGCTGAGCTGACTATGAAGTCACTCAGTGAAAGGCTTCACAGATGAAGTCTTAGAGAGAGAGGAGTATGTAAGAAATCTCACTTCTCATGAATTCTTTATCTCTATTTCTATCTCTCATGTAACTAATAGAGCTAGCGGCCCTTGACTACACACAACTATATAGACTGGAGTTTGTGAATACTATTTGCAACTCAGCTTGAATGCTATTATACATTTGACCTCTATATTTATCTTTCTACTGTGAACACTTCTAGTAGTTAACAGTACATATCACACCAAGCTGCAAACATCTGAATAATCGCCTGCGAGTACTTATTCTTACAGTAAGCATGGCACGGTTACTTCTCTTTCAATCTGACTCTGAGACTATTGTATAATGCACAGTGCATTACAATATACTCAGGATTCTCATTTACATTGCAGAATGAGCATTCTATTAAATTAAATCTATCATCAGATCTTTGTATATAAGATATGAAATAGCTATGTTCTAGTTTTAGCTGTATTATAGATGAGAATATTTTCATTTTATATTTAATTAAACAAGATTTTCACTTGAGTTTTGTTTCAAATCTTGAATAATGTATACTCTTCTTTTATTTCTACCAGCTTTCATTTCACTTATCTAAACAAGATTCATTTATTTTTCTCTTTATAAAAGATTAGAATATAATTTTTTAAATAGATCTGCTTAATTCTGAATTCTTTTTTACAGCTGAATCAGCCAATTCATTGCTCTAAATATTTATATGAGCAGAAACTCAGTGCAGATGAATTATCAGCTTTGATATTCTTCTCTTTTGAATTTTCAAAACAGAGTATAAGATCAGTTCAACACAACCGCTCCACTACGAACTCGCTCGATTTTTCGAATAAGAACCCGCCGATAGATCCATCGAAAAGCCCTCGATCATACGAGCATTTTGACCCCATCGCCGACCGCATACCCCGTGTGGTGGTGGAGATATCCAGCCAAACGTGAACCAGACATTGTTCGAAACTCCTGTGTGGGATTATCCCCCGTTCACCCCTACCACATCACAACCCCGGGCCAAATTGCCATACAAATTGTAAGATGAAGAGACCTAGCCATATGCACCAATCTTCTTGATTTTGAAAGATTCTCAATCTGTAATTGTGGAGATATCTGAGAAGTGACCTCTGCGAAAACCCTGTTCATCTTTGATGTTCCAAAACATTAACACCAAGTCTCACCTGTGTACCGCCCTTCCCAATCTGGCCCATCCCCGGCAGAAAAATACAAAAAGATACCTCGGCAACAGCATTCAATACATAATCAGCAGACAATGAGTCAACAACTATAAATTCAGTATACTTCAAGGTCTGACTAAGCCTTTGATCCCTGCACAGTGAGATATATTAAATCTAGTTTTAATATCTCAATATTCAATAGATTCTGTAAGAAATTGAGAACAGCAATACTAGATTTCTATTGATTTTAAGAATTAACTCTATATTGATATAATTATTAACAAAGTCTTCTATTTTGAGATATAAATAACCAGTTTCTCTACATCTCACTGTTAATATTTATATTATTATATAGAAACAGACTTATATTCTCTATAATATCAAGACTCTGAAGAGAGAAAGTCTTGATAGAAGATATACAGTAGTGTATATCTTAACAGTTTCTATCTCATTCTTCTGCAGCAGTTAATGTAAAAAAAAAACATCTTAGAAATAGTTTTTTACTTCTCTTGAAAAAGTAAGATGTTTTTCTCTGAGTTTTGCACAATATTCTTATAAAGAATTAAAAACAGAGCTGTTTTCTGTCATAATTTCATATTCTTTTAAGTAAGAATTACTTTTTCAGTGACTGAAGAGCTTTCATTAATACTTAATTCTTTTTTACACTCTTTATTAACTGATTTGAGTTGCATACTTGTTGTGTGAGAAGAATTGAATAATTTAGAATAAAATTGAATAATTTTAATCAATTTCTCTGCAAAAAATTGATTTATTTTTTATCAGTTTTTCTCTCAAAAACTGTCATATTATCTGATTTATTATCAATTGATATTATACTTTTTCTCACTGTATCTCAAGAAAGAGATTGTAAAGATTTTATTGATTTATCTCAAAAATCAATTTTAGTTTATTAGATTCTCTTCAAAAATCTAACCTAGTTACTGAACTAGTGTGAAAAAAATCAGGTGTTTTATACACAAAAGTCTTGTATTCTTCTTTTGAAACAGTCTGACCAACTTTTCAATTGAAAACAGACTTAGAAATCTCTTAATTGAAACAGTATGATTAACTTTTCAAAAGAGTGCAATAAATATCTCAATTGAAACAGTCTGACTAACTTTTCATTGAGTGAGAATAATAAGTTCAAAAATACACTCAGTTAATGTGGAAAAAGATACTTTCTTAAATACTATTTCTGAGATTGAAATTCTGAAGAGAAGAAAGAAAGAAGAAATAGAGAAACAATAAGTTCTTGAAATACAGAAACTTGAAAAAGTAAGTAAGATTCTTAGAAAGCAGTGTCTGAGTGAGATAAATAAAGAAGTTATGTTAATTCTTCATACTCAGACTAGACAACTACAGAAGATGATCAAGTTCAAACTTGAAATTTCAAACACAGTTTAAAAAACAGTGAAAATTTCTAGTATAATCACTGACTTCTTATCTTACTCTTCTTTCACTTTTTCTACTTCTTCTTCTTCTTTGAATCAGAAGAAAACATATGCTCAAGCAGCTAAATCTGCTATCTCTAAATCTGCTATCTCAAAATATGCTCAAAATCCTGAAAAAACTGAGAAGAATAATACTCATACTTCTATTCATAGACAAGTGAAGAAAAAAATGCAAAAGAAGAAAAATCTTCAAATCTTCAGAAATAGAAGACTTATTCTCAAAGTCTCAAATCAGAATATCTTATAAAGAAACAAGCTAAACTTAAATCTTATTTTCAGAATCAGAAATGAAATTAATCAGCAGTTCTTTTCTCAGTTAATAACTGATATTGAAGTTCAAAAATCAGTTATAGCTTCAATTGAGTCATTCTTCTTTGAAAACTTCATCATTCTGACTACAATGCCTGAATTCAGTGCAGAATTTCTTATTCAGAATGAGAATCTCTGAAAATCAGCAGTAGAATCTTTGTTAAACACAATAATTCTATCTAAGAGAGATGAAAAGTGAGACAAATTCATTCTTCATAATATTTCAGTTGAAATTTTTGACTGTGAAGAAGAAATGCTACTTTTCAAAAATGAATTACAAGAATACAACTCTATTCAACTGAGAAAAGAGTCTGTGTGACTAAATTCAATTGAGTTCAGATAAAGCAGAAGAAATGTCTCTATTCAAGTATATATAAAGACACTTGAACAGTCAAAGATCTCTAAAGTAAGAGTAGCAGATTTGAAAATGAGAGTTTGTGAATACAAAGACTCAAGAATGAATCTCAAAGCTCAAACACAGTGTTCAAACTGTCAAGATATGAACACTTTGCAATCTTCTGTTTTAGAGACTTAAAATGTGCATTCTGTGTCAGATGTAAGAGGCCTACGCCGAATAGATCAGTATTATATTAATAGGTCTTATATAACAAAGAGAAAAACATTAAAGAAGAAAAGAAAGAGAAAATGTGAAAATCAGTGATCAGAGTGAATATTTATACGCATATGTAATAGTGTATATTTATGTGAATGATATTGGTCTAGTCTACAGCTCAAAAACAATCAAAGAGAATTTGAAAGTGATTGAAGAAGCTGCAAAGGAAATGTTTATTAGAGTAGATATCAATCAAATTTCATTTAATATGAATAAAACTGAGTTGATTCATTTCTTTCCTAGATTCAATGAGAAAGAACTATCTCTAACTCTTTTAAATAGAGAGATTAAACCCAGTGTAAATGTCAAATGATTAGAAGTATGATTAAACTCCAAGTTGAATTTTAAAAATCACATTTAACAAAGAACTGTCAAGGCAGAAAGACTGTTGAACAACATAATCAGACTATCAAATACAGAGAGAGGTCTATTCTTTCAGGCTATAAGACAGTTATATATAGCCTGTATAACATCAGTAGCTGATTATGAAGTTCAAGTTTGATGAAATAATCAAGAGAATTTCACTGAACTCTTTCAAAGTCTGTAAATGTAAGAAATCCCGCTCCTCGCGGATCCTTTACCTCTATTCCTATCTCTCATGTAACCAATAGGGCTAGCGGCCCTTGGCTACACACAACTATATAGACTGGAGTTCGCGAATACTATTTATAACTCAGCTTGAATGCTATTATATATTTGACTTCTACATTTTATCTTTCTATTACAAATACTTCTAGTAGTTAACAGTACATATTACATTAAGCTGCAAACATCTGAATAATCACCTGTAAGCACTTATTCTTACATTTCAAGCTCAGTCAGTCAGCAACTGTCTGTTATGACTGAAAGAACTAGAAACTTGTATACTCTCACCTCTGTGAACTCTACTGCAGGCACTCAGAAGCAGTCACCTGAACTATGAATAATCTCTGTAAAAGAAGTCTCAGAGAACTCATCAATCACTCACAGAACATCATTCTCTACATCTCAGACAGAGGAACTCTCTGAACTCATGAATGAATCAATCTCAGTGAAGAACATTCTTGAGCATCTCTCACAGAATCAAGCTATTTTTTTACAAGAAATGCTTACTGTCTGTAAACACTCTTGAACTGAGTCTCTAGATATAATCTTCAGAGATACTTACAAATTGAAAAGAAACTTCCTTAAGCTGTAATCACTTAAGATCACTTATTGAATCACAATCTATAAAAGCTTTTGTAAGTTTGTATTTGAAATTGACTCACAAGCTCAGCTGTGTGACATGAAAGATGAAGAAGCTGTCATCTATATAATGACAGATCTCTATTACACTGAAGTCAAGAACTGGCTGAATCATTTAAAGAATGATTATAAGAGATTTCACTGATCTGTTCTCAAGATCTATCTAGAGAACAAGTTAAGAGACTTCACAAGCTAAACAGAGAACATCTGAGCTGTGATCATCAATATTAGAAAAAGAGGTGAGAAATCTGATGAAGACTACTCACAGCACTTCATGAAATTGTGATATGAATTAAGATCTGTGAAAACAGAGCTCTGAAATAAGACCTGAATAATAATATTTGCAAAGAGACTGAATAAAGACATGTAGAACAAGCTCATTGAGCAAGACTCTAAGCTCTTGACTCTGAAGAAACTAATGACTCTCATTTATCACTTACAGATCACTGTGAGAGTCACAGATCTACAGAGAGTGAATTATCAACTGACTCTGTAAGAACTAGAACAACAGAGAACAGATTTGTCAGAAAAAGATGATAAGATACAGAGAGATTTGCATCTAACTGCTGAGTAGAGAGAGAGAGCTTCATAAGCTTCTGTGAATAGAGTGTATAATAGAAAGATTAAGAAAAAGAGACTCTGCTTTATCTGTTCTAAATTAGAACATCTCTGTACAAACTGTTCAGACAAATTAAAATAGAAATTCAAGAAGTCATGAACAGAGTCAGTAACAGCCTTCTTAAGAGTCTTGAAGCTGACACCTGAATCTGTTGCTTCTCTGATGAAAATACTTGCTTACAGAGAGAGACTGCATCACAGTACTGCTGCTTCACAAGTAAGAAAAGCATTGATGAACTCAGAATCTCAGATTACTGTGATGTCTCTAAAGCTTACAGAGTGAATAAGCTGAAAGATGAAGACTGAGAACCTGCTCTTGTAATAAGCAGAGTGTGAGAACTCAGATCTGAGAGCTAAGAGACTTATAAGAGTTATCTTTGAATTGTAAGATCTCTCTGAAATCTGAAGAAGATTTGCAGAAACTGTGATTATCATAGACATTGTAGATAACATGTACTTAAGACTTACATGACTTCAAAGACACAATTCACACATAGCTGTCTGTGAGTCAGATTTATACTTCTAATCAGTGTTGACAGACTCACTCACAGAGATAGAATCAGTTAATGCTGCAGAGTTAATCAGAGAAGATAAGCTCATCTATGTAATGACTTTGTAAGTGTCTGAGAATCTTGCAGTCATGAAAACTGAGCTTCAGATATCAGAGAAATACTGAGATCTTGCAGAGATGTTCAGCTCAGCAAGAGCAGCTGAGCTTCTCTCTTATTATGAGAAGAATCTGATAATAGATTTAATAGAAGAGTAGAAACTCTTCTGAGAACTAATCTATAAGCTCTCTCATCACAAGACAGAGGTCTTGTAAACCAATGTGAAGGAAAATCTGAAGAATGACTTTATCTAATCTTCACAGGTCTTTATGAAAGCCTCTGTGATGTTTGTGAAGAAGAAGAATGAAGATCTCAGATTGTATGTAGACTACTATAATCTGAACTTCAAGATAATAAAGAGCTGCTATTCTCTGTCTCTGATTGAGAATGTGATCAATCATCTCACAGAAGCTGTCATATTCACATAACTGAATGTGATTAATATATATACATGACTGCAAATACAGTCTGAGAATGAATGAAAGACTATCTTTAGAACTGCACTGAGATTGTTTGAATATCTAGTAATGTCTTTTAATCTGACTAATATCTCTATAATATTTCAGTCTTTCATTAATAAAACACTTCATGTATATCTGAATGTCTTTGTGATAATATATCTGAATAATGTAATGATGTACTTTATGAAGGAGAAAGAACACACTGAGCATGTGTGAAGTGTATTGAACATCTTAGATAAGACAGGACTGTATATTAAGCTTATAAAGTGCAACTTCAGTACTCACTGAATTAATTTCCTAGAATATGTAATCACTGTAGATGATATTCAGATGAAACCTTCATAAGTTGAGACTATTCTATCATGACTGAAGCTAACTAGTATTCATGAGATTCAGATCTTTCTGAGCTTTGTGAATTTCTATAGATGATTTATCTTTGTATTTATAAGAATCTTCTTAGCTCTTACAGACATGCTGAAGAATGAAAATAAGAAGAAGTCATTCTATGAACAGAGAATGAAAAGATTATTAAGAAGAGAGAACTGTGAGAACTTTCTTATCTCAGAAGCTTACAGAGTCTTTGTAAGATTGAAACAGATATTCATGAATACAGTGATACTATTTCACTTTAATTCCTTGCTCTTAATCAGATTGAAGACAGATGTCTTCTTCTTTGTGATTTCAGAAATAGTCTTATAACTACAGTCAAATGAGAACTGAGTTTCAGTGATCTTTTTCTTACAGAAGATGCAATCTATGAAGATCAACTATGACATTTATAATCAGAAGCTTCTCACAATAGTGAAATTCTTCTATCACTGATGTTACTACTTTGAGAACCTTGTAACAGTGATTACTGTTAGAACTGATTATAACAGCTTACAACAGTTTACTTCAATCAAGAAACTCTTATAACAGCAGGTTTGCTGAGCTCAGAGACTGAGTGAGTTCTGATTCAAGATAGAACATATCAAGAGAACTAAGAACTCAGTGAACAGACTCTCTCACAGGTCAGACTATATTAAGAAGACCAGAATAACAGATAGAGAGAGACTAGAGAAGATAGAAAAGCTTTATAGAATGCTCAGACTGAGTGTTATAAAGAGATTGACTGAAGAGTCTCTTAATTCTCTGTAAGAGAAGAGGAAAGAGAAAGAGAAGAAGTCTGTATAACTACTCTCTATAACACTGAGAGTTAACACTCTGAGAATCTCTGTAAGAATTCTTGAAGAGAGTATCTATAATCTGAAGAATTTGCAGGCTTTGAGAAGTGCTGTAGAAGATCTGATGTAAGAAGAAACAGAGTATAAGTCTTTATAAGATCTTCTGTTCAGATTGTCTGAACTGTAACTGAAGAATAAATATACTCAGCATATTCAGAAACTGCTCATGACAGAGATTAACCCTGCAGATATAAAGAATTGAAGAAACTTAAATAATCTCTTATGAAGAGAGAGCTGAATTTATGTACTTATGAATGAGTTTCTATGTATAGAACTTATTAAAAGGCATCATGACTCTTCTCTAACAGGTCATTTTACAGACACTAGAACTCATGAGTTGTTTATAAGAAAATACTTCTAACTGAAGATGCAAGAACTTGTGAAGAAGATAGTGAATTCTCACACTATTTATCAGAGTTTGCAGATAGTGCAGTTCAGGTTATATGAAGAACTTACTTCTCTATTCATCTCATGAGAACCTTAGAAACAGCTAGAAATGAATGTTCTTGTAAGCCTCTCTGAAAGCAAGAATATATATAATACCTGCTTTGACAGTGTGCTGGTAATAGTGAATCACTTCATCAAGATGACACACTTTATATTCATCTGTAAGAACTTGAAGTCAAAGAATTTAACTTATATCTTCATCTACAATGTGATTCAGTTGTATAAATTGTCTGTGAACATTATCTCAGATAGAGAATTAATCTTCACAGAAGAGTTCTGATCTGATCTGATAACTATATTGAAGATTTCATGAGATCTAAGCACAGCTTTTTATCAACAGACAGATGATTAGATAGAATACCTGATAAGTATATTGAAACAGTATCTGTAGTGCTTTGTCAATTATAATCAGAATGACTGAGTGTATTGATTATCACTCACAGAGTTTGTGTATAACAACTCAAAGCATGTCAGTACAGATAAAACCCTCTTTGAGATACTTACTAAGACTTATTCACAGATAATCTTAATGAACCTGTGAGAGTATACTATAGAGTGTGATGATGTCTGTGAATGAGCTGAGAGAATTTAGAAGATCTGAGAGAAAGTCTGTAAATTCTTGAAAAAGATTCAAGAGTATCAGAAGAGATACTATGACTTCAAGCATATTGTAAAGAGTTTTAAGAAAGATAATAGAGTCTGACTGAGTCTAGAAAATATTATTATATAAAGATCTAGTAAGAAGCTGAATCTCTTGCAGACAGAGTTCTATAAGATTATGAAGAAAATTAGCTTACAGTTCTACAGATTGAAACTGTCATCTAAGTTATAGATATATAATATTTTTCATATCTCTTTACTCTGTGAATATAAGAAATTCTTAGAAGAGAACTCTGTGACTCATCACTCTGTTCACAGAGTACTAGAGAGTGAAAGAGAATATCAGATTAAAGAGATTATTAACTCAGAGAAGTGAGATCATGAGCTCTGATTCAAGATTCAGTGATAAGAGTATTCTGATAAGATGAATAAGTTCACTTGAGAATTATCTGAGCAGATAAGATATCTGCAGAAGCTGAGACATGACTTTCATGCTATGAATTCTGATAAGTCAGAATGATGTAATCTTCACTAAGAATCTGATTATAACAAAGATATTAACACTGTCATTTATAAATTCTAGTCTATAAGATAATGAGTTTCTACTGAGATGAACAGTCTGCAGTGTATACAAGAAAAGAAGAAATCATATTCTCATTAAAGCTAAAAAACAAGAAAATAAACAGGGCTGCAAACACAATTTGAAGATTAATAAAGAAAAAATAAAGAAAACTCAAATTCATATTCTCAACACTCATGATATTCAATTCTCTCACAACTATCAATTTTCTTCTTTAAAGAAGCAGAGAGTATCATATCTGTGATACAGATAATTGTTACATTTGATGCAAAGACTGTCAGAAATGCACAGACTTCAGAAGAGCTGAATATCAGAGTGTATACAGTTGCAGCAGAATCTTGAGAACTGACTGTCTATATGTGTAATCAGATATTTCTTATAAAGCTGTGTTCACTCTCTCAGTTATGCTGAAGTATTCAGTCTGAAAATAATTGAGATATAGAGAGAGAGCTCATCTGCTCAGATTAACTCTTATCATGAATTCATAATATTTACATTGCCTTGATTACTCAGATTTTGTAGATACTCAGAGACTCATCTCTCATTAATAATGAAATTGCAGAAATACACCGCAGTGTGAGAATCATTGATAGAGAATCTAGACATATTTGTATATATCTGATCAGTGATTATGCAGGCAGAGAGAAGATGATCATAGGCCTGCAGAGCTGCAGAAGACACTGATAACACAGAGAGCTTTACAAGAACTGTCAGCTAGAGTCTGTAAGAAATTACTTGTGAGAAGACTTACAGTAAAGAGAAGAACTGCACTGCTTGAAGTCAGGAGCTGGTCTGAGAGAGGCAGAGAGTTAGCCACTGGCCTGAAGATCAGATGCAGTGGCAGAGCTGAGAAAAGTGAAGATACAGTTGTGAATAATAGTATTTCTGCTTTATCAGCCAGTAAAAAGTGATCAGAGAAGTTGCAGAGACACTCATAAGAAGCTTAACAGTAATCAGACATTGTTTGTAAAGAGATTGAAATTGAAAAATTTTTTATTCTTGAGAAGTTCTTAAATTAATATATAGACATTGTCAGAAACACTCTCTCTCTATCATCTGAGTAGAAACACTTCACAGATGAATGAGAATACTCACACTTTATAAGAATAAAAGCTGTTATAGAAAAAGAGAAAAGAAGATGAGATTCTGCAAACAGATCTGAGATATTTATACTACTTTAGAGAGATTTACTTACACTGTGAGTGATTTCATGAAACAGTCAGATCACTCTAGTAAATAAGAGTGATTGTGAACTACAGGCCTGAATCTTTCTATATGACTATAAAGAGTGATTGAAGAGTGTAAATATCTTGATTCTACAATTCTACAGAGTTGATGAAAGAATGAAAAATTTCTCATAATTCTACAGTATTAAAGAACAATGATTTATAAGAATAAGTGAAAGATCAACTTATAAATGTTTCTCTTTAATAAAGATAATCTCACAAAGAGTGATTCATCTATGAGATGAATCTGTGTGATGATCACATAAGAATCTCATGAAAATAATTAAGAGTTAACTGAAACTCTTCTATATAAAAGATGTAAGATGAATCTGTGTAATAGTCAGAGAAGAATCTGTAGATTATAAAGAATCTCATGAAATAAGAAACTGAGTGACAGACTCTTTTTTCTTTATAGTGATAAGGAATTTTTCCTCACTGAGATTTTTTATAGATATGAAGAGTTTTTAGTGAGAATCACTGCAGTGCTGAGCTGACTCTATAAAGTCACTCAGTGAAAAGCTTCATGAACAAAGTCTTAGAGAGAAGAAAGTATGTAAGAAATTCTGCTTCTCACAGATTCTTTATCTCTATTTCTATCTCTTACATAATCAATAGAGCTAGCGGCTCTTGGCTACACACAACTATATAGACTGATGTTCACAAATACTATTTACAACTCAGCTTGAATACTATTATACATTTAATCTCTACATTTTATCTTTCTACTGTGAATACTTCTAGTAGTTAACAGTACATATCACACCAAGCTGTAAACACCCGAATAATCGCCTGTGAGCACTTATTCTTACAGTAAAACAGAGCCTTGAGAAGAATTCTGAGAGCATTTAAATCATCTTTGATTAAAGTAAAGAAAATTGAAGCTTCAATTCCTTCTCCTGCTATTAGATTTGAAAAGACCTGTATGAACTATGCTCTGAGAGTTATAAAGATAAGCTTGAGTCATATAATCAGAGAAAGAGTCTCTTCTTCATTTTCATCAATTAACTCTGAAAATGAACTGAATTGAAATAGATTTCTTGATTGCAATGAAAATGATTTCTCAAAGAAAATGCCTTCTCAACTGTATATTATTATTATTATTATTCTTCCATTATACTCATATGCAAGCGGAGCTTATGATGAGTCCTTGCGTGATGTTAAATACAGGTCAAGTGTTGGTTATACAGGAGGAAATACAGGTGTTGAAACCACGTCAAGATAACAAGAACATAGGAAATACAAAGGAGTGACAATTAGATACATGCGATAATAACTTCCCAGCCCAGGAACATAAAGCGATTTATTGGAGCGATTTGTACACCTCTGTATTTATTAGAAACCTGAGGTGCTTGAGTTCCGGATTTAATGTATCCCCTGCGGGTTTCGAACCCACACGCCTTGGTTTCCCACGCCAAGGCGCTACCAGGTGGCCGCATTAACCATTCGGCCACCGGGGCTTCTCAACTGTATAGACTATGCTCTCTGATTAAAGATTAAGTTTCTTCTTTAAATATTGAAAAAGTTGATCATGAGAAGATATCTCTCTGAAGAGAAAAGCTTGAATCTCTTATAGACTTGCAAATAAGTGAACTATCTAAGGCAAAAGAATAGAAACAGTATTTGAAGAGAATTTTCATAATCAATATAGAAGACTCTATTCTGATTTATTCAGATGACTTCAAAAATGAGAATTTGAATAGATTAAACACAGACATTGCTTATACTGAAGATAATATCAATTTCATCTCAGATTTCTGAAATTTAGACTGTGAATCTGAAGTCTTTGATGCTGAACTATTTGTAATAGTGAAAGCTTTTAAACTTATTAAAATAAAATCTTATAAAAGAGGAAATTGTTTGAAAGAGATATGAATATTCTCTGATAGTCAAGCTGCTTTGAAAAGACTTAGAAATAGTTAGATTTATAATAATCAAATGAATCTTGAACTGATCTTAAGCTCTGTTTTGAAAATTCAAAAGAGAAGAATATTAAAGCTGATAATTCATCTGCACTGAGTTTCAGCTTATATGAATATTCATAGTAATGAATTAACTGATTCAGCTGTAAAAAGAAGTACAGAATTAAGCAGATCTATTTAAAAAATTATGTTCTGATCTTTAATAAAGAGAAAAATAAAAGAATCTTGTTTAGATAAGTGAAATGAAAGCTGATAGAAATAAAAGAACAGCATACATTATTCAAGATTTAAAATAAAATTCAAGTGAAAATCTTGTTCAATTAAATGTAAGAAGAAAATATTCTCATCTATAATACAGCTGAAACTAGAACATGACTATTTCAAATCTTATATACAAAGATTTAATGATAGATTTAATTCAATAGAATACTTATTCTGCAATGCAAATGAGAATTCTGAGTATATTGTAATACACTATGTATTATACAATAGTCTCAGAGTCAGATTGAAAGAGAAGTATGATATAAATTAATTAAATATGAGATTCTTATTCTCAACTGAGACAGGAATTAAAGACTTAATAGACTTTCTATCAGAAACTCAAGCAGCTACAAGAAAATAGCTAAATTCAGAAATATCTGAATATGAAGAGAAGGAAATCAATCAGATATAGTCTATTAAAACAGTTAAATACTATCTTTTAATAATTTGTTTTATTACAGTCACTCTTTACTTTATCTTTTCCTTTCAATTCCTTTCTATCTATCTATTTAATGTGTCTATCTTTAAGACTGTGTTCTCTTTTCCTTTGTCATGATATTGTCAAATGATTTCAAAGTATCAGAAGATGTTAAGACACTGCAATTTACAAACAGTTTTTGTATTCTGAGCTGAAATTTTCTGATTTTGCATATCTGAAATTGGTGAATGTATAATAGTTAACTTTACAGATATGGGAAAACTTCTGAGAACTAAAAGTTCTCAGATAGATGTATAGTCTCTGACTGCATACATCTATAATTGAAGAATAATAATAATAATAAGAACAGAATATTAAGATATTTAATAATATTATTAAATATTGACAATACTGATTTATACGCTTTTATTCATGAATAAAACTTCTGTTTCATGTAATCTTTCAATCAACTGTTGATATGCTAATCTTGATTAGTTAATAGACTGATGATATCTTCATTCATACTTAATTTCACAAGCATTTTCAATATCTATAATGAATAGAGAGTGAGATCAGAAGTATTGAAATATATAAAAGTATCTAGATATTTCTTCAGTACTTACATATTTATATCTGATTTAATCAGTATTGAAATTGCTTGTACAGAGATTTCTAGTTGAGATAATTATTGAATTTTCTCATATTAATGTTGTTAAGTTACATGCATATCAGTTATCTGTTATTGTTGTAATTTCAACATTGCTTAAAGCTACTATGACACTGCATCTATGCTCATATTCAAGGTTTCTCTCATATTATCAGTTAATATAGCTATATTATTCATTGAATGTGTGATATGTTCTCTTATAAGATCTTGTTCTCTTCTTAAGATCTTGTTCTCTTCATGAGATCTTGTTGCAGAGTTAGAGTGACTGATATGTGAGCTTCTATTTAGAGACTCAGTATTCACTTAATTAATTAAGACTCAGTGTCTGCTTAACTGATTGTTTATTTCTCTTATTTTTTACACATTGTTATGTGTTTAGATATCTTGATAAGTCATTATATATTAGAACTCTCAGGTCTTTTACTGACATTCTCTTATTCTCTTTGTGAGATCTTATTCTCTTTGTAAAATCTTGTTCTCTTTATGAGATCTTGTTACAGAGTCAAAGTGACTGATGAGTAAGCTTCTATCTAGAGACTTAATATTTACTTAACTGATTAAGACTCAGTGTCTGCTTAACTGATTGTTTCTCTATTTCTTACACATCTTTACATGTTCAGATATCTCAGTGAGTAATTATTTTTAATAAGAAGATAATAAATGTTGAAAATCATTTCTAATGAGAAGATGATGAATGTTTTTCAAGTGTAAGAGATCTACGCTAAATAGATCAGTATGATATTTATAAGTCTTATATAATAAAGTGACAAATGCTAGAGAAGAAAAAGAAATAGAAAGTGCAGAAATCAGTGATCAGAGTAAATATTTATATATATATATAGTAAAGTATCAGAGCAGAAGAATGGAAATTCTGTGAGTTTTCAACTAAGAATTAGTGACTAAGAATCAGAGCTTTGATAGAAATCTGTGAAGTATAATGAAATAGTCTATATAATTAATCAGACACAGCCCATCACATTAAATCTCATTTAAGTATTATTAAAAAGCATTACTTTTTAAAAAATTAAAAATAGTCTAAACAAAACTTTGAAATGTCTAAAAATAGTAACTTTATATCAAGAATGAGATTAAATAAGATCAAATGAAATCACTTTCTTATTTTTTCTAAGTCATGATCTCATTTTGAGATCTGATAAATAGTCACTTTACATGTTTTTTTAATGATTATTCTCAGTGAGATTTATGTCAAGAAATGTATGAGATCAGATTAAATAAGACTAAATATAAAATTCATAATTCTGGCAGCTAGTCTATATACATTGATAATTGAAGAATAATAATAATAATAATGTCAAAGTTAGAGGCTGAAAATTAATATTTTCACTGCTACTTTCAGACTTCTACTAATCACTCAATCTTAATTGTTATATAAATCTATTCTTACAGCTGTTACTCTTCTCTTCATATATAACTATAATTTTAGAAGTTTATTTTTATAGCTTTTAATCACTCTTAGTTACTCTCACTCACTCACTACTCTTGTTTTTAGAAAGATGGAAAAAGAGCTGTTTTTAACACTTCACTTTGTCAGTTTTATTATTCCTCTTCAATTATAGATGTATATAGTCAGAGACTATAATATGAAAGTTCTCAGATTTTTCTAGTAATTATTTAACTAATTAATATATATTAATCAATTTCAGATATATAAAATGAGATGTGGCGGGCTGCGCCTGATCAATTATATAGACTATTTCATTACACTTCATAGATTGTTTCACTTCACTCTTGAACACATACACTCTGATTCTCAGCCATTCTCAATCGCTGATCCTCAGCTGCCACAAACATGTACACTTCAATTCTCAGTCATTGTCAATCACTGATCCTCAGCTGTCATGAACACATATGCTTCAATTCTCAGTTATTCTCAATCACTGATTCTCAGTCATCACATATGTGTATAAATATTCATCTTAATTACTGATTCTGATACTTTCTCTTTCTTTTCTTCTCTAACATTTTTCTCTTTATTATATAGAACCTATCAATATAATACTGATCTATTTAGCGTAGGTCTCTTACACTAGAAAAACATTCATCATCTTCTTATTAGAAATGATTATTCACACATTATCTTCTCATTAGAAATGATTATTCATTGAGAGATATCTGAACGCATAACAATGTATAAGAAATAGAGAAACAGTCAAACAGTTAAGTAAACACTGAGTTCTCAGATAGAAGCTTGCTTGCTAGTCATTCTGACCCTGTAATAAGATCTTATGAAGAGAGTAAGATCTTACAAAAGAATGTTAGTGAATGACCCGAGAGTTCTGACACTCAGATATATGAGAATATGATTACACTTCTTCACATTTCACAGATATCACACATTCAACAAAGCGATATAATCATGTTTAATGATAATATGAAACTCTCAAACACGAGCATAGATGCAATGCAACAGTGGCTCCGAGCAATGTTGAAATTACAACAACAATAGATAGCAGACATGCACGCGACTCAACAACTTCAATATGAAGACATTCAACAATTAACTCATGCAATTTCAACATCTACACAATCAAATATAGAAGCACTGAAAGAACACTTAAATGCTTCTGTATATTTCAATACTTCTGATCTCACTCTCTACTCATCATAAAGAATAAAAATGCTCACAAAACTGAGAGTAGATGAACATGTTATCAGTTTATTAATCAATCAAAGTTGATATATCAATGAACAATTGAAGAATCACATGAAACAGAAGTTTCATTCATGAATGAAAGCATGTGAATCAGTGTTGCAAACACCTGATAATATTATCAAATATCTTGATATTCTGTTTCAAGACACTGCCATACAACAGAAAGTATTAGATTGATTATAGAGTGTTTAACAGAGAAATACTTCTCTTACAACATTCATTTCTGACTTCAATATCAAGTTTCTAGAAGCAGGTGATCAATCTTGAGAGAATTGAATGAAGACTAGCATGCTCAAGAAGACATTAACTTTCAAACTCTTACAGACTCTTGTAAGTGTAGACAAAGATCAGACTTATAAAGACTTCTGCAAACAGCTCTGAACATTGAATGATTATCTTATCAAGCTTAAGAGTATACAGAACAGTGGCAGAAGATATTACACCTCAGTCACTTATACACCCGCACTGAAGAATAACAATAATGATGCAGATGATATGAACTGAGTAGACTTAAATATCTATACATAAGCAAGAGTCTCTGCTGTCTGAACAGGCTTCTGAGTCTCTGAAATCACTTCTGAAGAAGTAGCTGATCAATGTCAATATAAAGTGTGCATCAACTGTAATCAATCAGAATACATTACTTTCAACTGCTGATCAGTCTACATGTCTTCTTATTTAAAGAATGAATTAGTGTCTGTCCACACCAATCATGTTACATTAGAGGAAGATTTGAAAGATAACTATAAAAATACTCTGATGAAACAGGGAAAAGATTAGCTTCTGTTCAAATTCACAAACAGAAGCTTGAAGAGGTCAGATGATAACAATTTGAAGAGAAAATAATAATAAATGCAATTCTTGTATCTACTGTGATTGATAACATATATAATATGAAAGTCATGGTAGACAGTGGTCTATGTCACTATGCAATGATAAAATCTTCAGTCATAAGATATTATAATCTTCAGCATATTCTCTTATCAAAACCTCAACTTCTCATAAAATTTGATGATTCAAAAGATATTTATACCTGTTACATAGTGTAGTTGATCATAGATGTGAGAGAACATCAACATGAAGATGTCTACACATATGAAGTTGATAATCTTGATTATAATCTTATGTTAGAACTTGTCTGACTATCTGAACAAGGCATCTTATTGAACACTTAAAACAGAAGCTTGATATTCTCTAATAATGATAGAATTCATAAAGATGACATTCACAAGATCATGAATCTGACACAGATCTCTGGTAACACATATAAAATGCTCTGAAAAAGAAGTCACTGACAGCAGAACTATGTAGCAATCTATTCCACTAGTCTGATCAATATTAAAAAGACTCTAGAAAAGTTATTCTGTGTTACAACAACAGATTCTTGTACAAAAGTCTCTCAATAATATCATGAATATCTAGATGTCTTCTGATAAGACAATATTACAAACATACCTCTCTTACAAGATTCTGAAGTGAATCACAGTATCAAGTTAGAGAAAAAGAATGATAAGAACTCTGAACTGTCATGAGACTCTCTTTATAACATATTCTGAGATGAACTCTTTCTTCTTTAAAAGACACTCAATAATCTGTTGAATAAAGAATTCATATATATTAGTAACTCTTCTGCTGCAGCCGCTATTCTCTTTGTAAAGAAACCAGATGAAGAACTCTGATTCTGTGTGAATTATCAAGAATTGAACAGATTAACAAAGAAAGACTGTTATTCTTAATCTCTTATCAATGAAACTCTAGCTTGTATTGAACAAGCTCAATAATTTACAAAGTTAGATGTCATCATCATGTTTCATAAGATTCACATTAGTAAAGAAGATGAGTAGTTTACAGTATTCTGAACATGATATGATCTCTTTGAATAAGTAGTCACACTCTTTGAACTGATTAATATTCTCAGTACATTTCAGAAGTATATCAACTGAACACTCTGAGACTTTCTTGATGAATTTGCATCTGCTTATCTAGATGACATTCTCATCTTCACTGATGAATTCAGAAAGAAATATCAGGAGTATATGCAAAAGATATTATAATAACTACAAGAAGCAGAACTATTAATTGATATTGACAAGTGTGATTTCAAAGTCAAGAGTACTAAATACTTAGATTTCATCATAGAAGCTGGCAAGAGAATCTGAATGAATTCTGAGAAGGTCTCTGCTATTCTTGAATGAAAGACTCTGCACACTATGAAAGATGTATAAAGCTTCATGAAACTTGCTAACTTCTATTGATAATTTATACAAAACTTCTCAGATATCATGAGATCACTTACAGAACTTACTAAGAAAGACTCAGTATTTCAATAATCAGTGAATACTGACACTGCATTTACATAGATAAAGAAGATGTTCATTAATATCTCTCTACTGATAACATTTAATTCTGATCATGAAATAGTTATTAAAGCTGATTTCTCTGACTATATGACAGAAGAAGCAATATTATAATATAATGATGAAAGTGTTCTATAATCATGTGTCTTCATGTTTAAGAAACTGAGTCCTGCTGAATGCAATTATGAGATCTATGATAAGAAACTTCTCATAATTATTGTAAGAATAAGTGCTCACAGGCAATTATTCAGGTATTTGCAGCTTAGTGTGATATGTACTATTAACTACTAGAAGTATTCGCAGTAAGAAAGATAAAATGTAGAGATCAAATGTGCAATAGCATTTAAGCTGAGTTATAAATAGTATTCATGAACTTCAGTCTATATAGTTGTATGTAGTCAAGAGTCACTAATTTTATTAATTATATGAGAGATAGAAATAGAGATAAAGAATCTATAAGAAGTGAGATTTCTTACATATCTCTTTCTCTCTAAGACTTCATCTGTGAAGCCTTTCACTGAGTGACTTCATAGAATCAGCTCAGCACTGCAGTGATACTCACTAAAAACTCTTTACATCTATAAAAAAAAACCTTAGTGAGAAAAAATCTCATATTATTATAAAGAGAAAAGAGTCTGTTACTTAGTTTCTTATTTTATAAAATTCTTTATAGTTTATAGATTCTTCTCTAACTATCACACAGATTCATCTCACATCTTTTATATAGAAGAGTTTTAGTGAACTCTCAATTATTTTTACAAGATTCTTGTATGATTATTAC
The DNA here is from genome assembly GCF_000003525.1 of Blastomyces dermatitidis ER-3. NCBI lineage: Eukaryota > Fungi > Ascomycota > Eurotiomycetes > Onygenales > Ajellomycetaceae > Blastomyces > Blastomyces dermatitidis. Next base: position 1,230,911 of record NW_025544783.1, on the reverse strand, counting down.
ACAGATTCATCTCACAGATGAATCACTCTCTGTGAGATTATTCTCATTAAAGAGAAGTATTCATAAGTTAATCTTTCACTTATTCTTATAAATCATTGTTCTTTAACACTGTAGAATTGTGAGGAATTTTTCATTCTTTCATTAACTCTGTAGAATTGTAGAATCAAGATATTCACAGTCTACAATTACTTTTTATAGTCATATAGAAAGATTCAGATCTGTAATTTATAATCACTCTTTATTTACTAGAGTGATCTGACTGTTCTATAGAATTACTCACAGTGTGAGTAAATTTCTTTAAAGTAGTATAAATATCTCAGATCTGTCTATAGAACTTTATCTTCTTTTTTCTTTTTCTATAACAGCTTTCATTCTTATAAACTGTGAGTATTTTTATTCATCTATGAAGTATTTTCACTCAGATAACAGAGAGAGAGTTTTTCTGACAATATTTATATATTGATTCAAGAACTTCTCAAGAATAAAAATTTTTCAATTTCAATATCTTTATAAATGATGTCTGATCATTACTGAGCTTCTTATAAGTGTTCTCATAACTTCTCTGATCACTTTTTATCAGCTGATAAAGCAGAGATGTTACTGCTTATAATAGTGTCTTCATCTCTCTCAGTCTTATCACTGCATTCAATCTTCAGGCCAGCAGCTAATCTCATGTCTTTCTCAGACCAGTTTCTGACTTTAAGTAGCACAGTTTCACTCTTTACTGTAAGTCTTTCTATAAGTAATTTCTTACAGATTCTAGCTAACAGTTCTTATAAAGCTCTCAGTGTTATCAGTGTCTTCTGCAGCTTTACAGATCTATGATCATCTCTCTTCTACTCACACAATCTCTGATCAGACATATGCAAATATGTCTAGGTTTTCTATTAACAGTTCTCATGCTGCAGCACATTTTCACAGTCTCATAGTTGATAAGAGATAAGTCTCTGAGTATCTGCAAAATTCAGATAATTAAGGTAATACAAATGTCATGAATTCATGACAGAAGTTAACCTGTATAGATAAGCTCTCTCTTCACATTTCAATTGTTTCTGAGCTGAATACTTCAGCACAACTGAGGGAGTAGACACAGCTTTATAACAGATATCTGATCACACACACAGATAATCAGTTTTCAAGACTCTGCTGCAACTGTATATACTCTGATGTTCAGCTTTTCTGAAGTCTGTGCATTTCTGATAATCTTTCTATTAAATATAACAATTGTCTGTATTACAGACATGATACTCTCTGCTTCTTTGAAGAGAGAAATTAATAGTTGTGAGAAGATTGAGTGTTACAGATGTTGAGAATATAAGTAGGAATTTTCTTTGTTTTTTCTTTGTTTTTTCTTTATTAGTCTCTAAATTATGTTTATGATTCTGTTTTTATTTTCTTTGTTTTTTAGCTTTAATGAGAGTATGATTTCTTCTTTTCTTTATATACACTGTAAACTGTTCATTTCAGTAGAAACTCATCATCTTATAGACTAGAATTTATAAATGACAGTGTTAATATCTTTATTATAATCAGATTCTTAGCAAAGATCACATGATTCTGACTTATCAGAATTTACAGTATAAAAGTTATGTCTCAGCTTCTGCAGATATCTTATCTACTCAGATAATTCTTAAGTGAACTTATTCATCTTATCAGAGTATTTGTAACGTGGCGGAACCGAAGCGGTGGCTAGTTGGCGGCGTCACATAGAGGTAGTTGTTTGAGAAGTCATATAAGTGAGCTTGACTATCTTGCTTGAATAGCGAGCTCGTAGGCTACAGGATTATTGTGAGAATATCACAGATATGATACTTAGTATACTAAGAAGATTGTATGAGACATGCAGTAACTCTTGTGTATATTTCAGTAGAAGTAAAACAAATCACTGACTTCTTTTATGAGAAGCCAGCATCTAGCTATTCTATATAGACAATGAGCAGATATCTTCTCTTATTTCATAAGCAAGAATAGCTGAAGTGATATCTCAGCAGTGTCTCACTACTAAGAAAAAGTAATCTGCTGATCTTGTATAGAAGCAGGATTCTCATATTCATTAATCAGATCTTTCTATAATATATCTGAATAATGTCATAGAGCAGTTGAAAACTGGTTCAAATAATCTACAGAATGAATGGAATTATCTGCATGAAAGCAATGAGCTGTGTGAAATTGCAGCAGAGTCTTGATACAGCTGAGAGTGTGACAATGCTCTTTTCTTTAAGAGTATAGTCTCTATACTCTTAAAATTACTAAATTAGAAATTATCTTTATTATATAGTAATAGTTATCAACTGATTTCACAGTACATATACTGTGTGTGATATAAAGAAATAGATGAGTTTTTCTACTAACTGTGTAGATCTTTCTTTTTCATCTTCATTCAAATCAAATATGTGATAAGTGAGTTCCTTATATATCAATTTAAAATGTGAAAAATGTAGTTAATAAGTAACTTACAGATCTTTCATCATATTTCATTCTATATATAGAATTCTCTACAAAAGTGATGTATTTTAGAGACAAAGTTAACAGTAGTGACAGGATTTTTTCAAAAAGATTCTCTCTCTTTATGAAATATTTTTCTTTCCTCTTTCTCAATTGTAACAGTGAGTGCATGAGAGTATCATTCTTGAAGAATAATAAAGAACTTATTCTGACATTTTCTAGTAAATAAACATCTTCATGATGCAGCTGCGGCCTCTGTGACTGTCAAGAAAGTCTGATTGAAGGCAGAGACAGCAGTGTCAATGAGCTGTGAGAGCACTGCTCTCATTGCTACACCTTCTTTCTCTCTGACATCTCTGACAGCTGTGGTGGTAGCAGCTGTGCCTTGCAGTGAGGTGTTGTCTCTTCTGCCAGCTGGTTCATCTGTGTCTGGTTCTTCCTCTGCCTCTCTCACCACTGTTGTGACATCACCCCCTCTTTCAATCAACACAGTGATGTATGATCTCATGTGATCATTCAGAGAGAATCTCAGAAAGAGCTTAATTCTGAGAACAGTGACTCTGAGAAGTCTAATCTGTAGTTTCTCTCTCATGATATGTCTGAGCCCTGCTCAGAATACTGCTGAGTTGAGTCTGCAGAGTTCTGTGATTTCTTTATCTTCTCTCTGTGAGAAGGCTCTGATGCAGTCTCTGCTCAGCACTGTCACTTATCTGTACTATGCTAAGCAGCTGAAGAAAGAAGAGATTTTATATATTCACTTCTTCTCTTACTCTCATTATTTCTATTATATCTGTAATAATAACTTCTATCTCTCTGTAAGTATTATCTCACAGAAAGACATTATATCAGCTCTGATAAGAAGTCTAGATACTTAAGCAGTACAGAGTGAGAGTCTCAGAGCTTTAAGTATTGACAGATTCTATCAAGACTGAGAAGATCTCTCTTACTCATCTGTAAAAGAAGATGAAAGTATGAATCTCTGAGATGAAAAAACATCTCAGAATAGCTGATCTTAAGAAGAAATCAGCTGATATCATCATTGAAAGTACTGCAGAGATTAATCACTGATTGAAGAGAATCTTATTTTAACTGAAGCAGATAACTGAGATACTTTATAAGTTAATAAGTTGATATTTTATACATTTCTTATACTCTTCTGCAGTGTCACAGTGCTAACTTCTCAGCAGATAAAGATATCAGTACTGAAGACTTCAACAGTGAAGAATGAGTTTAATAAGAATGTAATTATTAATAAGTAGACTCTGAGATTCTTTCTTTTTACTTTTTCAGCAGGCTGCAGCTCTATTAGAATAGCAGTAGTCTGTAGATTAATAATATTAATCTTTTTATTAGTTTTCAATATCTCTTTTCTCTAACTGCTTCAGAATTTTTATACTTGTATAGTCTTATTAAACTTCTAAAAAATCCTTTAAGAGAAAATAGAAGAAGAGTGTTACAGAGTCTACAAGATATCAGCTTATTACTGTAAGATTATCTCTAAAAAACTCTTTAAGAAAAATAAGAAGTCTTAAGCAGTATTTCTTACTCAATGTCTCTGATATATAACAGAGTGATCTCTACTAACTGTCTTATAACTTACAATCTCTTTCTCAGCATTCTTTAAATACTTAAGTGATTCTCACAAATTCTCTGACAATGAATAATTTTCTTATTTAATAAGATATTGAAGCTTGCTGTAATATATTCACTTATTCAATATTTTCTTCACAAGATATTCAGTATCACTCTCAATCTTAATACTATTCAGTCAAGATAGCTCTGCTCTGAAGTGTTGCTTATAGAACTTCAAATAGAAAATATGAAAAACAGAATGAATTGATTTCAATTCTGTGAGTAATTTCAACTCATATATCTGCATACTCATTACTCTTATTACTGAGAAAGATTCTAGTTATCACTCACTGAGCTTCTTATATAATCTCATTGTCTTGATATTCTTTACTGAAAGTAGTACTTAATTCTCTATTGAGAACTTCATCAGAAGATGTTTTTAATTATAGTATTTTATCTATCACTTCTGAGCACAGTAGATGCTTTTCACTGTCTTCTTATGAATTTTATTCAAAAGTTTCAATCTTGCTTTTACTTCTGACACTGAGAGATACTTCATTCTCTGTATCTGTCTAACATTCTGACTGTTTATCTCTTTCTTTGAAATGTCATCTGTGACATCACTGAGTAACAAAGAATTATATTCATAACAAGCATAGAAAGAAGATATCTTTAAGATTACATTCTTTGTATTATTATATATGAATTCCGCAGTCAGAAGATGTTTGAGCTAATCATTTTAATAATATAAACAGAATGCTTAAAGATGCTGTTCTAATGTCTGATTCTGATATTCAGTCTGACTATCTGTCTGCAGATGAAATACAGTACTGAGAAGACATCTTATCATAAGATAATAGTAAAAAGCTGATCAGTATTTACTGATGAAGAGGAATTCTTGATCTGTTATCAATAATTTCAGAGCACTGTGATCACAAATGATAGTATCTAAAAACAGGTCAGTCAATTCAGAGACTTTAATCTTTTTATAAGTAGAAATATATCTAATCATCTTCATAAAGTAATTAACAATGATCAAAATTGAGTTATATTCTTTGACTCTTGTTAACTTCAGCAGATCAACTATAAAATTCATTAATAAATTCTATCATGAGTTCTTTGAAATAGACAGTGATATTAACTCACTGTATTACTTATACTGCAGAATCTTTATTCTTTGACAGATATTACAAGTTTTAATATACTCTTTGACATCTGCTCAGAGCTTGTCTCAAGTGTATTTACATTTTAGAAGCTTCTCAGTCTTCTCTAATCTGAAGTGCCCTGCATGAAAATCATTATAATGAATTCTTAATAACTTCTGACATATCACTCTACTATAAGAGACAAAGACTTTTCAAAGCCTTCAACTATACTAAAACAAGAAGTGTAGCAAAGCTTCCAACCTTAGAATATGAATTTCAGAATGAATTATATACAGCAAATTCTTTTGAGGAAAAATGTCAAGCTTTTATGAGAATTCTCTTTCAAAACTCATCATCACATTTAGAAGAGGAGAATATGTCATTTCATGAATATATTGATGAAAATAACTGGGAATGGCCTGAGCTTACATATGATGAACTAGAGTCAGCAATATTCTCAAGTTCAATTAAAACTGCTGCAGGGCCTGATTCAATTAATCACTCAATTATTCAAAACACATATTCCTACTTGAAGAATGAATATTTTGAGCTCTTTTTCAATCTCTTAAAAAATGGTTATCATTCTGAATGCTGGAGAGAAGCTACTGGAGTAATCCTTGCAAAACCTAATAGAAAGGCTTCAATTCCTAAGTCATATAGAGTAATATCTCTGTTGAACAGTTTGGGAAAAATTCTAGAAAAGATAATAGCTACTAGATTATCTTTTATAAGCTCTATTAGTGATTCTCTTCTATTTAATGAACAAATGGGAGGTAGAAAACAATGTTCTGCAATTGATACTGTTCTCTCAGTTGTTCATGATGTTCAAGTAGCAAAGCATGAAGGCCTGGTCTCAACTGCAGTTTTTATTGATATAAAAGGTGCATTTGATCATGTGTCAAAGTCTAAGATGATTCAAACTTTGAAGATGTTAAAACTGCCACTTTCTCTAATAAAATGGGTCAATTGTTTCATGTCTAAAAGAATTATACAACTATTCTTTGATGGAAGAAAACAAGATAAAACTGAGATAAAAATAGAAGTATCACAAGGATCTCCAATCTCACCTGTTTTATTTGCAATATACACTGCATATCTATTCAAGAATAGAGAGATGAAAATAGTGAGATCTCCAAGTTATGTAGATGATATTGGTCTACTCTACAGTTCAAAGACAATCAAAGAGAACTTAGAAGTGATTGAGAAAGCAGCAAAGGAAATCTTTGTTAGAGCAGATATCAATCTATTTCAATTTGATATGAATAAAACTGAGTTAATTCACTTTTTTCCCAGGTTTAATGAGAAAGAACTAAGTCTAACTCTTTTGAATAAAGAGATTAAACCCGGTTTAAATGTCAAATGGCTAGGAGTATGATTAAACTCCAAGCTGAATTTTAAATATCATATTCAACAAAGAATCATCAAGGCAGAGAGACTACTGAATAGTATAATCAGACTATCAAATACTGAGAGAGGTCTATCCTTTCAGGCTATGAGACAGTTATACATAGCCTGTATTATCTCAGTAGCTGATTATGAAGTTCAAGTTTGATGGAACAATCAAGGAAACTTCACTGAACTCTTTCAAAGTCTACAAAACAGAGCTTTGAGAAGAATTCTGAGTGTATTCAAGTCATCTCCTATTAAAGCAATGGAAATTGAAGCTTCAATTCCACCTCCTGCTATTCGATTTGAAAAGGCCTGTATGAACTATGCTCTGAGAGTCATGAAGATGAGCTCAAATCATATAATCAGAGAAAGAGTCTCTTCTTCATTTTCATTAGTTAACTCAGGAAATGAACTGGATTGAAATAGATTTCTTGATTGGAATGAGAATAATACTTTAAAGAAAATGCCCTCTCAACTGTATAGACTATGTTCACTTATTAAGAATCAATTTTCTTCATTAAATGTTGAGAAAATTGATCATGAGAAGATATCTCTCTGGAGAGAAAAGCTGGAATCTCTCATAGACTTACAAATAAGTGAACTATCTAAAGAGAGAGAATATGAACAGTATTTGAAGAAGATCTCTATAATTAATATAAAAGACTCTATTCTGATCTACTCAGATGGCTCAAAAAATGAGAATTTGAATAGATTAGACGCAGGCATTGCTTATACTGAAGATAATATTAATTTTATCTCAGATTTCTGGAATTTAGGCTGTGAATCTGAAGTCTTTGATGCTGAACTATTTGCAATAGTGAAAGCTTTCAAACTCATTGAAATAAAATCTCATAAAAGAGGAAATGATTTGAAAGAGGTATGAATATTTTCTGATAGTCAAGCTGCTTTAAAAAGACTTAGAAATAGTCAGATTCATAATGGTCAAATGAATCTTGAACTGATTTTAAACTCTGTTTTGAAAATTCAAAAGAGAAGAATATCAAAACTGATAATTCATCTGCATTGGGTTCCTGCTTATATGAATATTCATGGCAATGAATTGGCTGATTCAGCTGCAAAAAAGGGTTCAGAATTAAGCAGATCTATTCAAAAAACAGTGTCCTGGTCTTTCATAAAGAGAAAGATAAAAGAATCTTGTTTATTATTATTATTATTATTATTATTATTATTCTTCAATTATAGATGTATGCAGTCAGAGACTATGACATCTACCTGAGAACTTTAGTTCTCAGGGTTTTTTCTATGTCTGTAAAGTTAACTATTATACATTCATCAATTTCAGATATGCAAAATCAGAAAATTCCAGCCCAGAATACAAAAACTGTTTACAAATTGCAGTGTTTTAACATCTTTTGATACTTTGAAACCATTTGACAATATCATGACAAAAGAAAAGAGAAAAAGAACACAGTCTCAAAGATAGACACATTAAATAAATAGATAGAAAGAAATTGAAAGAAAAAGATAAAGAAAAAGATAAAGTAAAGAGAGACTATAACAAAACAAATTATTAAAAGAGAGTGTATAGCTGTTTTAACAGACTATATCTGATTAATTTCCTCCTCTTCATACTCAGATAATTCTGAATTTAGTCATTTTCTTGTAGCTGCTTGAGTTTCTGATAGAAAGTCTATTAAGTATTTAATTCCTGTCTCAGTTGAGAATAAGAATCTCATATTTAATTGATTTAGATCATACTTCTCTTTCAATCTGGCTCTGAGACTATTGTATAATGCACAGTGCATTACAATATGCTCAGGATTCTCATTTGTATTGCAGAATGAGCATTCTATTGAGTCAAATCTATCATCAAATCTTTGTATATAAGATTTGAAATAGCCATGTCCTAGTTTCAGCTGTATTATAGATGAGAATATTTTCTTTTTACATTTAATTAAACAAGATTTCCACTTGGGTTTTGTTTCAAATCTTGAATAATGTATACTCTTCTTTTGTTTCTGCCAGCTTTCATTCCACTTGTCTAAACAAGATTCTTTTATTTTTCTCTTTATAAAAGACCAGGACATAATTTTTTGAATAGATCTGCTTAATTCTGCACCCTTTTTTGCAGCTGAATCAGCCAATTCATTATCATGAATATTCATGTGAGCAGGAACTCAGTGCAGATGAATTATCAGCTTTGATGTTCTTCTCTTTTGAATTTTCAAAACAGAGTTTAAGATCAGTTCAAGATTCATTTGATTATTATGAATCTGACTATTTCTAAGTCTTTTTAAAGCAGCTTGACTATCAGAGAATATCCATGTCTCTTTCAAACAATTTCCTCTTTTATGAGATTTTATTTTAATGAGTTTGAAAGCTTTCACTATTGCAAATAGTTCAGCATCAAAGACTTCACATTCAGAGCCTAGATTTCAGAAATCTGAGATAAAATTAATATTATCTTCAGTATAAGCAATGCCTGCGCCTAATCTATTCAAGTTCTCATTTTTTGAGCCATCTGAATAAATCAGAATAGAGTCTTTTATATTGATTGTAGAAATTCTCTTCAAATGCTGTTCATATTCTTTCTCTTTTGATAGTTCACTTATTTGTAAGTCTATAAGAGATTCAAGCTTTTCTCTCCAGAAAGATAACTTCTCATGATCAACTTTTTCAACATTTAAAGAAGAAAATTGATTTTTAATCAGAGAGCATAGTCTGTACAGTTGAGAAGGCATTTTCTTTGAAGAATTATTTTCATTCCAATCAAGAAATCTATTCCAATCCAGTTCATTTCCAGAGTTAATTGATGAAAATGAAGAAGAGACTCTTTCTCTGATTATATGATTTGAGCTCATCTTTACAACTCTAAGAGCATATTTCATACAGGCCTTTTCAAATCTAATAGCAGGAGGAGAAATTGAAGCTTCAATTTCCATTGCTTTAATAGAAGATGATTTGAATGCTTCCAGAATTCTTCTCAAGGCTCTGTTTTGCAGACTTTGAAAGAGTTCAGTGAAATTCCCTTGATTATTTCATCAAGCTTGAACTTTATAATCAGCTACTGATGTAATACAGGCTATATATAACTGTCTCATAGCCTGGAAGAATAGACCTCTCTCTGTATTTGATAGTCTGATTATGTTGTTCAATAGTCTTTCTGCCTTGACAGTTCTTTGTTGAATGTGATATTTAAAATTCAACTTGGAGTTTAACCATACTCCTAATCATTTGACATTTACACTGGGTTTAATCTCTCTATTTAAAAGAGTTAGAGATAGTTCTTTCTCATTGAGTCTAGAAAAGAAATGAATTAACTCAGTTTTATTCATATCAAATTGAATTTGATTGATATCTGCTCTAACAAAGATTTCCTTTGCAGCTTCTTCAATTACTTTCAAATTCTCTTTGATAGTTTTTGAGCTGTAGACTAGACCAATATCATTCACATAACTCAGAGATCGCACTATTCTCATATTTCTATTTTTGAATAGATATGCAGTGTATATTGCAAATAAAATGAGTGAGATTGAAGATCCCTGTGGTACTTCTATTTTTATCTCAGTCTTGTCTTGTTTCATTCCATCAAAGAAGAGTTGTATAATTCTTTTAGACATAAAACAGTTAACTCATTTTATTAGAGAAAGTGGCAGTTTTAATATCTTCAATGTCTGAATTAACTTTGACTTTGAAACATGATCAAATGCTCCCTTTATATCAATAAAAACTGCAGTTGAGACCAGACTCTCATGTTTTGCTATTTGAATATCATAAACAACTGAGAGAACAGTATCAATTGCAGAACACTGTTTTCTATCTCTCATTTGTTCACTGAATAAAAGAGAATCATCTATAGAGCTTATAAAAGATAGTTGAGTAGCTATTATCTTTTCTAAAATCTTTTCTAAACAGTTCAATAGAGATATTACTCTATATGACTTAGAAATTGAAGTTTTTCTATTAGGTTTTGCAAGAATCACTCCAGTGGCTTCTCTCCAGCATTCAGAATGATATTCATTTTTCAAGAGATTGAAAAAGAGCTCAAAATATTCATTCTTTAAGTAGGAATATATATTTTGAATAATCAAGTGATTAATTGAATCAGGATCTGCAGCAGTTTTAACAGAACTTGAGAAGATAGCTGACTCTAATTCATCTTGTGTAAGATCAGGCCATTCCCAGTCATTTTCATCAATGTAGTTAAGAAGTGATATATTCTCTTCCTCTGAATCTGAATCTGAGTCTGATGAGTTCTGAAAGAGAATTCTCATGAAAGCTTGACATTTTTTCTCAAAAGAGTTTGCTGTATATGATTCATTCTGAAACTCATATTCTAAGGCTGGAAGTTTTGCTACACTTCTTGTTTTAGTATAGTTAAAAGCTTTAAAAATTTCCTTCCCTTGTGCTTCTTCAAGAAATTTATTTCAGCAGTCTGTTTTAGCTCTTTTGATATCTGAAAAATATTCATTTCTGACAGCTTTGAACTCTTCATCAGATATTACATCATTTTTTCAATCCCTTCTAGCAGTAGCTAATTCTTTTCTTTTAGATGAGATATTCTCATTTCACCAAGGTTTTGAATACTCAGAAGATTTTCTTTTTGAAATATTATCTCTAACACTTGTTAGAATAATAGATGTAATAAGCTTCACTCTATTCTTAAGCATTTCATTTGAGATATCTTGATCAGAATTCCAATATAGCTCATTCTGTCTTTCAGATTTTAGCAGTTTTATGCTTTCTTCAACTGCTTTTCAATCAGCTTTTTCAAAGTTATACTGATTAGAGAGAAGAGGATTTTCACTCATTTGTTTTTCACTCAGTTCAATATCAAATTGAATAATCTCATGATCTGATCCTGATGTCTCATTTGAATCAATAAACCAGTTTACAAGTCTTCTTTTCATTAGATTTTGTGACATGAAGGTTAGATCTATAATAGACTTCTGTTTCATGCCTTTTCTAAAGAATGTTTGTTGATCAGACTTATTAACCAAATCTATTGAATGCTCAAAGGTTCATTCAACCAGATTATCAGCTCTCACTGCTCTCTTGCATTCTGAATTTCATCAGAGATGATGTGCATTGAAATCTCCTGCAATTATAGAGTTTCTTGATGAAGTTATGTTCAGAAATCCTCTATCAATTGTCCAGATATTGTTATTTTCCTTCAATGACTTTTCATTATAGATATTTATGAGCTGTATAGTATCAAACTCATTTTCTTTATCTATAATATCACCCACCAGAATATCAGGGTCAGACATGATATCAAATCTTAGATTAAATTGATATCTTGATCTCTTTCTTCCATAGATTACTACTCTTGACTTTATCTCAGACTTTTGAGGTAAAAAGCAGTAGTAGCTTGAATGAGAAATAACATATTTTTGCTCAGCATCAAAATTCAGCTCCTGAAGCAGTATAAAATCAACTTTTTATTCAAATGCAATTTGAAGACAAGAATAAATACAATTTGAGTTTCTATTCACATTATTTTGAATAAATGTGATTTTTGAAGAGTTTTTAAACTTTTTTTGTTGTTTTTGTTGTATATTCATACTAAAAGAGAGTAGAGTAGAATCTAATCACTATCATCAGATAGTAGATTATAACTGTTCTGAAAAGTAGGAATCTCAACTGCTTGCATTATATCTAGTTTATCATCAGAGTCATTTCTCAATTCTCTAATCTTAACAGGAGTTTGAGAATTCAAGTTCTGTTTACATTTAGCTGAAGAGTTGGAGTTTGAAGACTTAGATAGTTGAGAGTTTCTTCTTTTTGAGCTTGCAGTTGTGAGTTTACTGGCTTGACTCTTCTCTTCAGTTCTAGATTGACTTTGAGCTTCATCTTTTCTTCAGTTCTTTTGAGTTCTAGGAGTAAATATACATTCTTTTGAGCTAGATGCATGTTTTTCTTTGCAATTAGAGCACTTAAGCAGAGTATGTTGATAAATTTCATCTCTTTTTGAGCATGTTTCACATTTATGCTCACTAGTTTTGTGATCTCTGGCACAGAATGCACATTTTGAGTCTCTAAAACATGAGATTGCAAAGTGTCCATATCTTTGACAGTTTGAACACTGTGTTTGAGCTTTGAGGTTCATCCTTGAGTCTTTGTATTCATGAACTCTCATTTTCAAACCTGCTACTCTTACTTCAGAGATCTTTGACTGTTCAAGTGTTTTTGTATATACTAGAACAGAGGCATTTCTCCTGCTTTGTCTGAACTCAATTGAATTTAGTCATACAGGCTTCTTTCTCAGTTGAATAGAGTTGTATTCTTTCAATTCATTTTTAAGAAGTAGCATTTCTTCTTCACAGTCAAAAATTTCAACTGAAATATCATGAAGAATGAATTTGTCCCACTTTTCATCTCTTTCAGATAGAATTATTGTGTTTAACAAAGATTCTACTGCTGACTTTCAGAGATTCTCATTCTGAATAATGAATTCAGCACTGAATTCAGGCATTGTAGTCAGAATGATGAAGTTTCTAAAGAATGATGATTCAATTGAAGCTATAACTGGTTTTTGAACTTCAATATCAGTCATTAACTGAGAAAAGAACTGCTGGTTAATTTCATTTCTGATTCTGAAAATGAGATTTGAGTTTAGCTTGTTTCTTTGCAGAATGTCCTGGTTTGAGACTTTGAGAATAAGTCTTCTATTTCTGGAGATTTGAAAGTTTTTCTCTTTTTGCATTTTCTTTTCCACTTTTCTATGAATAGAGGCATGAGCAGTATTCTTCTCAGTTTTCTCAGGATTTTGAGCAGATTTTGAGACAGCAGGTTTAGAGACAGCAGGTTTAGAGGCAGCAGATTCAGCTGCTTGAGCATACATTTTCTTCTGATTCAAAGAAGAAGAAGAAGAAGAAGTAGAAAAGAAAGAAGAGCAAACTGAAGAGTCAGTGATTGTATTAGAAATTTTCAAAGTTTTTTGAACTGTGTTTGAAATTCCAAGTTTGAACTTGATCACTTCCTGTAGTTGTCTAGCCTGAGTATGAAGAATTAACAGAACTTCTTCATTCATCTCACTCAGACACTGCTTTTCAAGAATTTTACTTACTTTTTCAAGTTTCTGTATTTTAAGAACTTGTTGTTTCTCTATCTCTTCTTTCTTTCTTCTCTTCAGAATTTCAATCTCAGGAATAGCATTTGAGAAAGCATCTTTCTTCACATCAACTGAGTGTACTTTTGAACTCATTGTTCTTACTCAATGAAAAGTTGGTCAGACTAATTCAATTGAGATATTTATTAAACTCTTTTTAAATTGAAAAGTTGGTCAGACTGTTTCAATTAAGAGGTTTCTAAGTCTGTTTTCAATTGAAAAGTTGGTCAGACTATTTCAAAAGAAGAATTGCAGACTTTTGTGTATAAAACACCTGATTTTTTTCACACTAGTTCAGTAACTAGGTTAGATTTTTGAAGAGAATCTAATAAACTAAAATTGATTTTTAAGATAAATCAATAAAATCTTTACAATCTCTTTCTTGGGATACAATGAGGAAAAGTATGATATCAATTGATAGTAAATCAGATGATATGACAGTTTTTGAGAGAAAAACTGACAAAAAATAAATCAATTTTTTGAAGAGAAATTGATTAAAACTATTCAATTTTATTCTAAATTATCCAATTCTCCTCACACAACAGGTGTGCAACTCAAATCAGTTAATAAAGAGTGTAAAAAAGAATTAAGTATTAATGAAAGCTCTTCAGCCACTGAAAAAGTAATTCTTACTTAAAAGAATATGAAATTATGACAGAAAACAACTCTGTTTTTAATTCTTTGTAAGAATATTGTATAAAACCCAGAGAAAAACACCTTACTTTTTTAAGAGAAGTAAAAAACTATTTCTAAAATCTTTTTTTTGCATTAACTGCTGCAGAAGAATGAGATAGAAACTGCTAAGATATGCACTACTGTATACCCTCTATCAAGACTTTCCCTCTTCAGAGTCTTGATATTATAGAGAATATAAGTCTGTTTCTATATGATAATATAAATATTGCCAGCGAGATGTAGAGGAACTGGTTATTTATATCTCAAAATAGAAGACTTTGTCAATGATTATATCAATATAGAGTTAATTCTCAAATTTAATAGAAATCTAGTGTTGCTGTTCTCAATCCCTTGCAGAATCTATTGAATATTGAGGTATTAAAACTAGATTTAATATATCTCACTGTGCAGGGATCAAAGGCTCAGTCAGACCTTGGGGTATACTGATTTTATAGTTGTCGTGTCTGCTGATTATGTATTGAGTACAGTTGCTGAGGTATCTTTTTGTACTTTTCTGTCGGGGATGGGCCAGATTGAGAGGGGTGGTACGAGGGCGAGACTTGGCGTTGATGTCCAGATACACTGAAGACAGACCGCGGAGGTTGCACTTCAGAAGTGGCCGTTGGTTATGTGCTTGATATTATCGCCGAGGTATCTTTTTGTATTTTTCTGCCGGGGATGGGCCAGATTAGGAAGGGCGGTACAACGGTGGGACTTGGCGTTGGTGTTTTGGAACATCAAAGATGGACAGGGTTTTCGCGGAGGTCGCTCCTCAGATATCTCCACAACTACAGATCGGGGATCTTCCAAAATCGAGAAGATTGGTGCATATGGCTAGGTCTCTTCACCTTACAATTTGTATGGCACTTTGGCCCGGGGTTGTGGTGTGGTAGGGGAGAACGGGGGATACTCCCACACAGGAGTTTCGAACAACGTCCGGTTCACGTTTGGCTGGATAACTCCACCACCACACAGGGTATGCGGTCAGCGATGGGGTCAGAATGCTCGTATGATCGAGGGCTTTTCGATGGATCTATCGGCGGGTTCTTATTCGAAAAATTGAGCGAGTTCGTGGTGGAGCGGTTGTTTTTTTGAAAGAATCTTGTTTAAACAAGTGGAATGAAAGCTGGCAGAAACAAAAGAAGAGTATACATTATTCAAGATTTGAGACAAAACCAAAGTGGAAATCTTGTTCAATTAAATGTAAAAAGAAAATATTCTCATCTATAATTCAGCTGAAACTAGGACATGGTTATTTCAAATCTTATATACAAAGATTTGATGATAGATTTGATTCAACAGAGTGCTCATTCTGCAATGTGAATGAAAATCCTGAGCATATTGTAATGCATTGTGCATTATACAATAGTCTCAGAGTCAGATTAAAGAAGAAGTATGATTTAAATCAATTAATTATGAGGTTCTTATTCTCAACTGAGACAGGAACTAAATACTTAATAGACTTTCTATCAGAAACTAGAGCAGCTACAAGAAAATGACTGAATTCAGAAGTATCTGAATATGAAGAGGTGGAAATTGACTAGATATAGTCTGTTAAAACAGCTATATATTATCTTTTAATAATTTTGTTTTGTTATAGTCTCTCTTTACTGTACTTGTTTCCTTCTGTTCTTTTCTCTATCTATTTAATGTGTCTATCTTTAAGACTATGTTCTCTTTTCTTTTGTCATAATATTTCCAAATGGTTTCAAACTATCAGAAGGTGTTGAAATACTGCAATTTGTAAACAGTTTTTATATTCTGGGCTGAAATTTTCTGATTTTGCATATTTGAAATTGATAAATGTATAATAGTTGACTCTATAGATATAGGAAAAACTCTGAGAACTAAAGATTCTCAGGTAGATGTCATAGTCTCTGACTGCATACATCTATAATTGAAGAATAATAATAATAATAATAAGAGACAAAGACTGAATCATTCAGCAGTAGAAGTTCACATTCTCCTAGTTATCAGTGACTTGATTTCTTAGTGACATCACCCTGCTCAGAGTCTGTCTCTTTCAAGTTCAAACTGAACTCTTTCTTCTTCAACTTCTGAATTCAAGCTGCAGTAGAGATGTCTCTCTTCTGTAATTTATCAATGAATTTCAAAAGTAGTCAGATTGAAAGATTGTAGACTGTTTCATTCTTTGTCAATTCAATGATTGCAAGATATGATACAAGAAGCTCATGATCTTCAGTATCAGTCTCTTACAGAGACCTGAATTCTCTTTCATCTTCTATACTGAGTCACACAGCTGCCTCTTCAGCGCCATTCTCAAGCTTTAGAGAATCTCAACTCTCTGCAGCCAGCTTCTTCTGCAGTGATGACAGAGATTCTTTTGTAGAATTCTTCTCTGCATCAATAATATTATAATCAGACTGTTTAAACAGTGCATCAGTAAGATTAAGCTGATCTGAATGATATCAGATATAGAAATCATACTTTGAAAGCAGCTTCACTTATCTGACTTGATGTTCTGTCAAGCTCTTTGTTGTCAAGAAGTAATGCAGATTTGCATGATCAGTGAGAACTTACACTGAATACTTACTACTCTGAAGATAATGTCATCAGATCTTAAAGAATTCAACAATTACTAACATCTTCTGATCATGAGTATCATATCTTCTCTGTGTGAGTGATAACTTCTTGAAGAAGAAGATCACTGATCTTCATTCACAGTGTCTTATAAACTCTGTGAAAAAGCCTTCTTTCACAGGTAATTCATTGCCTGTTTTCTCAGAGATGATTATCTTCTGATTCTTTCAACATTGAAAGACCTCTGATGTCAACTGTGAAAAGATTTCACAGATCTCATTTCTGAATGTATCAGTCTCACACTGACTGAGTAAGTTGAGATTAAAATGATTCAGCATTGTGACATCTGCAAAAGCTTGTTTCAATTCTGCAAATACCTACACAGCATCTTAAGTGAGAGTAAACAGTTCTGTTTTTCTGTCTTTCACACTTCTCTTCAACAGATCTGTAAGAAGAGCAGTAATTTATGAATATGTATAGATGAATCATCTGTAGAAATTTACAAATTCTAGAAACATCTGCACCTCATGATACATCCGCAGTGTCAGTCAATTCTCAATGACAGAGACTCAGCTCCTGTCCATTGAAATGTCATTCACCTTAATAATATAATCTAAGAAATCAATCTTCTGCATGTAGAATGAGCATTTTTCAGTGTTTGCATAGAGTTGATACTGTCTCAAGCAACTCAACACTTCTCAAACATGAGTATTGTGTTCTTTCTCTGTTTTTGAGAAGATTAGAATATTGTTCAGATATACTATGCAGAAGACATTAACAAGGCCTCACAGCATCTCATTTATATAGATTTGAAAGATGGCTGAAGCATTACAAAGATCAAAAGATAAAACAAGATATTCAAAATTGCTGTACTTGATATGAAAAGTCATTTTTCAAACATCATCTTCATTAACTCTGATTCTATGATAGATATTTCATATATCAATCTTCAAGAACATCTTTACTTCAGATAATCAATCAATCATCTCATTGATTAACAGTAATGAATAGCAATTCTTAACTGTCATCTTATTGAGACCTCTGTAGTCTACACATAGACATAGTCTATCATTCTTCTTGAGTACAAAGAGTATAGATGTCTCTGTCAGACTCTTTGATGAATATATTCAGTTCTTTGATTGCACTTCTTCAAGATATTTACACAGAACATTCAACTTCTTTACAGACAAGTTGTAAAGAGACTTATACAGTGTCATTGCACTGTCTTCAAGATAAATCTTATGTCACATTTTAATATCAGAAAACTTCACTGCTTCTCTTTCTGAAAAGACATTCTTAAAATCTATAAAGAGATATTATGTACATCTGTCTTGAATGACAGATACTGCTGCTAATCTTGCAGTGAGAGTGATGACTTCTTCACCTGTTTTTAAGTTTCAATCACCTGCTACACAGTATATCAACTCAATCTTTTTCTCAAGATTCTTCTGATGAAACTCTTCAGATTCCTCTATCACTGTCTCTTCATTAGTGAGACAGTACCATCATATCTGAGTGACTCAGTCAATGAGAGAATTGTTTTCTCTCAATTATAGAAGATCTAGAATGACATTCTCATCTATGATATTAACTGCATGAAGGAGCAGACTGCTTTTCTTGAAGATTTCTTCTTAGTCTGTGATCACACACTTTGCTTGAATTATGCTAAAACAGTGGCATTTCATTTCATTCATAAATTTCACATGATCTGATGAACCTATCTTCTTTCAATCCTTCATTAAAGAAAAGAAATAGAATATGAAGTTAGTATTCATCTCAGAGTTGAGTAGACATCTCACTGATATCTTCTCATTCAGAGTATGCATTGTGATTGTAACATGAACTCAGAGATGTGAGAATTATCAATTCTTTTCTTTCTCTTCTTTATCTTCCATGAATATGTTTGTCAGAAGAGAAGTCAACTTTGAGAAGATGTCTTCTCAGTTTCTTTCCTTCTTCAGCTTCTTACAATTACTAGCATAGTAATCACCAGCTTCACAGTTAAAATAGAGATCTTTGTCAAATCTTTTTTAATGTTTCTTCACAGTGAGTGAAGAATCAGAACACTTGAAATTCTTCTTTACTTTCTTCACACTGAAGTCATTATGACACTGTTTAGATTCTGTTATTAATTGTTTAGAAGAGATCTTGTTGATCTTTTTCTCAGAGAATTGATTATTCAAATAGATCTGAAAAGCCAGGTTGACAAGCTCAGTGCAATTGATTGATGAACTCTGATATTATAATATCATTGTTCACACCTTGTGAGTCAGCTTCATGAGATAAAGCTGTGTTTTTAATTGATTCAAATCATCAGTCAATTCCTCTCAATATTCTTCAAATCTTGCATTGAAATTGAAAGGATTTTCATCATCTCATTGATGTAATGAGTTGAACTGCTGCATCACTGTGAAGCTGCAGTTGCAGTGATCTTTGATTTAATTCAGTAAAAAGTTCTTGAATTCTTTCTAAGTCATAGCAGTATTGATTCACTCAAGATCTCTCTTCTTAATGACTCAAGTAGTCACAGAGATGCCTTCAAGGATGTTAGCAGTGTATATTACTCATATCTCATGAGTATTATACTGACTCAGGTTAAGGTGGAATTTTCATTCAAGAGTACAGGTAAAGCTGTGAAATTCAGACAAGATGTTTCTCTTGTATCTCAGAGAATCTCTGACCTTAATCTCTCTATCTCCATGATAGATGTAGGTGTGTAGAGGCCGCGGCGGTGGCAGAATGATTGAAGAGCTCATGCCAAAATACACAGTGAGTTCATGTAAGAATAAGTGCTCGCAGGCGATTATTCGGGTGTTTGCAGCTTGGCGTGATATGTACTGTTAACTACTAGAAGTATTTACAGTAGAAAGATAAAATGTAGAAGTTAAATATATAATAGTATTCAAGCTGAGTTATGAATAGTATTTGTGAACTTCAGTCTATATAGTTATGTGTAGTCAAGGGCTGCTAGCTCTATTGATTACATAAGAGATAGAAATAGAGATAAAGAATCTGTGAGAAGTGAGATTTCTTACATACTTCTTTCTCTCTAAGGCTTTGTCTGTGAAGCCTTTCACTGAGTAATCTCATAGAATCAGCTCAGCACTGCAGTGATACTCACTAAAAATTCTTTGCATCTATAAAAATCTCAGTGAGGAAAAGTTTCTTATTATCATGAAGAGAAAAGAGTCTGTCACTCAGTTTCTTATTTTATAAGATTCTTTATAGTCTACAGATTCTTCTCTGACTATCACACAGATTCATCTTATATCTTTTATACAGAAGAGTTTCAGTTGACTCTTAATCATTTTCATAAAGTTCTTATATAACTATCACATAGATTCATCTTACAGATGAATCACTCTCTATGAGATCACTCTCATTAAAGAGAAGTATTTATAAGTTGATCTTTTACTCATTCTTATAAATTATTGTTCTTTAACACTGTAGAATTGTAAGGAATTTTTCATTCTTTTACTAACTCTATAGAATTGTAGAATTAAGATGTCTGCAGTCTATAATCACTCTTTATAATCATATAGAAAGATTCAGATCTGTAATTTACAATTACTCTTATTTACTAGAGTAATCTGACTGTTTCACAGAATCACTCACAGTGTAAGTAAATCTCTCTAAAGTAGTATAAATATCTCAGATCTGTCTATAGAATTTCATCTTCTTTTCTCTTTTTTTATAACAGCTCTCATTCTTATAAACTGTGAGTATCTTCATTTATTCATGAAGTGTTTTTACTCAGATGACAGAGAGAGAGTGTTTCTGACAATATTCATATATTGATTCAAGAACTTCTTAAGAATAAAAATTTTTCAATTTTAATATCTTCATAACAATGTCTGACTGCTACTGAGCTTCTTGTGAGTGTTTTCATAACTTCTCTAATCACTTTTTACTAGCTGATGAAGCAGAAGTGCTGCTACTCATGACTGTGTCTTCACTCTCTTCAGCTCTGTTACTATATCTGATCTTCAGATCAGTGGTCAACTCTCTGCCTTCTTCAGATCAGTCTCTGACTTCAAGCAGTATAGTCTCTCTCTTTGCTGTAAGTTCTCTCATAAGTAATTTCTTACAGACTCTAGCTGATAGTTCTTATAAAGCTTCTGATGTTGTCAGTGTCTTCTGCAGTTCTGCAGATCTATGATCACTTCTTTCCTACTCATACAATTTCTGATCAGATATATGCAAATATATCTAGATTCTCTATCAATGATTCTCACATCACAGTGTATTTTCACAATCTCATTATCAATGAGAGATGAGTTCTCAGATACCTGTAAAATTCAGGTAATCAAGACAATGCAAATGTCATGAATTTGTGACAGAAGTTAATCTGAACAGATAAGCTCTCTCTTCATATCTTAATTGTTTTCAGACTGAATACTTCAGTATAACTGAGAGAGCAGATACAGCTTTATAAGAGATATGTGATCATATATACAGATGATCAGTTTTCAAGACTCTGCTGTAACTGTATACATTCTGATATTCAGCTTCTCTGAAGTCTGTGCATTTCTAGCAGTCTTTGCATCAAATGTAATAATTATCTGTATCATAGATATAATACTCTCTACTTCTTTGAAGAGAGAAATTGATAGTTATAAGAGAGTTGAGTGTTACAGATGTTAAGAATGTAAGTGTGAGTTTTCTTTGTTTTTTCTTTATTAATCTCTAAATTGTGTTCATAACTCTGTTTATTTTTCTTATTTTTTAGCTTTAATGAGAATATGATTTCTTCTTCTCTTGCATACACTGCAGACTGTTCATCTCAGTAGAAACTCATCATCTTATAGACTAGAATTCACAAATAACAGTGTTAATGTCTTTATTATAATCAGGTTCTTAGCAAAGACTGTATTATTCTGACTTATCAGAATTTACAGTATAAAAGTCATGTCTCAGCTTCTACAGATATCTTATCTGTCTGAATGATTCTTAAGTGAACTTATTCATCTTGTCAGAATACTCTTATCACTGAATCTTGAATCAGAGCTTATAATCTTACTTCTCTGAGTCAATAATTTCTTTGATCTGATATTCTCTTTTACTCTCTAGTACTTCATAGATAGAGTGATGAGTTATAGAGTTCTCTTCTAAGAATTTCTTATATTTACAGAGTAAAGAGACATGAAAAACATTGTATATCTATAACTCAGATAACAGTTTCAATCTGTAGAACTGTAAACTAACTTTCTTCATAATCTTATAAGACTCTGTCTGTAAGAGATTCAGCTTCTTACTAGATCTCTATATGATAATATTTTCTAGACTCAGTCAGACTCTATCATCTTTCTTGAAACTCTTTATAATATGCTTGAAGTCATAGTATCTCTTCTGATACTCTTGAGTCTTTCTCAAGTATTCACAGACTTTCTTCTGAATATTCTGAATTCTCTCAGCCTGTTCACAGATATTATCACATTCTATAGTATACTCTCATGAGTTTATCAAGATCATCTGTGAATAAGTCTCAGTGAGTATCTTAAAGAGAGTTTTATCTATACTGATATACTTTGAATTATTATATATAAACTCTGTGAGTGATAATCAATGCACTCAGTCATTCTGATTATAATTGACAAAGTACTGCAGATACTGTTTTAATATACTTATCAGATATTCTATCTGATTATCTGTTTATTAATAAAAAGCTGTGCTTAGATCTTATAAGATCTTCAGTATAGTCATCAGATTAAATTAAAACTCTTCTACAAAGATTAATTCTCTGTCTGAGATAATATTTATAGATAACTCATACAACTAAATCACATTGCAGATAAAGATATGAGTCAAATTCTTTGACTTTAAGTTCTTGTAAGTAAGTATAAGGTGTGTTATCTTGATAAAGTGATTCACTATTATCAGTACACTGTTAAAACAGATATTATATATGTTCTTACTTTCTGAGAGATTTATAAGAATATTCATTTCTAGTGATTCTCAAAGTTTCTGTAGAATAAGTAGAGAAGTAAGTTCTTTATATAATCTGAACTGCACTATCTATGAATTCTGATAAATAGTATAAGAATTCACTATCTTCTTCACAAGTTCTTGTATCTTTGATCAGAAGTATTTTCTTATAAGCAACTTATAAGTTCTAGTATCTGTAAAATAATCTGCTAGAGAAGAGTTATAATACCTTTTAATAAGTTCTATGTATAGAAACTCATTCACAGATATATAAATCTAACTCTCTCTTTATAAGAGACTATTTAAGTCTCTTCAATTCTTTATTTCTGCAGAGTTAATCTCTGCTATGAGCAGTTTTTAAATATGCTGAGTATATTCATTCTTCAGTTGTAGTTCAGATAATCTGAATAGAAGATCTTATGAAGACTTATACTCTGTCTTTTCTTATATCAAGTCTTTCACAGTGCTTCTCAAAGCTTACAAATTCTTCAGATTATAGATACTCTCTTCAAGAATTCTTACAGAGATTCTCAGAGTGTTGACTCTCAGTATTATAGAGAGTAGTTATACAGGCTTCTTCTCTCTCTCTTCTCTCTTCTCTTATAAGAGATTGAGAGACTTATCAATCAATCTCTTTGCAACACTCAGTCTGAGTATCTTATAAAGCTTTTCTGCCTTCTCTAGTCTCTCTGTATCTGTTGCTCTGATCTTCTTAACATAGTCTGGTCTGTAAAAGAGTCTGTCTGCTGAGTTCTTAATTCTCTTAATATATTCTATCTTGAATCAGAACTTACTCAGTCTCTGAGCTCAGTGAATCTGCTGCTGTGAGAGTTTCTTAATTGAAGCAAACTATTATAAGCTATCATAATCAGTTCTAATAGTAATCACTGTTATAAGGCTCTCAAAGTAGTGATATCAGTGACAGAAGAATTTCACTATTATAAGAAGCTTCTGATTATAAATGATATAGTTGATCTCTGTGAGTTACATCTTCTGTAAGAAAAAGGTCACTGAAACTCAGTTCTCATTTAACTGTAGTTATAAGACTATTTCTGAAATTGTAAAGAAGAAGATATCTGTCTTTAATCTGATTAAGAGTAAGAGATTAAAGTGAAACAGTATCACTGTATCTGTAAATATCTGTTTCAATCTTACAAAGACTCTACAAGCTTCTGAAGTAAGAAAGTTCTTACAGTTCTTTCTTCTTAAGAATCTTTTCATTCTCTATTCATAGAATGACTTCTTCTTATTTTCATTCTTCAGCATGTCTGTAAGAGTTAAGAAGATTCTCATGAATACAAAGATAAATCATTTATAGAAATTCACAAAGCTCAGAAAGATCTGAATCTCATGAATACTAGTTAACTTCAGTTATGATAGAATAGTCTCAACTTCTAAAGATTTCATCTGAATATCATCTGTGATAATTACATATTCTAGGAAATTAATTCAGTAGATACTGAAGTTGCACTTTGTAAGCTTAATATACAGTTCTATCTCATCTAAAATCTTTAACACACTTCATACATACTCAGTGTGTTCTTTCTTCTTTATAAAGTACATCATCACATTATTCAGATATATTATCACAAAGATATTCAGATATGTATGAAGTGTTTTATTAATGAAAGACTGAAATGCTGTGAGAATATTAGTCAGATTAAAAGATATTACTAGATATTCAAATAATCTCAGTGCAGTTCTAAAGACAGTCTTTTATTCATTCTCTGACTGTATTCACAGCTGTGTATATACATTGATCACATTCAGTTATGTGAATATAACAGCTCTTATGAGACAGTTGATTACATTCTTAATCAGAGACAGAGAATAGCAGCTCTTTATTATCTTGAAGTTCAGATCACAGTAATCTATATACAATCTAAGATCTTTATTCTTCTTCTTCACAAATATCACAGAGGCTTCTGCAGAGAACTGTGAAGATCAGATAAAGTTATTCTTCAGATTCTTCTTTATATAGATCTGTAAGACCTCTGTCTCATAATGAGGAAGCTTATAGCTTGATTCTCAGAAGAGTTTCTATTCTTCTATCAAATCTATTATCAGATTCTTCTTATAGTGAAAGAGAAGCTCAGCTGCCTTTACTGAGCTGAATATCTCTGTAAGATCTCAGTATTTCTCTGATATCTGAAGCTCAGTTTTCATGACTGTGAGATTCTCAGACACTTATAAAGTTATTATATAAATGAGCTTATCTTCTCTAATTAACTCTGCAGCATCAACTGATTCTATCTTTATAAGTGAGTCTGTTAACACTGATCAGAAGTATAAACCTGACTCACAGACAGTTATATGTGAATTGTGTCTTTGAAGTTATATAAGTCTTAAGTACATATCATCTGTGATGTCTGTAATAATCACAGTTTCTACAAATCTTCTTCAGATTTCAGAGAGATCTTATAATTCAAAAATGACTCTTATAAGTCTCTCAGTTCTCAGATCTGAGTTCTCACATTCTGCTTATTATAAGAGTAGATTCTCAGTCTTCATCTTTCAGCTTGTTCACTTCACAAGCTTTAGAGATATTACAGTGATCTGAGATTCTGAGTTCATCAATACTTTTCATACTTACAGAGTAGTAGTACTGTAGTGTGATCTCTCTCTATAAGTAAGTATTTTCATTGAAGAAGTAACAGATTCAGATGTTAGCTTCAAGATTCTTAAGAAGACTGTTAGTGACTCTGTTTATAACTTCTTAAATTTCTATTTTAATTTATTCAGACAGTTTGTGTGAAGATGTTCTGATTTAGAACAGATAAAGCAGAGTTCTTTTTTCTTAATCTCTCTATTATACACTCTGTTCACAGAAGCTTGTGAAGCTCTCTCTCTCTGCTTAGTAGTTAGATATAAATCTCTCTATATCTTATTATCTTTTTCTAATAAATCTGTTCTCTGTTATTCTGACTCTTATGAGACTGATCAGTGATTCACTCTCTATGAGTCTGTGACTCTCACAGTAATCTGTAAGCAGTGAATGAGAGTCATCAGTTTCTTCAGAGTTAAGAGCTTAGAGTCTTACTCAATGAGCTTGTTCTACATATCTTTATTCAGTCTCTTTATAAATATTATCATTCAGATCTGGTTTCAGAGCTCTGTTTTCACAGATCTTAATTCATATCATAATTTTATAAAGTACTGTGAGTAGTCTTCATCAGATTTCTTATCTCTTTTTCTAATATTAATAATTATAGCTCAGATGTTCTCTATTCAGCTTATAAAGTCTCTTAACTTACTCTTTAGATAGATCTTGAGAACAGATCAGTGAGATCTCTTATTATTATTCTCTAGATAATTTAGTCAGTTCTTGACTTCAGTGTAATAGAGATCTGTTATTATATAGATAATAGCTTCTTCATCTTTCATATCACATAGTCAGGCTTGTGAGTCAATTTCAAATACAAACTTGTAAAAGCTTTTATAGATTATGATTTGATAAGTAATCTTAAGTGATCACAGCTTAAGAAAGTTTCTTTTCAGTTTATAAGTATCTCTGAAGATTATGTCTAGAGACTCAGTTTGAGAGTGTTTACAGATAGTAAGCATTTCTTATAGAAAAATAGCTTGATTCTGTGAGAGATGCTCAAGAATGTTCTTTACTGAGATTAGTTTATTCATGAATTCAGAGAGTTTCTCTGTCATAGATACAGAGAATGATATTCTGTGAGTAATTGATAAGTTCTCTGAAACTTCTTTTACAGAGATTATTCATAATTCAGATAGCTGCTTCTGAGTATCTGCAGTAGAGTTTGCAGAAGTTGAAGCATATAAGTTTCTATTTCTTTCAGTTATAATAGATGATTGCTGACTGACTGAGCTTGAAATGTAAGAATAAGTGCTCACAGATGATTATTTAAGTGTTTGCAGCTTGATATGATATATACTGTTAACTACTAGAAGTATTCACAATAGAAAGATAAAATGTAGAGGTCAAATGTATAATAGTATTCAAGCTGAGTTATGAATAGTATTCATGAACTCCAGTCTATATAGTTGTGTGTAGCCAAGGGCTGCTAGCCCTATTGGTTACGCGAGAGATAGGAATAGAGGTAAAGGATCCGCGAGGAGCGGGATTTCTTACAGTTCAGAAATCTCGGATTTCTGCCGGGGTAGAGGTGTACACACTCTAGAAGATGATGTAGTGTTTCTCTCAGAGAGTGAGGTTGAGTCTGTCTCAGCACAGGTGTGTGAGGTCATATCAGTCTGTTAGAGCTCAACTGATTCAAATGTATAATCAGGTTAAGTGATTCAAATTGTAATGTGACAGAATCAAAGCAGTGACTAGTCAGCAGCATCACATAGAAGTAGTTATTTAAAAAGCTGTATAAGTGAGCTTGACTATCTTGCTTGAATAGCAAGCTCATAAACTACAGAATTATTGTGAGAATATCACAGATATGATACTTAGTATACTAAGAAGATTGTATAAGGCATGCAGTAACTCTTGTATATATTTCAGTAGAAGTAAAACAAATCACTGACTTCTTTCATAAGAAGCCAGCATCTAGCTATTCTATATAGACAATGAGCGGATACCTCCTCTCATTCCATGAGTGAGAATAGTCAGAGTGATACCTCAGCAGTGTCTCACTACCAAGGAAAAGTAATCTGCTGACCTCATATAGAAGTGAGGTTCTCATATTCATCAATCAGATCTTTCTATGATATATCCGAATGATGTTATAGAGCGGTTGGAAACCGGTTCAGACAGTCTGCAGAATGGATGAAATCATCCGCATGGAAGCGATGAGCCGTGTGGAACCGCAGCGGGGCCTTGACGCGGCCGGGAGCGTGACAGTATTCTTATCACTGAATCTTGAATCAGAGCTTGTAATCTCACTTCTCTAAGTTAATAATTTCTTTAATCTGATATTCTCTTTCACTCTCTAGTACTTGATAAACAGAGTAATGAGTCACAGAGTTCTCTTCTAAGAATTTCTTATATTCATGAAGTCAAGAGACATGAAAAACATTATATATCTATAACTCAGATAACAGTTTTAATCTGTAAAACTATAAGTTAACTTTCTTTATAATCTTATAAGACTCTGTCTATAAGAGATTCAGCTTCTTACTAGATCTCTGTATGATAATATTTTGTAAACTTAGTCAAACTCTATTATCTTTCTTAAAACTCTTTATAATGTGCTTAAAGTCATAGTATCTCTTCTGATACTCTTGAGTCTTTCTCAAGAATTTACAGACTTTCTCTCTGATATTCTGAATTCTCTCAGTCTGATCACAGATATTATCACACTCTATAGTGTACTCTCACAGGTTTATCAAGATTATCTGTAAGTGAGTCTCAGTAAGTATCTCAAAGAGAGTTTTATCTATGCTAACATGCTTTAAGTTGTTATATACAAACTTTATAAGTAATAATTAATATATTCAGTCATTCTGATTGTAATTAACAAAGCACTGCAGATACTATTTTAATATACTTATTAGATATTCTATCTGATCATCTGTCTGTTAATGAAAAGCTGTGCTTAGATCTCATAAGATCTTCAGTATAATTATCAGATCAGATTAGAACTCTTTTACAAAGATTGATTCTCTGTCTGAGATAATATTCACAGATAATTCATGCAATCAGATCATATCACAGATAAAGATATAAGTTAAATTCTTTAACTTCAAGTTCTTGCAGCTGAGTGTAAAGTGTGTTATCTTGATAAAGTGATTCACTATCATCAGCACACTGTCAAAGCAGGCATCATATATGTTCTTACTTTTAGAGAGACTTATAAGAGCATTCATTTCTAGCTATTTTCAAGGTTTCTGTAGAATAAATAGAGAATTAAGTTCTTCATATAATCTGAACTGTACTATCTGTGAATTCTGATAAATAGTATAAGAATTCACTATCTTCTTTACAAGTTCTCACATCTTCAGTTAGAAGTATTTTCTTATGAGCAACTTATGAGTTCTAGTGTCTGTAAAATAACTCATTAGAGAAGAGTCATGATATTTTTTAATAAGTTCTATGTATAGAAACTCATTTATAAGTATATAAATTCAGCTCTCTCTTTATAAGAGAATATTTAAGTCTCTTCAATTCTTTATTTCTGTAGAATTAATTTCTGCTATGAGCAGTTTCTAAATATACTGAGTATATTCATTCTTCAGTTGCAGTTCAAACAATCTGAATAGAAGATCTTATAAAGACTTATACTCTGTTTCTTTCTACATCAGATCTTTCACAGCACTTCTCAAAGCCTGCAAACTCTTCAGATTATAGATACTCTCTTCAAGAACTCTCACAGAGATCTTCAGAGTATTAACTCTCAGTGTTATACAGAGTAGTTGTACAGGCTTCTTTTCTCTCTCTTCTCTCTTCTTTTACAGGGAATTAAGAGACTCTTTAGTCAATCTCTTTATAACACTCAGTTTAAGCATTCTGTGAAGCTTTTCTATCTTCTCTAATCTCTCTATATCTGTTATTCTGATCTTCTTAACATAGTCTGATCTGTGAGAGAGTTCATTCACTGAGTTCTTAATTCTCTTAATATACTCTATGTTGAAACAGAACTTACTCAGTCTCTAAGCTCAGTGAATCTGTCACTGTAAGAGTTTCTTGATTGAAGTAAACTGTTATAAGCTGTTATAATTAGTTCTAACAGTAATCACTATTACAAGACTCTCAAAGTAGTGATATTAGTGATAGAAGAATTTGACTATTATAAGAAGCTCTTGATTATAGATGTTATACTTGATCTCTGTGAGTTATATCTTCTATGAGAAAAAGATCACTGAAACTTAGTTCTCATTTAACTGTAGTTATAAGATTATTTCTGAAATTATAAACAAGAAGACATCTGTCTTCAGTCTGATTAAGAGTAAGAGATTAAAGTAAAACAGTATCACTGTGTGCATGAATATCTGTTTCAATCTTGTAAAGATCTCATAAGCTTCTAAGATAAGAAAGTTCTCACAGCTCTTTCTTCTTAATAATCTTTTCATTCTCTATTTATAAAATGACTTCTTCTTATTTCTACTCTTCAGCATGTCTGTAAGAGTTAAAGAGATTCTTATAAATACAAAGATAAACTGTCTATAGAAATTCACAAAGCTTAGAAAGATCTGAATCTCATGAATACTAGTTAACTCTAATCATAATAGAATAGTCTTAATCTGTGAAGATTTCATCTGAATATTATCTGCAGTGATTATATATTCTAGAAAATTAATCTGATAAGTACTGAAGTTGTACTTTGTAAGCTTAATATACAGTTCTGTCTTATCTAGAGCCTTTAACACACTTTATATATACTCAGTGTATTCTTTCTTCTTTATAAAGTATATCATCATATTATTCAGATATATTATTATAAAGATATTCAGATATGTATAAAGTGTTTTATTAATAAAAGACTGAAATACTGTGAAAGTATTAGTGAAATTAAAAGACCTCACTAGATATTCAAATAATTTCAGTGTAGTTCTAAAGACAGTCTTTTATTCATTCTCAGACTGTATTCACATCTGTGTATATATATTAATTATATTCAGTTGTGTGAATATAACAGCTTCTGTGAGACAGTTGATTACATTCTCAATCAGAGACAGAGAATAGTGACTCTTTATTATCTTAAAGTTCAGATCACAGTAGTCTATATATAATCTAAGATCTTTATTCTTCTTCTTCATGAATATCACAGAGGCTTTCACAGAGATCTGTGAAGATCAGCTAAAGTTATTCTTCAGATTCTTCTTTATATAGGCTTACAAGTGACAAGACCTCTGTCTCATGATGAGAGAGCTTATATATTGATTCTCAGAAGAGTTTCTATTCTTCTATCAAATATATTATCAGATTCTTCTCATAGTGAGAAGAAAGCTCAGCTATCTTTACTAAGCTGAATATCTCTGTAAGATCTCAGTATTTCTCTGATATCTGAAGCTCAGTTTTTATAACTGCAAAGTTCTCAGATATTTATAAAGTTATTATATAGATGAGCTTGTCTTCTCTAATTAACTCTGTAATATTAACTGATTCTATCTCTGTGAGTGAGTCTGTCAACACTGATCAGAAGTATAAACCTGACTTATGAACAGCTATGTGTGAATTATGTCTTTGAAGTTATACAAGTCTCAAGTATATATCATCTGTGATGTCTGTGATAATTACAGTTTTCATAAATCTTCTTCAGATTCTGAAGAGATCTTGCAATTCAAAGATGACTCTTGTGAGTCTCTCAGCTCTCAGGTCTGAGTTCTCACACTCTGCTTATTATAAGAGCAGATTCTCAGTTTCATTATTCAGCTCATTTACTCTGTAAGCTTTAGAGACACTACAGTGACCTGAGATTCTGAGTTTATCAATACTTTTCATACTTGCAGAGCAGTAGCACTGCAGTGCAGTCTCTTCTCATAAGTAAGCATTTTCATTAAGAGAGTAACAGATTCAGATATCAGCTTCAAGACTCTTAAGAAGACTGTTACTGACTCTGTTCATAACTTCTCAAATTTCTATTTTAATTTATCTGAATAGTTTATGTGAAGATATTCTGATTTAGAATAGATAAAGCAGAGACTCTTTTTCTTAATCTCTCTATTATACACTCTGTTTACAGAAGCTTGTGAAGCTCTCTCTCTCTACTTAGCAGTCAGATATAAATCTCTCTATATCTTATTATCTTTCTCTGATAAATCTATTCTCTGTTGTTCTGATTCTTACAGAACTGATTGATAATTCACTCTTCATAAGTCTGTGACTCTTACAGTAATCTGTAAGCAGTGAATAAGAGTTATCAGTTTCTTCAGAGTTAAGAACTTAAAGTCTTGCTCAATGAGCTTGTTCTGTGTATTGTTATTCAGTCTCTTTATAAACATTATTATTCAGATCTTGTTTCAGAGCTCTGTTTTTACAGATGTCAATTCATACTACAATTCTATGAAATACTGTGAGTAATCTTTATCAGATTTCTCACCTCTTTTTCTAATATTGATGATCACAGCTCAGATATTCTCTGTCTGACTCACAGAGTCTCTCAACTTATTCACTAGATAGATCTTGAGAACAGATCAGCAGAATCTCTTATAATCATTCTCTAGATAATTCAGCCAGTTCTTGACTTCAGTGTAGTAGAGATCTGTCATTGTATAGATAACAGCTTCTTCATCTTTTATATCACACAGTCAGACTTATGAGTCAATTTTAAATACAAACTTGCAAAAGCTTTTATAGATTGTAATTAGACAGACCGTGTGACCGTGTCTGAGACCAGGACCAGATTTTTTGATAGTCTCATTACCAGTTCAACTGATCTCATTACATGGTTTTAACATTAGATAGTAGTCTCATACTGTCTCAGTGAAACTTACTGTCTACTCTTATCATATTTTTCAAATGAGATCATGATTTCCACTTCTCAATTTAAATTATTTTTATTGTTTTAAATGACTTTAAATCTCATTTGAGCATTATCAAAAAGTGTTACTTTTTAAAAAATTAAAAATAGTCTAAAAAAAACCTTAAAATGTCTAAAAATAGTAACTTTATGCTAAGAATGAGACTAAATGAGATCAAATAAAACCACTTTCTCATTTTTTTCAAGTGATGGTTTCATTTTAAGATCTTATATATAGTTACTTTGCATGTTTTTTTGATAGCCAGTCTTAGCGGGATTCACGCCAAGAAATGTATGAGATCAGATCAAATGAAATCAAATATGAAATTCATAATCTCAGCGGCCAGTCTAATTGTAATTCAATAAGTGATCTTAAGTGATCACAGCTTAAGAAAGTTTCTTTTCAGTTCATAGATATTTCTGAAAATCATGTCTAGAGACTCAGTTCAAGAGTGTTTACAGACAGTAAGTATTTCTTATAGAAAAATAGCTTGATTCTGCAGAAGATGCTTAAAAATGTTCTTCACTGAGATTAATTCATTTGTTGAATTGAAGAGTTTCTCTGTCATAGATGCAGAGAATAATATCTTATAAGTAATTAATAAATTCTCTGAGACTTCTTTTATGAAGATTATTCATGATTTGAGTGACTGCTTCTGAGTGTCTGTAGTAGAGTTCACAGAGATTAAAGCTTACAAGTTTCTAGTTCTTTCAGTTATAATAAGTGATTACTGACTGACTGAGCTTGAAATGTAAGAATAAGTACTTACAGACAATTATTCAGATGTTTGCAGCTTGACATAATATGTACTATTAACTACTAGAAGTAGTCACAGTAGAAAGATAAAATGTAGAAATTAAATATATAATAGTATTCAAGCTGAGTTGTGAATAGTATTTGTGAACTTCAGTCTATATAGTTGTGTGTAGTCAAGGGCCACTAACTCTATTGATTACATGAGAGATAGGAATAAAGGTAAAGAATTCGCGAGAAGCGGGATTTCTTACAATCATACACTGTTTAGAAGAATGAGACTCTGAACTTCAAAGTGTCTCTGAATTTGAGATAGTTATAGATTATAAGAATCTCAAATACTTCACAACTATCTGTAAACTAACTGAATAACAGATATAATAATCTGAGTTCTTAAGTTACTTTCATTTTATAATACACTATCATTCTGACAGTCAGTACTCAATGATAGATGCTCTCTTATAATAAGAGAAAGATATATTATCTGATGTAATAGATACTTACTGAATGAACTGAGAGTATCAGCTCTTAAATCTGAAGATACTAGTTAATCAAGATAAAACAGCTCATGATACTATATATACTTCTTCAATTAGAACTGTTACTGATATCTCAACTTCTTCTGAACCTATATTAGATAAGCTATAGTATACAGTAGCTTAAATTAATGAACTTCTTCAAGCACTCACTGAAGCAGTATAATAAGAAGCACTCTGAGTTCTCTCAGAATTATGTGTAACAATTAACATTTCAGAATGTTTAATTAATAATAATAACACTCTATAATTCTATAAATAACACTGAGTCTCTCACTCTGAACTCTTACACATCTGAATAACATAAGAGATGTATGATTTATGTATAACTAATTATTCAGACTATGAATAACTATATAGAATAATTTTCTAAGAGTTCTATTAATCTAAAATATTAAACAGTATCAGATACTTTATCTGAAACTATAATTACTATTCTTCTATTATTCTATAAAAGAACTGTAGAAAAGATCTACTGAAATCACTTAATATTTCTGATAGAATCTGATAAGATATAGTGATTGACTTTGCTATTAATCTATTTAAGAGTAAGAGTTATAGAAACATTCTAATCATTATTAACTAACTAAGTAAAGATATAATATTGAAATCTTATAATAAAATAAATACTGAATAAGTCACTGAAGTCTTCTTATAGAGTTTATTCTATTAAATGTATAAGTTACTGAGATTAATAGTATTGAATTAAAGTTACTAATTCATGAGTACTCTCTGAATAAGAATCTATCAAGTTCTTAAGATTATATACTGTCTATTAACTATTTATCACTCTGAGACTGATAATGCATTAGAATAGATAATTCAGACTATAAAGAACTATCTTTATAAGTTCTATAATTACTTATAAGATGATTAACATAATCTGCTTCTATATACAGAGATTACTATTAATGAATAAGATATTATTTTAACAGATATAAGTCTGTTCTTTCTTATATATAGTTATTATATAAAGATATTAAATCTTCTAGAGATTATATAGTTCACACTGAATCTCTGCAGTCTGATTCAGATCACTGATAATATAGTAATAAATAGACTGACCGTGTGACCGTGTCTGAGACCAGGATCAAACTTTACAGTTGTCATATTGTCTAAAAGCATTACTTCTGATCATGATTTGTGTTCATCACATTGATTTCAAATCACATTATTTCAAATATTAAAGATCTCAGATTCACTTTTCAAATAAAAATCTAATTCTGAATAAAGAATATATTTGAATTCTTAGTCACATTTTCATTCTGATCTCATTATTGAGAATGACATTAAATGAGACTATAAAATCACTTCTCACTTACATAATATCATAACATAGTACTCATTTGTTGAAAATTCAACAGAGAGTATTATTAAATATCATTACTTTTGTGAATACAGATCATAATTCATATAATTTTAATTATGAAAAAAACATAAAATATAAAAAAAAACAAAAAATAAAAAACAAAACAAACACAAGAAAAAATCACATTAAGAAAAAAAAAAATAAAAGAAAAAGAAAAAAATAAAAAATAAAAATAAAAAAAATCAAGATTACAGAGCTGCAGCACTCTTAAAATACTCACTTCTCAGAGTCTTTATAATATTTATTATCAACTGTGTATCTCTCACAGTGAGAATAACACAGTCATGATGAGTTATTATCTTAACATCATTTAATAAATAATCAGTATATATCTGTATAAATGTGAATAATTAGAAAACATACACTCAAAAAGTGTGGCCAGGGTGAACTCTGCTGTCACTTAAATGATATCAAGAGCAGAATACTGAAATTGATAATTTCTCTCATCAATTTCACAGACAAGATGTGTGAAGATGATCTTGAGAAATATAAGATCTCTCAACTTCTGATAAAAATGAATCTCATGAAGAGACTCTATTTTCATGATATCAGAGACTGAGTGTTATTAAAAAGCATTACTTTCATGCAATGCACATGCACTTACTGCAGCAATTCATTCTCTGCATACATGACTGAGAGTTGCAGCTTTCTCACACTGCACAGCTCTCTCTGAGATGCTGTCATCAGTTTGCAACTCACACAGTCTCTTAATTCAGTACACACTGTGTGTATACAGCTCTGCATGCTGGGACTGTGTTAGTCATTATAGCCTGACATGGTACTCGCTTTTCGCGAGCCATGTTTCATTTAGAGGGAGGGAAGAAAGATATGACTGTTGTTTTATTAAAGAAGAAATGAATAATTAGTATTATTGAATTAATTTAATTCATCTGCATTTAAAATTTGATTAGTTTATACTCTTCAATTTGAGGGTTTCTATGAGTGTTTTAATAGTTTTCATACCAGCTTGAACTTAGTAGTGAGTTGAAGAAGAAGAGAAAAGAGAGAAGAAAGAAATGAGAATAACTTATCTTTATAATATGAAAACAGAGAATCACTGCAATCATTCTTTCTAGTAACAAAGATCTGTTTTCTGCATATATCTCTGATATAGATTATATGATAAATGCATACAAAGAATATCAATAGTGTATGTATTGAATAAAGATAATGTTGCTATGTAACACTGTAGTCATTTCTGTACATCTCTGAAAGCTGTTAATAGTTTCTTTATCTCTTTATATTTGATAAGTTAATAATATATTCTGATGCACTCTCTCTTTCATCATTATCATCATCATCATCATTATCATTATCATTATCATTATCATTATTATCATCATCATCATTATCATCATTATTATTATATCATTGCCTGTCTTCACCTCTCTCTCAACACTCATTAAAATCAATTATGTCATTTCTCTTCAAATATTCTGGGGTCCTGCGGACCATCAAGGCGCGTGAGCGCTGTTACAGATTGAAGAGAGAGAAGAAGAAGATATTCAAGTGTGAGAAGACAGATTGTAAGACATGTTATAATGCCTTGAAGAGACTTTATAAGAAAGTAGAATAATAACAATTTTAAGTAACACTTCTGATAGATTTAGACTGAACTAAGTATAGAAATAATGCAGATGACATCACCTGTGAGAGATTGAAAAAGAAGACAGTGAAGAGTCTTATACAGTAGCAGTGAGATCAGAAGAAGTTCTGAGAATAATTTAAGATCAAGATAAAGAGAGAGAGAAAGAAGAAGAGTATTACTGTAAATAAGTAACAGCAGAAGAAGATTGAGAAGATATTAAAGCAGAAGATAAAGAAGTCAAAACTGATAAGTTTTTTATTAAGAGATAATGATTTTTGATAATACTTCTGTTCTCTAATTGATTAGCAGAAGCTGACAGAGAAGAAGAGAATTGAGGTCTTATTCAGGTCTTGAATATGCTTCATGATTCAGAATATTGAGAAGACAGCTCTACTCTCTGAGCATGTCAATCTGCTTACTGCTGAAATGAAATCTGAGACAGTAGATCAGAAAATGTGGGATTTTGAGATACAGATTGACCTGGCTGAAAGAGAGCAGCAGAAACCCTTCTCTGAGAAGATAGTGAAGAGAGATTTTGAGGTGATTATCACCTCAGATGAGAAGAAAAAGAAAGAGAAGAAGAAGAAGAAGAAGAAGAATGAGAAGTGAATTATGAAGAATAATAAGAAGAATGAGAAAGAGAAGAAGTAGATTTTTTTCTTTTTATATTAGTTAGTTATAAGTTTAAGTTTTTAATTATTAATAATTAAAATTGATTTTAAGTTTTCAAAAATTATTGTACAAGTTGTAATCAAGTCAGGAATAATATATATATATATATATATTTAACTATCATGATTCACAAATCACTATAATGTATAAGTATCAACATTTTTTCAACATTGATATTCACAATATTAATATATTTTTAATAATATCATCTGATAATACAATTTGATAACACTCTCTTTCACAATATTAATATATTTCAAGAAATATGACAGAGATTAATCAAGATTATTTATTTACTTTTATACATTAATAATATTCAATCTGAGTTAGTACTAAAATTATAACTAAGCTAAGAAACAAGATTATTTTCTCTTATATTAATTCTTCTTACACACATCAGTGATCAGTTATTGAAAATAAATTATTATCTTTCTTAAATTATTATCATATCTTCTGAATTCACTTCTTTCACTTCTTTTACTTCTATTGAAGATTCATAAACTCTTTAAGAAATCACTGTGAATTACAAAGTCTACATTGTTTATAATTCAACACAGAATACTCTTTTTCCATTATAATGAATGATCACTTCATTCTTCACATCTGATTTCAGGTCACAAAATTTATGAAAAACTCAACACAAATATCAAGATGAACTATGAAATAATTATCAATAGATTATATTGCAGATTACTGAAGAGTCATCTCTTTGCTGTAATCACTGCAACTTTATTCAGAAATATTCATCATGAACTGATCATGACTCTGAAGGAATTTCCTGACATCTGAAGTCATCAGAATGCAGACAATAAAAGAAAAATAATTAGAAAATTACTACTGAGCTGATAAGTTACTCTATCAGATAACAATTTTTGATAACACTAACTTTCTAATTTGAAGAAAATCATGCAAAAACAACCCTGTATCAGTACTCTGATTTCATAACTCTTATCTGATAACTTTCATGAACAATTACTTCACATGTGTATATCTCTGAATCTTTCTCTTTGATCAATTGAAAACCCCGAATTTCAAACACTTCTTCAAATGCTTAATTCAAATCTTCATATTTTACATCAATTCTGTCTTCAGTTCAATCTCAAGACATATTACAAAGTCAATATACAATATCTAGAATCAGAGTTGAAGAATCATTAAAGAGTATCTCTCACAGTGAATGCATGAACTAGTACAAACAATCTTACATTTATGAGAGTTATATGTTATTATATTGATGAGAACTGAACTTATCAAGAGATATTAATTGAATTTGAATCATTGATCAGTAGTCATACTGAGGATTATATAGCAGAGATATTAATGACTGTGATTAAAAATAACTATTGAGATATTAGTCTCAGTCTTCTTACAATTACAACTGATAATGCTGTGAATAACTACACTATGATGAAGAGCTTGAAGTAAAAATTGGCTTTGCATTTCTGAAATGATAAACAAGGTCATATTTCCTGCATTGCTCATGTGGTTCAACTTGTGATACAAATACTGATAAAGAATCTTAACATTGAGATGAAGAATAATGAGATGACTGATACTTGAGATGAAAATGAGATGAAAGTAATTACTCAAGTAACTTTTACATTTACTTTGCAAAAGATAATATTTTTTAACAACACTTTTTGATATTATTTTTTAATAACACTTTTTGATAATGCTACTGTTAATTTTGAATAGATTGACTAATAATTTAAATATCATAGATTCAAAACATTGCTAATGCAATTTGTACCTCTTCTAAATAATAATAATGATTTCATGATATTTAATAAATAAATAAATCAGTCACATCACTGAATATGATACAGAATGATAGAACACAGTGAAGTTCAACATATAAGATAACTATTCAGACTCTTTGATTGTGTCAGATGATTAATCATTGAGTGCAACACTCTGATTGAGAAAAGATTCAGATATTAAAACTTTCTGATATAAAGTGAACTCAGTTGAAATATGTGATTGATTTACTGTTTCAGTTTTATAAGATAATAAAGACAGTCTCAATCACTTGTATATCAATACTGCAGTCAGTCTGATGAGTATATAACAGTTTATTTACTCATCTTAAGAAGCAGTTGAATCACTTAAAAAGAAATTCAGTCTGAGATAACACTATAGCACATGCTATTGTTACTGTAAGAGATAAACTGGCATATTACTACAGCAAAATGAAATAATCTTTTACAGAGTACTATGCTGTAGCAGCTCTACTAGATCTCTCTCATTGAGTTAATATCTACACTTCTCAAGATTGAACAGAGGAGAAATAAGACTCATATGTTAAATTAGTCTGAGACTACTACAATGTCAACTATCAGAGATTTGAATGAGCAGATGTTCAAGATGTGAAAACAGTGAAATACAATTCTCTAGTAAGTAATGATCTTTGATAATACTTCATATTACATAGAACTATAATACTAACTTTGAAACAGAACTTGCATACATTGATTGCAACTGAAAATCAGGCAAAACTACATGCTTGTAAAACTGAATTTGACTGCTATCTTCAAGATAATTCAATGAATTTACACATCAAATCAATTCTAGAGTTATGAAAAATTGTTGAGAGTATATATTCAACTGTTGCACTGATGATATATGATATTCTAGCAATTTCATTGACAGAGGTGAGAATGAAGTGAAAGTTCAACTCAAGTTAAGATATTTATCACTATCACTGAGAACAATTACAAGGAGAAACAATCAAGAAACTCATGATTGTAAAATATGAAATTATCAGACAGTTTAATATCTCTGATCACAGTATATCAGAGAAGTGTAGTTTTCATAAGAAAGTGAAGAATAAACTTGCACAAGAATGTATTTAGTTGTTTCATGAGTGTTATCAATAATTGTTATCAAATTCTGATTATATAAGTAATCACTGAATGAACTGAATGAGACTGATTTTAATCTTCAGTCTCAGTCTCATTCTGATTTTGAAAGAATGATCATCTTTCACAGTTTATTCTGGAAAATTACTCTCATTTCACTGTTCTTGAATTAAATCTGGTCATTTTTCATGCCATTTCTCTCAGAAATGATTCATTTTCAGATTTTTTTGAGGCTTGGTCCTGGTGAGACTCACGCCAAGAAATGTATGAGACCAGATCAAATGAGATCAAATGTGAAATTCATAGTCTCACCGGCCAGTCTAGTAATAAAGCTCTGAGTTATCTGTGATTAGACTGACCGTGTGACCGTGTCTGAGATCAGAACCAGATTTTTTAATAGTCTCATTATCAATTCAACTGATCTCATTACACAGTTTTAACATTAGATAGTGATTTCATACTGTCTCAGTGAGACTTACTGTCTACTCTTATCACATTTTTCAAATGAGATTATGATTTTCACTTCTCAATTTAAATTATTTTTATTGCTTTAAATGACTTTAAATCTCATTTGAGTGTTATCAAAAAGTCTTACTTTTTAAAAAATTAAAAATAGTCTAAAAAAAACCTTAAAATGTCTAAAAATAGTAACTTTATACTAAGAATGAGACTAAATGAGACTAAATGAAATCAGTTTCTTATTTTTTTCAAGTCATGATTTCATTTTAAGATCTGATATATAGTCACTTTACATGTTTTTTTGATAGTCAGTCTCAGCAGAATTCACGCCAAGAAATGTATGAGATCAGATCAAATGAAATCAAATATGAAATTCATGATCTCAGTGACCAGTCTATCTGTGATTGAGCAGAGATCTTTATAACAACTGTAAAATAAGATTAAGAGAATTAAATCAATATTTACTGAGACTCTGCTGAATAATATAAGATAGAAGATCTGATATAATTGAATCTTAAGAATATATAAATTATATATTTATCTTATACACTAAATTACTGTTATATCAGATATAAAGTAATAGAAGTTCTAGATAGTTATAACTACTATCTTAACATATCATCAGAGATTTATAATATATTTTATATAAGCTTATTTCACTGTACTATTACTGATCTGTTCTCTTCTCAACTAACTTCTAACTGACAGTCATCAGATATCATAGAAGAAGATAATGAGCTTGAGTAAGAGATTGAAAATATTCTCAATAAGAGACTTCACAGCTGCAGCTGAAAATATCTCATAAAATGAGTTAACTATAATTAATTAATCTAAACTCTGAGTTTTATATTATTTAAAACAGCAGCTCTTGACTGATGAGAACTACTTCTAGAAGAAGAGAATTAATGTGACAGACTGCATCTGATCAATTATATAGACTATTTTATTACACTTCATAGATTCTTCTAGTTCACTCTTGAATATATATACTCTGATTCTCAGTTATTCTTAATTGCTGATTCTCAGTCATCATGAATATATATGCTCTGATTCTCAGTCATTCTCAATCACTGATTCTTAGCTGTTATAAGTACATATGCTCTGATTCTCAGCCATTCTTAATCACTGATTCTCAGCCATCACATATGTGTATAAATATTCATCTCAATTGCTGATTCTCATACTTTCTCTTTCTTTTCTTCTCTAACATTTTTCTCTTTATTATATAAGACCTAGACTGGCTGCTGAGATCATGAATTTCATATTTAATCTCATTTAATCTGATTTCATACATTTCTTGATGTGAATCCCGCTGGGACTGACTATCAAAAAAACATACAAAGTGACTATATATCAGATTTTAAAATAAGACCATGACTTGAAAAAAATGAGAAAGTGATCTCATTTGATCTCATTTAGTCTCATTCTTGACATAAAGTTACTATTTTTAGACATTTTAAGGTTTTTTTTAGACTATTTTTAATTTTTTAAAAAGTAATGCTTTTTGATAACACTCAAATGAGATTTAAAGTCATTTAAAGCAATAAAAATAATTTAAATTGAGAAGTAGAAATCATGATCTCATTTGAAAAATGTGACAAGAGTAGACAGTAAGTCTCACTGAGACAGTATGAGACTACTATCTAATGTTAAAACTGTGTAATAAGATCAGTTGAATTGGTAATGAAACTATCAAAAAATCTGGTTCTGGTCTCAGACATGGTCACACGGTCAGTCTAATAAGACCTATTAATATAATACTGATCTATTCAGCATAGGCCTCTTACATGAGAGAATTTCAGCTCAGAATATAAAAACTTCTTACAAATTACAATATTTTTAACATTTTAATAACTTGAATCATTTTTTCCAGATATAATAAATAAAAGAAAACAGTTTTAAAAATCTACAGAACAAGGTATCTGCAGTTTATACTTTAAACTATATACATATTTTAACACTTTATATAACTGATTATCATTTCTGTTCTCTCAGATCTGTTTCAGAGATTATGATTCTCTCAGAGAGCTGCTGCTCAGCTAGCTTTCATAACTAGTTTATTTATTATTTTACCCCTCGCTCGATAAAATGGTCGAGAAACCCGTCCGTCCCAAACGCCGGAGATCTGAGTTTCCGGCAAATGCCATAAGGGCCACCGACAGAGAATATTGGAAAAGGCGGCTAGCAGAGCATAATGCAGAGCAAGAGCGGCGTTCTCTCATGACCCCGGAAGAAATCGCCACAGAGAATGGATTGCAATTACAACGCGAGCTCGCGGCTCACCTGGAGCTCATATTATTCGGGAGTTTTTGTATATTTAATACACTAATGTACACGCTAAAAAATACGCTAATTGTGTCCTCGCGGTTGCGGCCAGAGGTTAATAAAAGGTGCATAGTTACGCGTTATGTCAGGTCACATGATCCGGCTTACTAATCCTTCCACCATATAACTTCCCACAACCTAGCAGGAAGCAGAAAACTTGACCTCACTAAGTGCGCCACTTGACCTCGTTATGTAAGCTGACCTCGCAAAT
Source organism: Blastomyces dermatitidis ER-3 (assembly GCF_000003525.1). NCBI lineage: Eukaryota > Fungi > Ascomycota > Eurotiomycetes > Onygenales > Ajellomycetaceae > Blastomyces > Blastomyces dermatitidis. The sequence goes on along the minus strand of NW_025544783.1, from coordinate 1,188,001 downwards.
GTGGCCCGTGCCACTACCTGACCTCGCTCAATACATCTTTTCTTGTAATTTGAAACTACTCAATTATTTACCATCAATTCTACAATCAATTCTTAATTAATTCAAAATCAATTTAAAATCAATTTAATACTGAAATTATTCTTGAATTTAATAATAATACTGAATTGATTATTAACTGATTTTCAATCAATTATTAATTACTTAAATATATAGATTAAATCTATTTTTATTACTATAATTAATTCAGAATCAATTTAAAATCAATTCAAAATTAATTTAAAATCAATTTAATACTGAAATTATTCTTGAATTTAATAATAATACTGAATTGATTATTAACTGATTTTCAATCAATTATTAATTACTTAAATATATAGATTAAATCTATTTTTATTACTATAATTAATTCAGAATCAATTCAGAATCAATTTAAAATCAATTTAAAATTAATTATTAAATATTTTTATCTTGATATATTTTAAAATTCTGTAAAACATCTCTTTATATTCTATATGAATTTATCTGTTTATTTAATTGATTATGAATCAGCTATACATGCTTTAATTAATTAATGAGCTGAATGAATAAGTGAATTAAAAGGTTGAAAGTTAATTATCAACTGATTAACTGTGTCATGCTTACTCACTCTCTGTAGTGAGTGTGCCACAGTGTACAGAAAATCACACTGTAAAGAAAATATTTTGAATATAGTAATCTTCAAAAATTAATTAATAATCATCATTACATCTATCTATAATATAAATATTATCTATATACTTATTAGAAGATGTAGAATTCACTGTAAGTTAAGATTCTATAGAATTATCTTATTGTGATTGAGTGACTGTAGATTTTGTAGATTTGATTTCAATTGATCAAAGAGTCTTATTAAATGTCTTTTTCATCTTATCTGCTCTACAGATTGTGATCTTGTGATTGACATTCTTAATAGTGAGAACTTCATCTACTTGTATCTGTCTATGAGAGGATTTGATAACCTGATATCTATTTGTTTAATAATAATCTGCAAGTTCATTCTCATGATATGTATTCAATTCTGCCTGAATCATACTACTCTTGAAGATCTTGTTCAACTGCCTTGTCAAATCAGATATAAGAGTATTCTTCACATCTTCTAAGATCTTGACTGCTGTATTAATTTAATGACATAGTTTTGCAACTGTCTCTGAGAAGGTTAATTGTGAGAAGGCAGTTGACAGTTGATCTGCAGATGGCAGAGTAAAGTAATTGCATACATTATCATCATCATTGTATATGTTGAGATTCAGAGCATCATCAATGATAAGAGGTCTCAATCAATTGAGAATTATATCATGATTAACTGGATACATTTCACAGTCAGCAAAGCCAGCTCTCACAGTGTCAGATTTGAATGCTTGTAGTCAGATACTCTTCAGATTAGTAAGAAATTGTCTGTCATTATACTGAGACAGCTTCATATTAATCAAATCAGTTGATAATAAAGCTTATATTCTCACAAGACACTTGTTTTGAATTCATGAGTTTTTGCTTAACTCATTTATAATCTGACAGGCATTTGATGAATTGATATATTCATATCTTGCTTACTGTAAGAGGTGCAGTCTCTGAATCTGTATAATACTGTCTCAATATGTGATTCACAGCAGCTTTGATATACTTGATGATAAGTGAGTAAAAATTAATGTTCAACTGATGAATTCATATCTTAATTGTCTCTTTCTGACTGTCATTCAATACTCAATTCAGTGAAACTCTCATAGTTCTTGATTTCTTCCCATTGATCCTCTCATACAAGGTGACATATGAGACTTTGAATTCTTGTGACAGAGACATGATTTTTAATTTTGAATTACTTTTGTACACATCAACAGCTCTTTGCAACTGCTTCTCAGTGTAATTAGAAGATTTAGACATGGTTATAATTAATGATGATTATTTGAAGATGAAGAATAAAGATATTGAAAATATTTTCTTTACAGTGTGGTTTTCCATACACTGTGGCGCACTCACTACAGAGAGTGAGTAAGCATGGCACGGTTATTACTGTATTATGCGAGGTCGGGGTCATGATTATGTAACGAGGTCAAGTGGCGCACTTAGCGAGGTCAAGTTTTCTGTATACACCAACCTAGCCAGCAACCTTTTCAATCAAGCAAGCTTTACACCTTCCACACGTTAGACACAAGATACTTACCACCGTGTGACAAATTCTTGTGGTGGTGGGTACATCAACTCAACCATGAGCGCCAAATGTTTGATCGGGTCATAGCCTCCCTTCGTGCCAAATTTATCGTCAAACAAATGCCCCCCTTCAAAGAGGTCCCAAATCTACCGAGTGATCAGCAAAGGACCTCCATGGCGGCTACAGAAGGAAGCGCTATAGTTACTTGCCAAACCCGCTAGGTTCTAAATATCGACAGAACTCCCCCACGGCATCTGAAATATTATCTCCGGTGCTCTATAAATATGTGGTTGGATGAATGGGCCGAACTCCTGTCTTTCTCCAAATTCGTGCCTCGCCAAAGTCACACAGTATAGGGAGCGCATAACTTTTACCTCTCCAGCCGGGCGACGGAATCTTCTACTCTGGTAGATGATATGTGACTCATGGATCTTCTTCCGAGGATTGGATTTTCGGCCTCTGTCTCTGCTAAATCCGCTAGCATGCTGTTATCCTCCGGCTGAGCATCAAATTGTCAGTTTTTAAAGGTAGTTCGAGTCAGAAACGAGTTGTTCGCGCGATATAGTGGCAGGGCTGAATACCAGTATAGATTATCTCAGCTTCAGTGTGCAAAAAGTCAAGGGCCAATGGTAGTCACTTGACAGTCATTTTGAGGAGGGGTAGGTCAAGCGGCCTCGGATTCTGTCTCATCATCTCAAGGAGTGTCATGAGCATTGGTTGTAGCACCAACAGCGGTGCTTGCCAGCAGGACCTTGAATATCAAATGAATTGTAAAGCTCACGGCTGAGTGATTGACCAGGATGCGAAGAATTGACTTTCTCAGATGCTCATAGATCTTTAACTCGCGATCGGTTGCTTGTTGGGTATGTGGGCAGCGACGTGGATACCTTCAATAGTGTATATTTATTTTCCCTGAGCATTTTGAATTATTAGAGGAGCGGTTGCTAGGGGCATTACCAATCTTTCCTGAGACCTGGTATCTGGCCTCGAATATGTCTCCAATTTTGACTGTGAGGAACTGCACAGGCTTATATTAAGGCAAAGTCTCCTCCTCCACATAGATCCCAAACGGTAGAGTAGAATACGAAACGTTCGGAGTTTTTCTCGATGATGAAGGCTTCTGCCGCAGAGTGTTTCCCCACGCGCTTAGTCGAGATGCCATGCCTGTATTGTCAGTCCGTCTATCGCTTAGAGTAAAGTGTTGCAAATAGCTGGGAGAGAGCTAAGCTGGTCGCCGAGCTTATTAGGGAGCTGTACCATGTTACCTCCGCATGCTCAGCCTCTCTTGATATTTTTGGATTACTATGAGCAAGTAAACTTCTTTAGACTTCTATCAAATTTTGCTAATTTCTGAATCAATCAGAGATCTCATATATGCAGATGTCAGCTAGCCTAAACCTCAGAGTGCTTAAGAATGAGAATAATAACAGCATTGCAGCTTAAATTCTTAATCTTTTGGATTCTCTGTCTAGACTAGTAGTTAGTTAATAAACTTAGATTTGAAAAAGCAAATATGATATCACAGTGATGCGGCGATGGCTATCTCAGATAAACTTCTCATATTCTATATATATATACTCATATATCAGCACCATGTCTTGCCCAGGGGCTGTGCCTAATTTGGTTTCTGTCACTTTGAATAAATATAGCAATCAGCTTTGTACTGTGCATGTACCTTTCTCCTGTTCCACTCTTCAACAGCCATAAATTCATAAATTCTACATGTTTACCTACACATCGCCGGTGACTTCAATTACTACTACTACTACCCAAGTCAAATATAATATCTTGCCATCAAATTCCCACAAACATTTCTTTTAATTTATTCTTGTTTGTTTCTCTCCACAAAGTGTTACATGCATTCACAAGCACATCCAACAACCATGCCACCTCCAACTGCTCCGACGAGGTCCCCTCCTCCACCGCCATACTCCTCCGTAGCACCGACACAACCAATCCCCTCCCTCCCTTCAGACGCAAAAACCACACCCCGAAGACCCCCCAAACCCACCCACTCCCACTCCAACCCCCTCCCCCTCCCCAACGCCAAACACACCCACCGCTCCCGCCCCCGCCACAACAGCACCTACGTGCCCCCCGACGTCATCGACTACCTTGACAACATCACCCCCTTCCACTACCACCACGAAGGCCCCTACGACGCCGCCAGCCCCTACAGAAACAGATCCTGCCACAGCTACAACCCTATCGATGCCCTCAAGTCGTCCAACGAGGAGGCGCTGAAGGCCACCCCGCCGGGCAAGATCGCGGACTGCATTTGGCATGCCAGGCCGCTGGATGGGGTTGCGTTTTACCCACCGGGCTCGACGGATCCGGAGGGCAACACGTATGACTATGAGGAAGGGTGGAATATGATGACGGAGGATAGTGGGGATTTTAGGAGGTGGCCGGGGATGGTATGATTGATGTCCTCCCTCCCCCGATTTTTATTTTTATTTATTTTTATTTAGGGTATTTGAAGTTTTACTAACTGCGCTCTCTCCTGCGGGCATTGGTAGAAATTCCGCGATGAGGATTTCAAGAATGACCCTGCGTACATGGGACTGTTGAATGGCCCAAGTTGGTCATTTCCTAGCCTATTTCGTCGTCGTCGTCGTTCTTAAAAAAGACTACTACTCTACTAACGTCGGGCTGGGTTCCTTCTCCTGCTTCGTACACGCTACATTTTATTTGCTTTTATATATTCTTTTTTTTCTTTTTTCTTCTTAACTGGCAGTATGTAGCCTTCATTAGCCAGGATGGCATGGGTATGGAAATTAAGATGACTTACATTTTGGCGTCGTTAAATTGGGGGTGGGTGGAATTACAATTTTCGGGCGAACAATCGGAAGTGCAGGGTTAGTTATGCGTGTGCATATTGTGTTCGTACTGTTTTGACGTCTCAGGATTGTTCATTTTGCTGGACCATTGGTTAAAATATTGGGATTGTACATGTAGTTAGTCTACATTATTGGGGTGTTTACAGGAAAGAAAAAAGAAAAAGTCTGTATTGCATCATACGACTGGAGTTAATAGGTTTTATATTTGAAGCAAAATATATGATGAAAACCCTGGTCATTAAAGGTGGAGAATTTCCTTTTTGAGGGTCTTGACACTATGTAGGATAGTTGAAATAGAGAGATAGATCATCATAACAACAAACATCAAATGCTTGCTTACACCCACTTTGTGGCTTGTGGAGCTCTCTACCACTTTCACTCTCTAATCCCTCTATCACTGTTACGCGCTACACGTCCACGTTACGCGTCATACGCGTATTTCCCATCATGCCTGTGTAATCCTCAGAACGCCCACTTTTTCCTCCTTTATATATTCTCATTCTCCCCCATCCTAGCTAGCTAGAAGAGAATGGAATTCAACTTTGTTGAATAACATTATATATGATAGCATGTCTACATACGCGTCCTAGTGTTCAGATCAAGTCATGATTAAATCTCAGATTAGATAGTAATTACAGCTTCTAGTAACAGCTACTATATAAAGATTACAGACTTATTATTATTATTATTATTCTTCAATTATAGATGTATGCAGTCAGAGACTATGATATTTACCTGAGAACTTTAATTCTCAGAGTTTTTTCCATGTCTGTAAAGTTAACTATTATACATTCATCAATTTCAGATATGTAAAATCAGAAAATTTCAGCTCAGAATATAAAAACTGTTTACAAATTACAGTATTTTAACATCTTTTAATACTTTGAAATCATTTGACAATATCATGATAAAAGAAAAGAGAAAAAGAACACAGTCTCAAAGATAGACACATTAAACAGATAGATAGAAAGAAATTGAAAGAAAAAGATAAAGAAAAAGATAAAGTAAAGAGAGATTACAGACTTATAAATATAAGATTACTATTATAAAATATTATCTATATTATATATTTAACTGCTTTCACTCAATCTTTATCACTACTTAGTTTATCTGTATTAATACATTACTATACTATTATTATTCTCAGTCTGTGAACTTAATCAGATCTCATATTTTAAATTAAAATATTAAAAAATAGAAGTTACTCTGCTTCTTCATCTCTCTTTCAGATATTAACAGTGAGTAGTGAATTATTATATATACTTTCTCTCATGATCTTATCTTTCACTCACAGAGATGAAAATCTTATAAAATAAAATTCTCTAGTTTTATCACTCTATTTTAAGATATAATTTAAAATTAATACTATTATAATATTACTATATTAAATGAGTTTTCAGAATAAAAAACATTCTCACTTGATTAAAATCTCTTTTATAGCAGATTTTAAATATATTAAAGTAGTATTTACTCTAGAAGAAGAATCTTTCTACACTATCTATTTAATTAAGATAAGAAAGTGATTTACAGCTTTAAATCTCTCTTATAAATTAGTTACTAGATTTAAGAAATGAATTCTGTAATTTAAATAAGAATTAAATTAAGTAAATGAAAAACTTACAAATTTTAGTTCAGATAAGAAATATAAAGCTAAGATATTTTATATTAATTTCAAACTAAGTATAAACTTAGATTTCATTTATATTACTTATAAGCATAATTTAATTTCTTCTCAATTAAGTGTATTAACACTGTAAGAGTAAATTCTTATTATCTCTGTATTTACTACTCACATCACTACAGACTGAAATAAGATACATAGAGTTTAATCAAGCTTTTACTTTAAACAGATATAATGAGTAAATAATAATAATCTCACTTTAAGAATGTATTTTAATACTCATTCTTATTATTATTATTATTCTTCAATTATAGATGTATGCAGTCAGAGACTATGACATCTACCTGAGAACTTTTAGTTCTCAGAGTTTTTCCTATATCTGTAAAGTTAACTAAATACATTCATCAATTTCAGATATGCAAAATCAGAAAATTTCAGCTCAGAATACAAAAACTGTTTACAAATTACAGTGTTTTAACATCTTCTGATATTTTGAAATCATTTGACAATATCATGACAAAGGAAAAGAGAACACAGTCTTAAAGATAGACATATTAAATAGATAGACAGAAAGGAATTGAAAGAAAAAGATAAAGTAAAGAAAGACTGTAACAAAACAAATTATTAAAAGATAGTATATAGCTGTTTTAACAGACTATATCTGATTGATTTCCCTCTCTTCATATTCAGATAATTCTGAATTTAGCTATTTTCTTGTAGCTGCTTGAGTTTCTGATAGAAAGTCTATTAAGTATTTAATTCCTGTCTCAGTTGAGAATAAGAATCTTATATTTAATTAATTTAGATCATACTTCTCTTTCAATCTGGCTCTGAGACTATTGTATAATGCACAGTGCATTACAATATACTCAGCATTCTCATTTGTATTGCAGAATGAGCATTCTATTGAGTCAAATCTATCATCAAATCTTTGTATATAAGATTTGAAATAGTCATGTTCTAGTTTTAACTGTATTATAGATGAGAATATTTTCTTTTTACATTTAATTGAACAAGATTTTCACTTGAGTTTTATTTCAAATCTTGAATAATATATACTCTTCTTTTGTTTCTGTCAGCTTTCATTTCACTTATCTAAACAAGATTCTTTTATTTTTCTCTTTATAAAAGATCAGAATATAACTTTTTGAATAGATCTGCTTAATTCTGCACTCTTTTTTACAGCTGAATCAGCCAATTCATTGTCATGAATATTCATATAAGCAGCAACTTAGTGCAGATGAATTATCAGATTTGATATTCTTCTCTTTTGAATTTTCAAAACAGAGTTTAAGATTAGTTCAAGATTCATTTGATTATTATGAATCTGACTATTTCTAAGTCTTTTAAAAGCAGCTTGACTATCAGAGAATATTCATATCTCTTTCAAACTATTTCCTCTTTTATGAGATTTTATTTCTATGAGTTTGAAAGCTTTCACTATTACAAATAGTTCAGCATCAAAGACTTCAGATTCACAGCCTAGATTTCAGAAATCTGAGATAAAATTGATATTATCTTCAGTATAAGCAATGCCTGTGTCTAATCTATTCAGATTCTTATTTTTTGAGTCATCTGAATAAATCAGAATAGAGTCTTTTATATTAATTGTAGAAATTCTCTTTAAATACTGTTCATATTCTTTCTCTTTTGATAGTTCACTTATTTGTAAGTCTATAAGAGATTCAAGCTTTTCTCTTCAGAGAGACAACTTCTCATAATTCACTTTTTCAATATTTAAAGAAGAAAATTGATTTTTAATCAGAGAGCATAGTCTGTACAGTTGAGAAGACATTTTCTTTAAAGAATTATTTTCATTTCAATCAAGAAATCTATTTCAATTCAATTCATTTTCAGAGTGAATTGATGAAAATGAAGAAGAGACTCTTTCTCTGATTATATAATTTGAGCTCATCTTTATAACTCTCAGAGCATAGTTTATACAGGTCTTTTTAAATCTAATAGCAGAAGAAGGAATTGAAGCTTCAATTTTCATTGCTTTAATAGAAGATGATTTGAATACTCTCAGAATTCTTCTCAAGACTCTGTTTTACAGACTTTGAAAGAGTTCAGTGAAATTTCCTTGATTATTTTATCAAACTTGAACTTCATAATCAGCTACTGATGTAATACAGACTATATATAACTATCTCATAGCCTGGAAGAATAGACCTCTCTCTGTATTTGATAGTCTGATTATGTTGTTTAATAGCCTTTCTGCCTTGACAGTTCTTTGTTAAATGTGATATTTAAAATTCAACTTGAAGTTTAATCATACTTCTAATCATTTGACATTTACACTGGGTTTAATCTCTCTATTTAAAAGAGTTAGAGATAGTTCTTTCTCATTGAATCTAGAAAAGAAATGAATTAACTCAGTTTTATTCATATTAAATTGAATTTGATTGATATCTGCTCTAACAAAGATTTTCTTTGCAGCTTCTTCAATCACTTTCAAATTCTCTTCAATAGTTTTTGAGCTGTAGACTAGATCAATATCATTCACATAACTCAGAGATCTCACTATTCTCATATTTCTATTCTTGAATAGATATACAGTGTATATTACAAATAAAATGAGTGAGATTGAAGATTCTTATAATACTTCTATTTTTATCTCAGTCTTGTCTTATTTCATTCCATCAAAGAAAAGTTATATAATTCTTTTAGATATAAAACAGTTAACTCATTTTATTAGAGAAAGTGGCAGTTTTAACATCTTCAATGTCTGAATTAACTTTGACTTTGAAACATGATCAAATGCTTCTTTTATATCAATAAAAACTGCAGTTGAGACCAGATCTTCATGCTTTGCTATTTGAATATTATGAACAACTGAGAGAACAGTGTCAATTGTAGAACACTGTTTTCTATCTCTCATTTATTCACTGAATAAAAGAGAATTACTGACAGAGCTTATAAAAGATAGTTGAGTAGATATTATCTTTTCTAAAACCTTTTCTAGACAGTTCAATAGAGATACTACTCTATATGACTTAAGAATTGAAGTTTTTCTATTAAGTTTTGCAAGAATCACTTCAGTGGCTTCTCTTCAGCATTCAGAATAATATTCATTTTTCAAGAGATTGAAAAAGAGCTTAAAATATTCATTCTTTAAGTAGAAGTATGTATTTTAAATAATCAAGTGATTAATTGAATCAGGCTCTGCAGCAGTCTTAACTAAACTTGAGAAAATAGCTGACTCTAATTCATCTTGAGTAAGATCAGGTCATTCTCAGTCATTTTCATCAATATAGTTAAGAAGTGATATATTCTCTTCCTCTGAATCTGAATCTGATGAGTATTGAAAGAGAGTTCTTATAAAAGCTTAACATTTTTTCTTAAAAGAGTTTGCTGTATATGATTCATTCTGAAACTCATATTCTAAGGTTGAAAGTTTTGCTACACTTCTTGTTTTAGTATAGTTAAAAGCTTTAAAAACTTCTTTTTCTTGTACTTCTTCAAGAAATTTATTTCAGCAGTCTGTTTTAGCTTTTTTAATATCTGAAAAATATTCATTTCTGACAGCTTTGAACTCTTTATCAGAAATTATATCATTCTTTCAATCTCTTCTAGCAGTAGTCAATTGTTTTCTTTTAGATGTGATATTCTCATTTCATCAAGGTTTTAAATACTCAGAAGACTTTCTCTTTGAAATATTATCTTTAACACTTGCTAGAATAATAGATGTAATGAGCTTCACTCTATTCTCAAGCATTTCATTTGAGATATCTTGATCAGGATTTCAATACAGCTCACTCTGTCTTTCAGATTTTAACAGTTTTATGCTTTCTTCAACTGCCTTCCAGTCAGCTTTTTCAAAGTTAAACTGATTAGAGAGAAGAGGATTTTCACTCATTTATTCCTCACTCAGTTCAATATTAAATTGAATAATCTCATGATCTGATCCTGATGTCTCATTTGAATTAATAAATCAGTTTACAAGTCTCTTTTCTATTAGATTTGATGATATGAAGATTAGATCTATAATAGATTTCTGTTTCATACCTTTTCTAAAGAATGTTTGTTGATCAGACTTGTTAACTAAATCTATTGAATGCTCAAAGATTCATTCAATCAGATTATCAGCTCTTACTGCTCTTTTGCATTCTGAATTTCATCAGAGATGATGTGTATTGAAATCTCCTGCAATTATAGAGTTTCGCAATGAAGTTATGTTCAGAAATTCTCTATCAATTGTTCAGATGTTATTATTTTTCTTCAATGACTTTTCATTATAGATATTTATGAGCTGTATAGTATTAAACTCATTCTCTTTATCTATAATATCACTCATCAGAATATCAGGGTCAGACATGATATCAAATCTTAGATTAAATTAATATCTTGATCTCTTTCTTTCATAGATCACTACTCTTGACTTTATCTCAGACTTTTGAGGTGAAAAGCAGTAGTAGCTTGAATGAGAAATGACATATTTTTACTCAGCATCAAAATTCAGCTCCTGAAGCAGTATAAAATCAACTTTTTATTAAAATGCAATTTGAAGACAAGAATAAATGCAATTTGAGATTCTATTCACATTATTTTGAATAAATGTGATTTTTAAAGAGTTTTTAAACTTTTTTTGTTGTTTTTATTGTATACTCATACTAAAAGAGAGTAGAGTAGAATCTAATCACTATCATCAGATAGTAGATTATAACTATTTGTCACGCTCCCGGCCGCGCCAAGGCCCTGTTGCGGTTTCACACGACTCATTGCTTTCATGCGAATGATTTCATCCTGTCTGAACCGGTTTCCAACCACTCTATGACATTATTCAGATATATCATAGAAAGATCTGATTGATGAATATGAGAACCCCGCTTCTATATGAGGTCAGCAGATTACTTTTTCTTGATAGTAAGGTGCTGCTGAGATATCACTCTGACTATTCTCACTCAAGAAATGAGAGAAGATATCCTCTCATTGTCTATATAGAATAGCTAGATGCTGGCTTCTCATGAAAGAAGTCAGTGATTTGTTTTGCTACTACTGAAATATACACAAGAGTTACTGCATGTCTCATACAATCTTCTTAGTATACTAAGTACTATATCTGTGATATTCTTGCAACAACTCTGTAGCCTATGAGCTTGCTATTTAAGCAAGATAGTCAAGCTCACTTATACAGCTTCTCAAACAACTTTCTCTACATATCACTGCTGACTAGTCACTGCTTCAGTTCTGCTATATTACAATTCAAATCACTCAACCTGATTACAAGTTTGAATCAGTCAAGCTCTAACAGACTAATATGGCCCCACACACTCACACTGAGACTGACTCAATCCCACCCTCTGAGGGAAACACTACATCATTCCCTAGAGTGTGTACATCTCTATCTCAGCAGGAATCCGAGATTTCTGAATCTGCTGCACATTTTGACATGGGCCCTTCAACCGCCCTGCTACCGCCGTGGCCTCTACACACCTACATCTATCATGGAGATAGAGAGATTAAGATTGGAGATTCACTGAGATATAAGAGAAACATCTTGTCTGAATTCCACAGCTTTATCTGTATCCTTGAATGGAAATTCCGCCTTAACCTGAGCCAGTATAATACTCATGAGATACAAGTAATATACACTGTCAACCTTCTTGAAGGCATCTCTGCAACTACTTGGGCCACTAAGAAGAGGAAGCTTGAGCATATCAATGCTGTCATGACTTGAAAAGAATTCAAGAACTTTCTACTGAATCAAATTGAAGATCACTGCAATTGCAGCTTCACAGCAGTGCAGCAGTTCAACTCATTACATTAATAAGATAATGAAAATTCTTTCAATTTCAACACAAGATTTGAAGAATATTGAGAGGAATTGATCAATGATTTGAATCAATTAAAAACACAGCTTTATCTCATGAAGCTGACTCACAAAGTGCAGACAATGATATCACAGTATCAGAGTTCATCAATCAATCACACTGAGCTTGTCAACCTGGCTTTCTGAATCTATTTGAATAATCAATTCTCTGAGAAAAAGATTAATAAGACCTCTTCTAAGTAATCAATGATGAAATCTAAACAGTGTTATGACAGCTTCAGTGTGAAGAAAGTAAAGAAGAATTTCAAGTGTTCTGATTCTTCACTCACTGCAAAGAAATATTAAAAAAGATTTGATAAAGATCTCTGTTTCAACTGCAGAGCTGGTAATCACTATATCAGTGATTGTAAGAAGCTGAAGAAGAGAAGGAACTGAGAAGACATCTTCTCAAAGTTAACTCCTCTTCTGATAAATGTATTCACGGAAGATAAAGAAGAGAAAGAAAAGAATTGACAATTCTCATATCTTCAAGTTCATGTTATGATCACAATGTATACCTCAAATGAGAAGATATCAGTGAGATGCCTACTCAACTTCAGAGTGAATGCTAACTTCATATTCTATTTCTTTTCTTTAATGAAGAATTGAAAGAAGATAGATCTGTCAGATTATGTGAAATTTACAGATGAAATGAAATACCATCATTTTGACATAATTCAAGCAAAGTGTGTGACTACAGACTTAGAAGAAATCTTCAAGAAGAGCAGTCTGCTTCTTCACACAGTCAATATTATAGATGAGAACATCATTCTAGATCTTTCATAGTTAAGAGAAAACAATTCTCTCATTGACTGAATCACTCAGACATAACAGTACTGCCTCACTGATAAAGAGACAGTGATAGAGAAATCTGAAGAGTTTCATCAGAAGAATCTTGAGAAAAAGATTGAGTTGATATACTGTGTAGCAGGTGATTGAGACTTGAGAACAGGTGAAGAAGTCATCACTCTTGCTGCAAGATTAGCAGCAGTATCTATCATTGAAGACAGATGTATACAATGTCTCTTTACAGATTTTAAGAATGTCTTTTCAGAAAGGGAAGCAGTGAAGTTTCCTGACATCAAGATGTGATATAAGATTTGCCTTGAGAACAGTGTAACAGCACTGTACAGGCCTCTTTACAACTTGTCTGTAAAGAAGTTGAATGTTCTGCACAAATATCTTGAAGAAGCACAATCAAAGAACTGAATATATTCATCAAAGAGTTCAGCAGAGATGTCTATACTCTTTGTACTTAAGAAGAATGATAGGCTACATCTATGCATAGACTACAGAGGCCTCAATAAGGTGACAGTTAAGAATCACTATTTATTATCATTAATTAACAAGATGATCAATTGATTATCTGAAGCAAAGGTGTTCTTAAAGATTGATATACAGAATGTCTATCATAGAATCAGAGTTAATAAAGACAATATTTGAAAAACAGCTTTTCATATCAAGTACAGCAATTTTGAATATCTTGTTTTATCTTTTGATCTTTGTAACACTTCAGCCATCTTCCAGATCTATATAAATGAGGCACTGCAGGGCCTTGTTGACATCTCCTGCATAGTATACCTGAATGACATTTTAATCTTCTCAAAATCAGAGAAAGAACATGATACTCATGTTCAAGAAGTGTTGAGTCACTTGAGACAGCATCAACTCTATGTAAACACTGAAAAATGCTCATTCTACATGCAGGAGATTGATTTCTTAGATTATGTTGTTAAAGTGAATGACATTTCAATGAACAGGAGCTGGGTCTTCATCATTGAGAACTGGCCAGCGCCGCGGATGTACTGCGAGATACAGATGTTTCTAGAATTTGTGAATTTCTACAGATGATTCATCTATGCATATTCACAGATTACTGCCCTTCTTACAAATCTGTTGAAGAGAAGTGTGAAAGACAGAAAAACAGAATCATTTATTCTCACTCAAGATGCCGCACAGACATTTGTAGAATTGAAACAAGCTTTTACAGATGTCACAATGCTGAATCATTTTAACCCTGACTTATTCAGTCAGTGTGAGACTGATGTATTCAGGAATGAGATCTGTGAAATCTTTTCACAGTTGACATTGAAGACCTTTCAATATTGAAAGAATCAGAGAATAATCATTTCTAAGAAAACAGACAATGAATTGTCTGTGAGAGAAGGCTTTTTCACAGAGTCTACAAGATATCATAAATGAAGATTAGTGACCTTCTTCTTCAAGAAGTTATCACTCACACAGAGAAGATATGATATTTATGATCAGAAGATGTTAGTAATTATTGAATTCTTTAAGATCTAGTGACATTATCTTCAGAGTAGTAAGTACTCAGTGTAAGTTCTCACTGATCATGCAAATCTGTGTTACTTCTTGACAACAAAGAGCTTGACAGAATGTCAAGTCAGGTGAGCAGAGCTGCTTTCAGAGTATAATTTCTATATTCAATACTATTCAGATCAGCTTAATCCTGTCAATATACTGTCTAAGCAGCCTGATTATAATATTGTTGATGTGAAGAAGAATTCTACAAAAGAATCTCTGTCATCACTGCAGAAGAAGCTGGCTGTAGGGAGTTGAGATTCTCTAAAGCTCAGGAACAGCACTGAAGAGACAGCTGCACAACTCAGTATAGAAGGTGAAAGAGAACCTGAGTCTCTGTGAAGAACTGACACTGAAGATCATGAGCTTCTCATATCACATCTTACAACTATTGAATTGACAAAGAACAAAACAGTCTACAATCTTTCAACTCAACTACTTTTGAAATTCATTGATAAGTTATAGAAGAGAAATGTCTCTACTGCAGCTCAAATTCAAAAGTTGAAGAAGAAAGAATTCAGTTTGAACTTGAAAGAGGCAGACTCTGAGTGAGACAGTGCTGCTAAGGAATCAAGTCACTGATAACTAGAAGAATGTAAACTCCTACTGTTAAATGATTCAGTCTTCATCTCTCATAGCAGGGCAGTGTGTCAGGAGTTATTAAGAATTCATCATGATAATTCTCATACAGGGCACTTCAGATTAGAGAAGACTGAGAAGCTTCTAAAATATAAATACATTTGAGACAAGCTTCAGACAGATGTCAAAGAGTATATTAAAACTTACAATATCTATCAAAGAATAAAGGTCTCACAGTATAAGTAATACAGCAAGTTGACATCACTGCCTGTTTCAAAGAGCTCATGACAGAATCTATTAATGAATTTCATAGTTGATCTATTGAAGTTAATAAGAGTTAAAGAATATGACTTGATTTTGGTCATTGTTGATCACTTTACAAAGATGATCAGATATATTTCTACTCATAAAAAGGTTAAAGCCTCTGAATTGACTGACCTGTTTTTAGATATCATCATTTGTGATCACAGTGCTCTGAAATCATTGATAATAGATTGAGAATCCCTCTTCATCAGCAAATACTGATCAGCTTTTTGCTATCATCTTATAATAAGATGTCTTCTCAGTACTGCATTTCATCTGCAGACTGATGATCAGACTGAATATCAGAATCAGACACTAGAACAGCATCTTTGAGTGTTCTATTTATATTATCAGAATGATTGACTCAAACATCTTCTGATCACTGAATTCATATATAACAATGCAAAGAATGCAATCTTAAAGATATCTTCTTTTTATACTTATTATAAATATAATCCTTTGTTACTCAGTGACATCACAGATAACATTTTAAAGGGGAAGATAGACAGTCAGAATATCAGACAGGTACAGAGAATGAAGTATTTCTCAGTGTTAGAAGTAAAAGTGAGATTGAAACTTTTGAACAAAATTCATGAGAAGACAGTGAAAAGCATTCATCATGTTCAGAAGCAGCAGATAAAATACTATAATTGAAAATATCTTTCAATGAAGTTCTTGATAGAGAATTAAGTACTACTTTCAGTAAAGAATATCAAGATAATAAGACTGTGTAAGAAGCTTAGTGAGTAGTGACTAGAATCTTTTCTGATAACAAGAGTGATGAGTAAGCAGATATATGAGTTGAAATTACTCACAGAATTGAAATCAATTCATTCTATTTTTCACATTTTCTATTTGAAGCTCTATAAGCAATGTCTCAGAGTGAAGCTGTCTCAGCTGAATAATATTGAGATTGAGAGTGATACTGAATATCTTATGAAGAAAATATTAAACAAGTAAACACATTACAGCAAGCTTTAATATCTCATTAAATGAGAAGATTATTCATCATCAGAGAATTCATGAGAACTGCTTGAGCATTTGAAAAATGCTGAGAAAGAGATTACAATCTATGAGATAGCTAGTAGAGACTGCCCTGTTACATGTCAGAGACATTGAGTAAGAAATGCTGCTTGAGACTTCTCATTTTTCTCAAAGAGTTTTTTAGAGATGATCTCACAGTGATGAGCCAGTATCTTATAGACTCTGTAGCACTCTTCTTCTATTTTCTCTCAAAGGATTTTTAGAAGTTTAATAAGACTACACAAGTGTAAAATTCCTGAAGTAGTTAGAGAGAAGGAATATTTGAAACTAATAAAAAAGATTAATATTAATCAACCTGCAGACTGCTGCTATTCTAGTAAGGCTGCAGCCTGCTGAAAAAGTAAAAAGAGAGAATCTCAGAATCTACTCATCAATAATTACACTCTTATTAAACTCATTCTTCACTGTTGAAGTCTTCAGCACTGACATCTTTATCTGCTGAGAAGTTAGTGCTGCAGCATCACAGAGAAGCATGCTACAGAAGAGCATGAGAGATACTGAAAGTATCAACTTATCAACTTACAAAACATCTCAGTCATCTGCTTTAACTGAAGTGAGATTCTCTTCAATCAGTGATTGATCTCTGCAGCACTTTCAATAGTGATACTGACTGATTTCTTCTTAAGATCAGTCATTCTGAGGTGTTTTTTTATCTCAGAGACTTATACTTTTATCTTCTTTTGCAGATGAGTAAGAGAGATCTTCTCAGTCTTGACAGAATCTGTCAATACTTAAAGCTCTGAGACTCTCACTCTGTACTGCTTGAGTATCTAGACTTCTTATCAGAACTGATATAATGTCTTTCTGTGAAGTAATACTTACAGAGAGACAGAAGTTGTTGTTACAGATATAATAGAAACAATGAGAGTGAGAGAAGAGACAGATATATAAAATCCCTCTCTTCTTCAGCTGCTTGATGCAGTGCAGACAAGTAGCAGTACTGATCAGAGACTGCATCAGAGCCTTCTTACAGAGAGAAGATGAAGGAACTGCAGGATTCTGTGAATTCAACTCAGCAGCATTCTGAGCAGGGCTCAGATATGCTGTGAAAGGAGAACTACAGATTGAGCTTCTCAGAGTCACTGTCTCTGAAATCAAGCTCTTCCCAGGTTTCTCTCTGAATGATCACACAGAGTCATACACCACTGTATTGACTGAGGGGGGGGGCGGTGTCATAACAGCAGTGAGGGGGGCAGAGGATGAACTGGACACAGACACACTGGCCGGCAGAAGGGATGATACCTCACTGCAGGGCATGGCAACTTCCGCTGTGGCCACAAGAGAAGCAGGAGGAGATGTGACAATGAGAGCAGTGCTTCCACAGCTCATTGACAACACCACCTCCAACCTGGCTTTCTTGGCAGTCACAGAGGCCGCCGCTGCACCACAAAGATGTTTATTACTCACTAGAAAATGTCAGAATAAGCCCTCTACTGTTCTTCAAGAATGATACTCCCATGCACTCACTATTGCAGATGAGGAAGAGAGGAGAAAAATGTGTCACAGAGAGAGAGAATCTTTTAAAAAAATCCTGTCACTACTGTTAGCTTTGCTTCTAAAACACATCACTTTTGCAGAGAATTTTATACATAGAACAGAATATATTGAGAGATCTGTAAGTCACTTGTTAACTATGTTTTTCCACATTTCAAATCAATATATAAGGAACCCACTTACCACATGTTTGATTTGAACAAAGGTGAGAAAAGAAAGACCTACACAGTCAACAGAAAAACTCACCTTTGTGTCATACACAGCACATACACTGTCAATCAGTTGGCAACCATTGCTATACAACAAAGATAATTTCTAATTCAGTAATCTTAAGAGCATAGAGACTATGCTCTTAAGAGAGAGAGTATTATCACACTCTCAGCTGTGCCAAGACTCTGTTACAGTTTCACACAGCTTATCACTTTCATGTGAATGATTTCATCTCATCTGAACTGGTTTTCAACCACTCTATGACATTATTTGAATATATCATAGAAAGATCTGATTGATGAATATAAGAACCTCACTTCTATATAAGATCAGCAGATTACTTTTCCTTGATAGTGAGACACTGCTGAGGTATCACTTCAGCTATTCTCACTTAAGAAATGAGAGAAGATATTCTCTCATTGTCTATATAGAATAGCTAGATGCTGGCTCTCTATGAAAGAAGTCAGTAATTCATTTTACTACTACTGAAATATACACAAGAGTTACTGTGTGCCTCATACAATCTTCTTAGTATACTAAGTATCATATCTGTGATATTCTCACAACAACCCTGTAGCCTATAAGCTCACTATTCAAGCAAGATAGTCAAGCCCACTCATACAGCTTCTCAAACAACTTCCTCTACATGTCGCCGCTGACTAGCCACCGCTTCAGTTCCGCCACATTACACTATTCTGAAAACTAGAAATCTCAACTGCTTGCATTATATCTAGTTTATTATCAGAGTCATTTCTCAATTCTCTAATCTTAATAGAAGTTTGAGAATTCAAATTCTGTTTATATTTAGCTGAAGAAGTAGAGTTTGAAGATTTAGATAGTTGAGAGTTCCTTCTTTTTAAGCTTGCAGTTGTGAGTTTACTGACTTGACTATTCTCTTCAGTTTTACATTTGCTTTGAGCTTTATCTTTTCTTCAGTTCTTTTAGATTCTTGAAGTAAACATACATTCTTTTGAGCTAGATGCATGTTTTTCTTTGCAGTTAGAGTATTTAAGCAGAGTGTGTTGATATATTTCATCTCTTTTTGAGCATGTTTCACATTTATACTCACTAGTTTTATGATCTCTGACACAGAATGCACATTTTGAGTCTCTGAAACAGAAGATTGCAAAGTATTCATATCTTTAACTGTTTGAACACTGTGTTTGAGCTTTGAGATTCATTCTTGAGTCTTTGTATTCATGAACTCTCATTTTCAAACCTGTCACTCTTACTACAGAGATCTTTGACTGTTCAAGTGTCTTTGTATATACTAGAACAAAGGCATTTCTTCTGCTTTGTCTGAACTCAATTGAATTTAGTCATACAGACTCTTTTCTCAGTTGAATCAAGTTGTATTCTTCTAATTCATTTTTGAGAAGTAGCATTCCTTCTTCACAGTCAAAAATTTCAACTGAAATATCATGAAGAATGAATTTGTCTCACTTTTCATCTCTCTCAGATAGAATTTTTGTGTTTAACAAAGATTCTACTACTGATTTCCAGAGATTCTCATTCTGAATAAGGAATTCTGCACTCAATTCAGGCATTGTAGTCAGAATGATAGAGTTTTCAAAGAAGAATGGCTCAATTGAAGCTATAACTGGTTTTTGAACTTCAATATCAGTCATTAACTGAGAAAAGAACTGCTGATTAATTTCATTTCTGATTCTGAAAATGAGATTTGAATTTAGCTTGTTTCTTTGCAAGATGTTCTGGTTTGAGACTTTGAGAATAAGTCTTCTATTTCTGAAGATTTGAAAGTTTTTCTTCTTTTGCATTTTTTTCTTCACTTTTCTATCAATAGAAGTATGAGCATTATTCTTCTCAGTTTTCTCAGGATTTTGAGCATGTTTTGAGATAGCAGGTTTAGAGACAGCAGATTCAGCTGCTTGAGCATATGTTTTCTTCTAATTCAAAGAAGAAGAAGTAGAAAAGCAGAAAGAAGAGCAAGATGAGAAGTCAGTGATTGTACTAGGAATTTTCAATGTTTTTTGAACTGTGTTTGAAATTCTGAGTTTGAACTTGATCATCTCCTGTAGTTGTCTATTCTGAGCATGAAGAATTAACAGAACTTCTTCATTTATCTCACTCAGACACTGCTTTTCAAGAATCTTGCTTACTTTTTCAAGTTTCTGTATTTCAAGAACTTGTTGTTTCTCTATTTCTTCTTTCTTTCTTCTCTTCAGAATTTCAATCTCAGAAATAGTATTTGAGAAAGCATCTTTTTCCACATCAACTGAGTGTATTTTTGAACTCATTGTTCTCACTCAATGAAAAGTTGATCAGACTGTTTTAATTAAGATATGTATTAAACTCTTTTGAAAAGTTGGTCAGACTTTTTCAATTAAGAGGTTTCTAAGTCTGTTTTCAATTGAAAAGTTGATTAGACTGTTTCAAAAGAAGAATTGCAGACTTTTGTGTATAAAACACCTGATTTTTTTCACACTAGTTCAGTAACTAGGTTAGATTTTTGAAGAGAATCTAATAAACTAAAATTGATTTTTGAGATAAATCAATAAAAGCTTTACAATCTCTTTCTTGGAATACAGTGAGGAAAAGTACGATATCAATTGATAATAAATCAGATAATATGACAGTTTTTGAGAGAAAAACTGACAAAAAGTAAATCAATTTTTTACAGAGAAATTGATTAAAACTATTCAATTTTATTCTAAATCATTCAATTCTTCTCACGCAACAAGTGTGCAACTCAAATCAGTTAATAAAGAGTGTAAAAAAGAATTAAGTATTAATAAAAGCTCTTCAGTCACTGAAAAAGTAATTCTTACTTAAAAGAATATGAAATTATGACAGAAAACAGCTCTGTTTTTAATTCTTTGTAAGAATATTGTGTAAAATCCAGAGAAAAACACCTTACTTTTTCAAGAGAAGTAAAAAACTATTTCTAAGATCTTTTTTTTTTTGCATTAACTGCTGCAGAAGAATGAGATAGAAACTGCTAAGATATGCACTACTATATACTCTCTATCAAGACTTTCTCTCTTCAGAGTCTTGATATTATAGAGAATATAAGTCTGTTTCTATATAATAATATAAATATTGTCAGCGGGATGTAGAGGAACTGGTTATTTATATCTCAAAATAGAAGACTTTGTCAATGATTATATTAATATAGAGTTAATTCTCAAATTCAATAGAAACCTAGTGTTGCTGTTCTCAATCTCTTGCAGAATCTATTGAATATTAAGGTATTAAAACTAGATTTAATATATCTCACTGTGCAGGGATCAAAGGCTCAGTCAGATCTTAGAGTATACTGATTTTATAGTTGTTGTGTCTGCTGATTATGTATCAAATACAGTTGCTGAGGTATCTTTTTGTACTTTTCTGCCGGGGATGGGCCAGATTGAGAGGGGTGGTACGAGGGTGAGACTTGGCGTTGATGTCTAGATACACTGAAGACAGACCACGGAGGTTGCACTTCAGAAGTGGCTGTTGATTATGTGCTTGATATTATTGCTGAGGTATCTTTTTGTATTTTTCTGCTGGGGATGAGCCAGATTAGGAAGGGCGGTACGAGGGTGGGACTTGGCGTTGGTGTTTTGGAACATCAAAGATGGACAGGGTTTTCGCGGAGGTCGCTTCTCAGATAACTCCACCACCACACAGGGTATGCGGTCGGCGATGGGGTCAGAATGCTCGTATGATCGAGGGCTTTTCAATGGATCTATCGGCGGGTTCTTATTCGAAAAATCGAGCGAGTTCGTGGTGGAGCGGTTGATGACTCTCTTATTATAAACACATCTCAGTCTGTATAGTCACATCTACAATTATTCCCTCAATACATGAATTAATTGTATCAGTTATACACTCATCACTTCTCATTACAGACTCTTACAGACTCTATTTTAAATCTCTATATCTCTGTCAGTCAGGTTCTCATATTTTCACTGCAAAAGAACTGTCAACAGACATGTAAATATCAGCTCTACTTATCACAAATCTTAGTGCTACTGATATCAAGCTCTCTGCAGATATGATAATCAGTTATATTATATTATTATTATATAATACTCTGATTATAATATTTCACATCTGAACTCTATATAATAATGCAGAATCTCTCAATCTATCATTTCAATTGAACTATGAGAAAGATATTCTCAGCTTCTCCCTCAATGTCTCAGAGCACTATGATAAAGAATATAAAAAGAAAGTTTTTAAAATTCTCTATACTCTGCACACTCTGTTCTCCCTGAAGCTAGACAAAGTCAAAGACTTTAAAATACTAATTTCATTTATTGATGAAAACAATCTCAAAGGTCTTAAACAAAATTCATTCAACATTTCTCTACATGATAAAGAAGCTATGAACTCAATTCTCAATGAACTTTAATAAGCAGATCATATTGAAAATGTTCTCTTTCAATATTCATCTCTTATAGTGTCACGCTTCCGGCTGCGCCAAGGCTCTGTTGCGGTTCCACACGGCTCATTGCTTCTATGCAGATGATTTCATTCATCCCGCAGGCTATCTGAACTGGTTTTCAATCACTCTATAACATCATTCAGATATATCATAGAAAGATTCAATTGATAAATACATGAACCTCACTTTTATATGAGGTCAGCAGATTACTCTTTCTTGATAATAAGATGCTACTGAGATATCACTCTGACTATTCTTACTGTGAAATAAGAGAAGAGTATTCACTCATTGTCTATATAGAATAGCTAGATACTGACTTCTTATTAAAGAGATGAGTAATTCATTTTTCTTCTACTGAAATATATATAAGAGTTACTGTATTTCTTATACAATCTTCTTAGTATACTAAGTATTATATCTGTGATATTCTTGCAATAACTCTGTAGTCTACAAGCTTACTATTTAAGTAAAATAGTCAAGCTCACTTATACAGCCTCTTAAATAACTATCTCTATATAATACTACTGACTAGTCATCACTTCAGTTCTGTTATATTACAATTTAAATTGCTTAATCTGATTATAAGTTTGAATCAGTTAAGCTTTATTAATGAACTGATATAATCTTATATATCTGTACTAAGACTGATCTGATCTCACTCTCTGAAGAAAACTCTACATTATTCTCTAGAGTACGTACATCTCTACTCTGATAGAAATCTGAGATTTCTGAATCTGCTGTATATCTTGACATGAGCTCTGCAATTATTCTGTCACTGTTACAGTCTCTACACATCTACATCTATTATGAAGATAGAGAGATTAAAATCAGAGATTGTCTGAGATATAAGAAAAATATATTATCTGAATTTCACAGCTTTATCTGTACTCTTGAACAGAAATTCTGCCTTAATCTGAGTCAGTTTAATACTTATAAAATATAAGTAATATACACTGTCAACCTTCTTGAAGGCATCTCTGTGACTACTTGAATTATCAAGAAGAGAGAGCTTGATTATATCAATACTATTATAACTTAGAAAGAATTTAAGAACTTTTTACTGAATTAAATTAAAGATTACTGTAACTGCAGCTTCATAATAATACAGTGATTTAACTTATTATATTAATAAAATGATGAGAATTTTTCTAATTTCAATATAAGATTTGAAGAATACTGAAAGAAATTAACTGATAATTTAAATCAATTGAAGATATAGCTTTATCTTACAAAGCTGACTCATAAGATATAAATAATAATATCACAGTATCAGAGTTTATTAATTAATTATACTGAGCTTATCAACCTGACTTTCTGAATCTATTTGAATAATTAATTCTCTGAGAAAAATGTAAGAGGCCTACACCGAATAGATCAGTATAATATTATAGGTCTTATATAACAAAGATAAAAATGTTAAAGAAGGAAGGAAAGAGAAAGTGCGAGAATCAGTGATTGAGATAGATATTTATACGCGTATGTGATGGAGCTTCAGGGCAGAAGAATATACACATGTTCATAGCAGCCGAGGATCAGTGATTGAGAATGGCTGAGAATCAGAGTGTACGCGTTCGTGGCGGCCGAGGATCAGTGATCGAAAATGGCTGAGTATCAGAGTGTATGTGAAATCTGTGAAGTGTAATGAAATAGTCTATATGATTGATCAGGCACAGCCCGTCACATTAGCCCTCTCTTTTCAGAAGCAGTTCTCATCAGTCAAGAACTGCTGTTTCAGATAACACAGAACTCAGAGTTCAGGTCAGTTGATTGTAGCTGACTCATTTCATAAGATATTATTAGCTACAGCTGTGTGATCTCTTATTGAGAATTTCTTCAATCTTCTACTCAAGTTCATTATCTTCTTCTATGATTTCTGACAGTTGTCAGTCAGAAGTCAGTTGAGAAGAAAATGAATCAGTGACAGTGTGATAAAGCAAGCTTGTATAAAATACATCATGAATCTCTGATAATGTGTCAAGATAATAGTTATAACTATCTAGAACTTCTATTACTTTATATCTGATGTGATGATAATCTAGTGTACAGAATAAATATGTGATTCATATATTCTTAAGATTCAATTATATCAGATCTTCTATCTTATATTGTTCAGTGAGATCTTGATGAACATTGATTTAATTCTCTTAATCTTGTTTCACAGTTGTTATAAAGATCTCTGCTCAATCATGAGCATCTCAGAGCTTCATTACTATATTATCAGTGATCTGAATCAGACTGTGAGAATTTGATATGAACTGTGTAATCTCTAGAAGATTCAACACTTTCATGTGATATCTGTGTGTAAGAAAGAATGAGCTTATATCTGTTAAAATAATATCTCAACTGTTGATAGTAATCTCTGTATGTAGAAGAAGATTATATTAATCATCTTATAAGTAGTTACAGAACTTATAAAGACAATTCTTTACAGTCTGAATTATCTATTCTGATGCATCATCAGTCTCAGAGTGATAGACAGTTAACAGACAGTGTATAATCTTAAGAACTTGACAGATTCTAGTTTAGAGAGTACTCATGAATGAACAGCTCTGATCTGATACTATGAATCTCAGTAATTCATACATCTGATAGAATGAGCTCTGTAGAAAGACTTCAGTGACTTGTTCAGTATTTATCTTATTACAAGATTTCAATATTACATCTTTGCTCAATTAATTCACAATAATCAGAATGTTTCTACAACTCTTACTCTTAGAAAGATTGATAGTGAAGTCAATTACTACATCTTATCAGATTCTATTAGAAATATTGAGTGATTTCAGTAGATCTTTTCTACAGTTCTTTTATAAGATAATAGAAGAATAGTAATTGCAGTTTCAGACAAAGTATCTGATACTGTTTAATATCTCAGATTAATAGAACTCTCAGAAGATCATTCTACACAGTTATTCACAGTCTGAATAATCAGTTATATATAAATCATACATCTCTTTCATTATTTGAGTGTATAAGAGTTCAGAGTAAGAAACTCAGCATCATTCACAGAATTGTAGAGTGTTATTATTATCAATTGAACATTCTGAGATGTCAGTTCTTACTTATAATTCTGAAGAAAATCAGAGTGCTTCTTATTATACTGCTTCAGTAAGTGTTTAGAGAAGTTCATCAGTTTAAGCTACTATATGTTATAGCTTATCTAATGTAGATTTGAGAGAAGTTGAGATATCAGTAACAGTTCTAATTGAAGAAGTATATATAGTGCTGTGAGCTGTTTCATCTTGATCAACTAGTATCTTCAGATTCAAGAGCTGATGCTCTCAGTTCATTCAGCAAGTATCTGTTACATTGAATAGCATATCTTGCTCTCATCATGAGAGAGTATCTGTCATTGAGTTCTGACTGCCAGGATGATAGTATATTATAAAATGAAAGTGACTTAAGAACTCAGATCATTGTATCTGTCATTCAGTCAGTTTACAGATAGTTATGAAGTATTTGAGATTCTTATGATCTGTGACTATCTCAAACTCAGAGACACTTCAGAGTTCAGAGTCTCATTCTTCTAAACAGTGTATAATTGTGAGAAGTTTCTTATCATAGATCTCATAATTGTATTCAGCAGAACTCAGTTTCTTAGACATGAAGACACATGATTGTAGAACATCTTCATTATCATATTATAATATTACTTCTTCTATCACATAGTCAGAGAAATCAGCTTCAATAACTGTCTCATGATCAGAATCAAAGATTATCAGTTCAGAAGTATTAATGAACATCTTCTTCATCTATATAAATACAGCTTCAGTGTCTGCTGATCATTGAAATACTGAGTCTTTCTTAATGAGATCTGCAAGTAATCTCATAATATCTGAGAAGTTTCATATAAATTGCTGATAAAAGTTAGCAAATCTGATGAAGCTTGATACATCTTTCACAGTATACAGAGCTTCTCATTCAAGAATGATGAAAACTTTCTCAGAATTCATTTGAATTCTCTTATCAGCTTCTATAATAAAACTCAGATACTTAATACTCTTGACTTCAAAATCACACTTATCAATATCTATTGATAGTTCTACTTCTTGTAGTCATTGTAATATTTTTTGCATATGTTCTTGATATTCTTTTCTGAATTCATTAGTGAAGATGAGAATGTTATCTAGATAAGCAGATGCAAACTTATCAAGGAAATCTTGAAGTGCTCAGTTGATATATTTCTGAAATATACTGAGAGTATTAGCCAGTTCAAAGAGTGTGACTATTCATTCAAAGAGATTATAACATGTTCAGAATGCTGTAAGGCATTCATCTTCTTCAGTGATATGAATCTTATGAAATGCAGTGATGATATCTAGTTTTATAAACTATTGAGCTCATCTGATTCATGCTAGGGTTTCATTGATGAGAGATAAGAAATATTGATCTTTCTTTATCAATCTGTTCAGATCTCAATAGTTCACACAGAATCAGAGTTCTTCACCTGATTTCTTTGCAAAGAGAATAGAGGCTGTAGTGAAAGAGTTGCTAACATGTATAAATTCTTTATTTAACAGATTATTGAGTGTCTTTTAAAGGAGAAGAAGTTCATCTCAGAACATGTTATAAAGAGAGTCTTAAGACAGTTTGAGATTCTTATCATTCTTTTTCTCTAACTTGATACTGTGATTTACTTCAGAACCTTGTAAGAGAGATATGTTTGTAATATTATCTTGTCAGAAGACATCTAGATATTCATGATATTATTGAGAGAGTTTCATACAAGGATCTGTTGTTGTAACACAGAATAAGTTTTCTAGAGTCTTTTTAATATCAGTCAGACTGACAGAATAGATTGATACATAATCTTGCTATCAGTGACTCTGTTGATGATTTTGATAATGACTTCTTTTTCAGAGTATTTTATACATGTTGACAGAGATCTGTGTCAGGTTCATGATCTTGTAAATGTTATCTTCATGAACTCTATCATTGTTAGAAAATATCAAGCTTCTGTTTTAAGTATTTAACAAGATGCCTTGTTCAGATAGTCAGATAAGTTCTAACATAAGATTGTAATCAAAATTATCAACTTCATATATATAGGCATCTTCATATTGATATTCTTCTACATCTATGGTCAGCTTCATCATGTAACAGGTATAAATGTCTTTTGAATCATCAAATCCTGTGAGAAGTCAGGGTTTTGATAGAGGAATACACTGAAGATTATAATGTCTTACAACTGAAGATTTTATCATTGCATAGTGACATAGATCACTGTCTATCATGGTCTTCATATTATACATGTTATTAATCACAGTAGATATAAGAATCACATTCATTGTCATCTTCTCTTCAAATCATTGTTGTTCAACCTCTTCAAGCTTCTATTTACAAATTTGAACAGAAGCTAATCTTTTCCCTGTTTCACTGAGACATTCTCATAGTTATTCTTCAAATCTTTCTTTAATGTAATGTGATTGATGTGAACAGGTGCTGATTCATTCTTCAAATGAGAAGGCACTGATCTTTCTCTTGAATATGAAGGTATATAGATCAATCAGCAGTTGAAAGCAATGTGTTCTGATTAGTTACAGTTGATGCATACTTCATGTTGATGTCAATCAGCAACTTCTTCAAAAGTGATCTCAGAAACTCAGAAGTCTGTTTGAATGATGAAGACTCTTGCTTATGTGTAGACATTCAAGTCTACTCAATTCATGGCATCTGCATCATTGTTATTTCTCAGCGCGGGTGTATGAGTTACTGAGGTGTAATGTCTTCTGCCACTGTTCTGTATATTCTTGAGCTTGATAAGATGATCATTCATTGTCTGAAGCTGTGTGCAGAAGTCTTCATAAGTCTGGTCTTCATCTGCACTTATAAGAGCCTGTAAGAGTTTGAAAGTTAATGTCTTCTTAAGTATGCTAATCTTCATTTGATTCTCTCAAGATTGATCATCTGCTTCTAGAATCTTGATGTTGAAGTCAGGAATAAATATTGTAAGAGAAGTGTTTCTCTGTTGAATACTCTGTAATCAATCTAATGCTTTCTATTGCATGACAGTGTCTTGAAACAGAATATCAAGATGTTTCATGATGTTATCAGATATTCAAAATGCTGGTTCACATGCTTTCATTTATGAATAAAACTTCTGTTTCATGCGATTCTTCAATCATTCATTGATATATCAATCTTGATTGATTAATAAATCAATGAAATCTTCATCTACACTCAGTTTCATAAGCATTTTCATTCTTCATGATGAGTAGAGAGTGAGATCAGAAGTATTGAAATATGTGAGAGCATCTAAGCATTCTTTCAGTGCTTTTGTATTCAATTCTGTAGATGTTGAAATTGCATGAGTTTCTTGTTGTGATAATTATTGAATCTCTTCATATTGACATTGTTAAGTTGCATGTATATCAGCTATTTATTGTTATTGTAGTTTCAATATTACTCAGAGTCACTGTGGCACTGCATCTATGCTCATATTCAGAGATTCTCTCATATTATTATTAGACATGATTATATTGATTGTCAGATGTATAATATCTGTGAAATCTGAAGAAGTGTAATTGTATTCTCATATATCTGAGTGTCAGAACTCTCAGGTCTTTCACTGATATTCTCTTATAAGATCTTATTCTCTTTGTAAGATTTTGTTACAGAGTCAGAGTAACTGATAAGCAAGCTTCTATCTAAGAACTATCTGAGAACTTAATATCTGCTTAACTGTTTGACTGTTTCTCTATTTCTTACACATTGTTACATGTTCAGATATCTCTTGATGAATAATCATTTTCTAATGTGAAGACAATGTGTGAATAATTGTTTTCTAAATAAGAAGACAATGAACATTTTTATAGTGTAAGAGGCCTATGCTGAATAGATCAGTATAATATTATAGGTCTTATATAACAAAGATAAAAATGTTAAAGAAGGAAGAAAAGAGAAAGTGTAAGAATCAGTGATTGAGGTGAATATTTATACATGTATGTGGTGGAGCTTCAGGGCGGAAGAATATACACGCGTTTGTAGCAGCTGAGAATCAGCAATCGAGAATGGCCGAGAATCGGAGCATACATGTTTGCGGCGGCCGAGGATCTGCGATCGAGAATGGCCGAGGATCGGAGCGTTCGTGGAATCTGTGAAGTGTAATGGAATAGTCTATATGATTGATCGGGCGCAGCCCGCTATAAAAAAGATCAATAAGATCTCTTCTAAGCAATTAATAATAAGATCTAAATAATACTGTAATGACTTTAGTGTAGAGAAAGTAGACTGACCGTGTGACCGTGTCTGAGACCAGGATCAAACTTTACAGTTGTTATGTTGCCTAAAAGCATTACTTCTGATCATGGTTTGTATTCATCACATTGATTCCAAATCCTGTTATTTCAAATATTAAAGGTCTCAGATTCACTTTTCAAATAAAAATCTAGTCTCAGATAAAGAATATGTTTAAATTCTTAGTCATATTTTCATTCTGATCTCATTATTGAAAATAGTATTAAATGAAATCATGAAATCATTTCTCACTTACATAATATCATAACATAGTGCTCATTTGTTGAAAATTCAATAGAGAGTATTATCAAATATTATTACTTTTCTGAATACAGATTATAATCAATATCATTTTAATTAAAAAAAAAATGTAAAATACAAAAAATAATAAAAAAACAAAAAATAAAATAATAAGAAAAAATCACAATAAAAAAAAAAAAAAAAAAAAAAGAAAGAAAAAAAGAAGAGAAAGAAAAAGATAGAAAGAGAAAGAAAAATAAAAAAAAAATAAAAGAAAAAGAAAAAAATAAAAAATAAAAATAAAAAAAAATCAAGATTACAGAGCTATAGTACTCTTAAAATACTCACTTCTCAGAGTCTTTATAATATTTATTATCAATTATGTATCTCTCATAGTGAGAATAACACAGCTGTGATGAGTCATTATCTTAACATTATCTAATAAATAATCAGTATATATTTATATAAATGTGAATAATTAGAAAATATACACTTAAAAAGTGTGATCAGGGTGAACTCTGCTGTCACTTGAATAACATTAAGAGTAGAATGCTGAAATTAATGATTTCTCTCATCAATTTCACAGACAAGGTATGCAAAGATAATCTTAAGAAATATAAGATTCTCTGACTTCTGGTAGAAATGAATCTCATAGAGAGACTCTATTTTCATTATATCAGAGACTGAGTATTATCAAAAAGTGTTACTTCAATACACATGCACTTACTGTGATGATTCACTCTCTGTGCACATGACTGAGAGTTGCAGCTTTCTCACACTGCACAGCTCTCTCTGAGATGCTGCTGTCAGTTTGCAATTCACACAGTCTCTCAGTTCAGCATGTGCTGTGCATATGCAGCCCTGCATGCTGAGGCCATGTTGATCATTATAGCCTGGCGTGATACTCACTTTTCACAGGCCATGTTTCATTTAATTGAGAGAGAGAGAGGGACACAACTGCTGTTTTATTTAAGAGAGAATGAGTAATTGAATCTGTAGAAGATAATTTGATTTCTTCTGTATTTAAAATTTAATTAGTCTATACTCTTCAATTTGAGAGTTTCTGAGAGTGTTTTAATAGTTTTCATACCAGCTTGGAATTAGTGATTGATTAAAGAAGAGAAAAGAGAGAAGAAAGAAATGAGAATAACTTATCTTTATAATATGAAAATAGAGAATTGCTGCAATTATTTATTCTAGTAACAAAGATCTGTTTTCTGTATGTATCTCTGATACAGATTATATGATAACTGTATACAAAGAATATTAACAGTGTATGTATTGAATAAAGATGATGTTGCTATACAACACTGTAGCTGTTTCTGTACATTGCTGAGAGCTGTTAATATTTTCTTTGAGTCTCTTTATATTTGATAAGTTAGTAATATATTTTAATACACTCTCTCTTTCATTATCATCATCATTATTATCATTATTACTATTATTATTATTATCATCATCACTATTATTATTATCATTATCATTATTATCATCATCATTATCATCATCATTATTAGTATTATTATTATATTATTTCTGGCCGTCTCTTCTGCCTTCACCTCTCTTCAACACTCACTGAAATCAATTATGTCATCTCTCTTCAAATATTCTGCGGTCCTGCAGATTATCAAGGCGTGTGAGTACTGTCACAGATTGAAGAGAGAGGAGAAGAAGGTATTCAAGTGAGAGAAGACAGATTGTAAGACATATTATAATGCCTTGAAGAGACTCTGTAAGAAAGTAGAATAATAACAATTTTAAGTAACACTTCTGATAGATTTAGACTGAACTAAGTATAGAAATAATGTGAATAATACTGCCTGTGAGAGATTGAAGAAGAAGATAGTGAAGAGTCTTATACAGTAGTGATAAGATCAGAAGAAGTTCTGAGAATGATTTAAGATCAAGATGAAGAGAGAGAGAGAGAAGAAGAGTATTACTGTAAATAAGCAGCAGTAGAAGAAGATTGAGAGAGTGTTGAAGTGAGAGATAAAGAAGTTAAAACTGATAAGTTTTTTATTTATTGAGAGATAACAATTTTTAATAATACTTCTGTTCTCTAATTGATTAGCAGAAGCTGACAGAGAAGAAGAGGATTGAGACCTTGTTCAGATCTTGAATGCACTTCATAATTCAGAATATTGAGAAGACAGCTCTGCTCTCTGAGTATGTTAATCTACTTATCACTGAGGTGGAATTTGAGACAGCAGACCAGAAAATGCGAGATTTTGAGACACAGATTAATCTGACTGAAAGGAAGCAGTGAGAACCCTTCTCTGAGAAGGCAGCAGAGAGAGATTTTAAGATAGTTATCATCTCAGATGAGAAGGAGAAGAAGGAGAAGAAGAATGAGAAGTGAATTATAAAGAATGATAAGAAGAATGAGAAAGAGAAGAAGAATAATGAGTAGAAAAAGTTTTTTTCTTTTTATATTAGTTAGTTTAGTTGTAAGTTCATAATTATTAATAATTGAAATTAATTTTGAGTTTTTAAAAATTATTGTACAAGTTGTAATCAAGTCAGAAACAATATATATATATATATATATATTTAACTATTATGATTCACAAATCACTATAATGTATAAGTATCAACATTTTTTCAACATTGATATTCACAATATTAATATATTTTTAATAATATCATCTGATAATGTAATTTAGTAACACTCTCTTTCACAATATTAATATATTTCAAGAAATATGACAGAGATTAATCAAGATTATTTATTTACTTTTATACATTGATGATATTCAATCTGAGTTAGTACTAAAATTATAACTAAGCTAAGAAACAAGATTATTTTCTCTTATATTAATTCTTCTTACACACATCAGTGATCAGTTATTGAAAATAAATTATTATCTTTCTTAAATTATTATTATATCTTCTGAATTCACTTCTTTTACTTCTATTGAAGATTCACAAACTCTTCAAGAAATCACTGTGAATTACAAAGTCTATGTTGTTTACAATTCAACACAGAATACTCTCTTTCAATTATAGTAAATAATCACTTCATTCTTCACATCTGATTCCAGGTCATGAAATTTATGAAAAACTCAACACAAACATTGAGATGAACTATAGAATAATTATCAACAGGTTGCATTGCAGATTACTGAAGAGTCATCTCTCTGCTGCAATCACTGCAACTTCATTCAGAAACATTCATCATGAACTGATTATAGTTCTGAAGAAATTTTCTGACATCTGAAGTCATCAGAATGCAGACAACAAAAGAAAAATAATCAGAAAATTACTACTGAGCTGATAAGTTACTCTATCAGATAATGATTTTTAATAACACTAACTTTCTAATTTGAAGAAAATCATGTGAAAATGATCTTGTATCAGTACTCTGATTTTATAACTCTCATCTGATAACTTCTGTGAACAATTACTTTGTATGTGTATATCTCTGAATCTTTCTCTTTGATCAATTGAAAACCCTGAATTCTGAACACTTCTTCAAATGCTTAATTCAAATCTTCATATTTCACATCAATTCTGTCTTCAGTTCAACCTTGAGACACACTACAAAGTCAATATGTAACATCTAGAATCAGAGTTGAAGAATCATCAAAGAGTGTCTCTCACAGTGAATGCATGAACTAGTACAAACAATCTTGCATTTATAAGAGTTACATGTTATTACATTGATGAGAACTGAACTTATTAAGAGACATTAATTAAATTTGAATCATTGATCAGTAGTCATACTGGGGATTATATAACAGAGGTATTAATAACTGTGATTAAAAATGACTATTAAGATATTAGTCTCAGTCTTCTTACAATTACAACTGATAATGCTGTGAATAACTACACTATGATGAAGAGCTTGAAGCAAAAATTGGCTTTGTATTTCTGAAATGATAAACAAGATCATATTCTCTGCATTACTCATGTGATTTAACTTGTGATACAAACACTGATAAAGAATCTTAACATTAAGATGAATAATAATGAGATGACTGATTCTTGAGATGAGAATGAGATGAAAGTAATTACTTAAGTAACTTTTACATTCACTTTACAAAAGATAATGTTTTTTGATAACACTTTTTAATATTGCTTTTTGATAATGCTTTTTGATAACACTACTGTTAATTTTGAATAGATTGACTAATAATTTAAATATTGTAGATTTGAAACATTGTTAATACAATTTGTATCTCTTCTAAACAATAATAACAATTTCATGATATTCAACAAATAAACAAATCAGTTACATCACTGAATATGATACAGAATATTAGAATATAATGAAGTTCAATATATAAGATAACTATTCAGACTCTTTGATTGCATCAGATAATTGATCATTGAGTGCAACACTCTAATTAAGAAAAGATTCAGATATTGAATCTTTCTGATATAAAGTGAACTCAGTTGAAATATGTGATTGATTTACTGTTTCAGTTTTATAAGATAATAAAGACAGTCTCAATCACTTGTACACCAATGCTGCAGTCAGTCTGATGAGTGTATAACAGTTTATTTACTCATCTTGAGAAGCAGTTGAATCACTTAAAAAGAAATTCAGTCTGAGATGATACTATAGTGCAGACTATTGTTACTGTAAGGAATAAACTGGCATATTACTACAGTAAAATGAAACAATCTTTTGCAGAGTACTATGCTGTAGCAGCTCTACTAGATCTCTTCTGTCAAGTTAATATCTACACTTCTCAAGATTGAACAGAGGAGAAATGAGACTCATATGTTAAATTAGTCTGAGACTACTATAATGTCAACTATCAGAGATTTGAATGAGCAGATGTTTGAGATGTGAAGACAGTGAAATACAATTCTCTAGTAAGTAATGATCTTTGATAACACTTCATATCACATAGAACTATAATACTAACTTTGAAACAGAACTTGCATACATTAATTGCAACTGAAAATCAGGCAAAACTACAGGCTTGTAAAACTGAATTTGACTGCTATCTTCAAGATGATCTGATGAATTTACACATCAAATCAATTCTAGAGTTATGAAAAATTGTTGAGAGTACATATTCAACTGTTGCACTGATGACACGTGATATTCTGACAATTTCATTGACAGAGGTGGGAATGAAGTGAAAGTTCAACTCAAGTCAAGATATTTGTCACTATTGCTGGGGACAATTATAAGGAGAAATAATCAAGAAACTCATGATTGTAAAACATAGAATTATCAGACAGTTTAATACCTCTGATCACAGTATTTCAGAGAAGTGTAGTTTTCATGAGAAAGTGAAGAATAAACTTACACAAGAATGTATTTAGTTGTTTCATGAGTGTTATCAATAATTGTTATTAAATTCTGATTATATAAGCAATCACTGAATGAACTGAATAAGACTAATTTTGATCTTCAGTCTCAGTCTCATTCTGATTTTGAAAGAATGATCATCTTTCATAGTTTATTCTGGAAAATTACTCTCATTTCACTGTTCTTGAATTAAAGCTGGTCATTTTTCACACCATTTCTCTCAGAAATGGTCCATTTTCAGATTTTTTTGAGGCTTGGTCCTGGTGAGACTCACGCCAAGAAATGTATGAGATCAGATCAAATGAGACCAAATGTGAAATTCATGATCCCAGCGGCCAGTCTAAGAGAAAGTAAAGAAGAATTTTATATATTCTGATTCTTCACTCACTATGAAGAAATATTAAAAAAGATTTAATAAAGATCTCTATTTCAACTGTGAAGCTGATAATCACTATACTAGTAATTATAAGAAGCCGAAGAAGAGAAGAAACTGAGAAAATATCTTCTTAAAGTTAACTTCTCTTCTGACAAATGTATCTATGAAAGATAAAGAAGAGAAACAAATAAAGAATTAATAATTCTTATATCTCTGAGTTTATATTATAATTACAATATATACTCTGAATGAGAAGATACTAGTAAGATATCTACTTAACTTCAGAGTGAATATCAACTTTATATTCTATCTCTTTTCTGTGATACAGAGTTGAAAGAAGATAGATTTATCAGATTATATGAAATTTACTGATAAAATAAAATACTATCATTTTAACATAATTTAAGTGAAGTGTGTAATCACAGACTCAGAAGAAATCTTTAAGAAAAGTAGTCTGCTTCTTCATATAGTTAATATCATAGATGAGAACATCATTCTAGATCTTTTATAATTGAGAGAAAACAATTCTCTCATTGACTGAGTCACTCAGATAGTACTATCTCACTGATGAAGAGACAGTAATAGAGAAATCTGAAGAGTTTTATTGAAAGAATCTTGAGAAAAAGATAGAGTTAATATACTATATAGCAGATGACTGAGACTTAAGAAAAGATAAAGAAGTCATCATTCTCACTGCAAGATTAGCAGTAGTATCTGTTATTAAAGATAGATGAATATAATATCTCTTTACAGATTATAAGAATGTCTTTTCAGAAAGAGAAGCAGTGAAGTTTTCTAACATCAAGATACAATATAAGATTTGTCTTGAAGATAATGTAACAGTGCTGTACAGGCCTCTTTGCAACTTATCTGTAAAGAAATTGAATATTCTGTATAAATATCTTGAGAAAGTGCAATCAAAGAACTGAATACACTTATCAAAGAGTTCAGCAAAGACATCTACACTCTTTATACTTAAGAAGAATGATAGACTATGTCTATATGTAGACTACAGAGATCTCAATAAGATGATAATTAAGAATCACTATTTATTACTGTTAATTAATGAGATGATCAATTGATTATCTGAAGCAAAGATGTTCTCAAAGATTGATATACAGAATGTCTATCATAGAATCAGAGTTAATGAAGATGATATTTAAAAAACAGCTTTTCATACTAAGAATAGCAATTTTAAATATCTTGTTTTATCTTTTAATCTTTGTAATACTTCAGTCATCTTTCAGATCTATATAAATGAGATACTGCAGAGCCTTGTTAATATCTTCTATACAGTATATCTAAATGACATTCTAATCTTCTTAAAAATAGAGAAAGAACATGATATCTATGTTTGAGAAGTATTTAGTCACTTGAGACAGTATCAACTCTATATAAACACTGAAAAATATTCATTCTATATGCAGGAGATTGATTTCTTAGATTATATTATTGAGATGAACAGCATTTCAATGAACAGAAGTCAGGTCTCTGTCATTGAGAACTGGCTGATACTGTAGATATACTGTGAGATGTAGATGTTTCTAGAATTTGTAAATTTCTATAGATGATTTATCTATATATATTCACAGATTACTGCTCTTCTTACAGATCTGTTAAAGAGAAGTATAAAAGACAGAAAAACAGAACTGTTTATTCTTACTTAAGATACTGTACAGATGTTTGCAGAATTAAAACAAGCTTTTACAGATATCACAATACTGAATTACTTTAATCTCAACTTACTTAGTCAGTATGAGACTAATGCATCTGAGAATGAAGTCTGTGAAATCTTTTCACAGTTAATATCAGAGATCTTTCAATATTGAAAGAATCAGAGAATAATCACTTCTGAAAATACAGATAATGAAATATCTGTAAGAGAAGACTTCTTCACAGAGTCTATAAAATACTGTGAATAAAGATCAGTGATTTTTTTCTTCAAGAAGTTATCACTTATACAGAGAAGATATGATATTCATAATTAAGAGATATTAGTAATTGTTAAATTCTTTAAGATCTGATAATATTATCTTCAGAGTAGTAAGTATTTAGTATAAGTTCTCACTGATCATGTAAATCTATGTTACTTCTTAATAATAAAGAGCTTGACAGAACATCAAGTTAGATGAGTGAAGCTGCTTTCAGAGTATGATTTCTATATTTAATATTATTCAAATCAGCTTAATCTCACTGATATATTATTTAGATGATCTGCTTATAATATTATTAATGTGAAGAAGAATTCTATAAAAGAATCTCTGTCATGACTGCAGAAGAAGCTGACTGCAGAGAACTAAAATTCTCTAAAGCTTAGAAACAGTGCTGGTAAGACAGCTGTGTGATTCAGTATAGAAGATGAAAGAAAACTTAGATTCTTATAGAGAACTGACACTGAAGATCATGAGCTTCTCATATTATATCTTACTATTATTGAATTGATAAAGAATAAAACAGTCTACAATCTTTCAACTTAACTAGTTTTGAAATTCATTGACAAGTTACAGAACAGAAATATCTCTACTACAGCTTGAATTCAGAAGTTAAAGAAGAAAGAATTCAGTTTGAACTTAGAAGAGATAGACTCTGAGCAGAGTGATATCACTAAGAAATCAAGTCACTGATAACTAGAAGAATATGAACTTCTACTGCTGAATGATTCAGTCTTTGTCTCTTATAGTAGAATGATGTATTAGAAGTTATTAAGAATTCATCATAATAATTCTCAGATAGAGTACTTCAGATTAGAGAAGACTGAAAAGCTTCTAAAATATAAATATATTTGAGATAAGCTCTGAACAGATGTTAAAGAGTATATTAAGACTTATAATATCTATCAAAGAATAAAGATTCTGCAGTATAAGTAATATAGTAAGTTGATATCACTATCTGTTTCAAAGAACTTATAGTAGAATCTATCAATGAATTTTATAGTTGATCTGCTGAAGTTAATAAGAGTTAAAGAATATAACTCAATTTTAGTCATTATCAATTATTTTATAAAGATGATAAAATATATCTCTGTTTATAAAAGATTAAAGTCTCTGAATTGACTGATCTGTTTTTAGATATTATTATTTATAATCACAGTGCTCTGAAATCATTGATCATAGATTGAGAATCTCTCTTCATCAGTAAATACTGGTCAGCTTTTTACTATTATCTTATAATAGAATGTCTTCTCAGTATCATATTTTATTCACAGACAGATGATCAGATCAAATATCAGAATCAGATATTAGAACAGTATCTTCAAGTGTTCTATTTATATTATCAGAATGATTAACTTAAACATCTTCTGACTGCTGAATTCATATATAACAATATAAAAAATGCAATCTTAAAAGTATCTTCTTTCTATACTTATTATAAATATAATTCTTTATTACTCAGTGACATTGTGAATAATGTTTCAAAGAAGAAAATAGACAGTCAGAATATTGAATAGATACAGAGAACAGAGTACTTCTTAGTATCAGAAGTAAAAGTAAGATTAAAACTTTTAAATAAAATTTATAAGAAGATGATAAAAAGCATTCACTGTATTCAGAAGTGATAGATAGAATACTATAATTAAAAATATCTTTCAATGAAGTTCTTAATAGAGAATCAAGTACTACTTTCAGTAAAGAATATCAAGATAATAAGACTGTGTAAGAAGCTCAGTGAGTAGTAACTAGAATCTTTTCTAATAACAAGAGTAATAAGTAAGCAGATATATAAGTTGAAATTTCTCTTAGAATTGAAATCAATTCATTCTGTTTTTTATATTTTCTATTTAAAGCTCTATAAGTAATGTTCTAAAATAGAACTGTCTCAGCTGAATAATATCAAAATTGAGAATGATACTGAATATCTTATGAAGAAAATATTAAATAAGTGAATACATTATAATAAGCTTTAATATCTTATTAAATGAAAAGATTATTCATCATCAGAGAATTTATAAGAACTGCTTGAGTATTTGAAAAATACTGAGAAAGAGATTGTAAGCTATGAGACAGCTAGTAGAGACTGTCTTATTATATATCAGAGATGTTGAATAAGAAATATTATTTAAGACTTTTTATTTTTGTTAAGAGATTTTTTAGGGATAATCTCACAGTGATGAGTCAGTATCTTGTGAACTTTATAGTACTCTTCTTCTATTTTCTCTTAAAGAGATTTTAGAAGTTTAATAAGACTATATAAGTGTAAAATTTCTGAAGCAGTTAATAAGAAAAGAAAGAGATATTGAAAATTAATAAAGATTAATATTATTAATTTACAGATTACTGCTATTCTAATAGAGCTGCAGCTCACTGAAAAAGTAAAAAGAAGAAACTTCAGAGTCTACTTATTAATAATTACATTGTTATCAAACTCATTCTTTATCATTGAAGTTTCTGACACTGATATCTGTATCTACTGAGAAGTTAGTACTGCAGTACTGCAGAGAAGCATGCTATAAAAGAGTATAAGAGATACTTGAAGTATTAATTTATAAATTTATAAAGTATCTCAGTTATCTGCTTTAATTGAAGTGAGATTCTCTTCAATCAGTAATTCATCTCTGTAGCACTTTCAACAGCAGTGTCAGCTGATCTCTTCTTAAGATTAGTTATTCTGAGATGTTTTTTCATCTCAGAGATTCACACTTTCATCTTCTTTTATAGATAAGTAAGAGAAATCTTCTCAGTCTTAATAGAATTCATTAATACTTAAAGCTCTGAGACTCTCATTCTGTACTGCTTAAATATCTGAGCTTCTTATCAGAACTGATATGATGTCTTCTCATAGAGTAGATAATACTTATAAAAAGATAGAAGTTATTATTACAGATGTAATGAAAATAATAGAAGTAAGAGAAGAGATAGATATATAAAATCCTCTCTTTCTTCAGCTGCTTAGCACAGTATAGATAAATGATAATACTGATCAGAGACTGCACTGAAGCCTTCTCACAGAGAGAAGATAAAGAAATCATAGAACTCTGTAGACTCAACTCAGCAGTATTCTGAGCAGGGCTTAAGTATGTTATAGAAGAGAAACTACACATTAAGCTTCTCAGAGTTACTATCTCTGAAATCAAGCTCTCTCTGAAGTTCTCTCTGAATGACTATATAAGGTTATACATCACTGTGTTGATTGAGAGAGGGGACAGTGTTGCAATGACAGTAGAAGAGGCAGGGAATGAACTGAATACAGATGAACTGACTGGTAGAAGAAATGACACTTCACTGCAAGATACAGCTACTATCACCGCGGCTATAAGAGATGTAGAAGAAGAAGATATGACAATGAGAGCAGTGCTACTGCAGCTTATTGACATCACTGTCTCTGTCTTCAATCTGGCTTTCTTGACAGTCATGAAGACCGCAGCTGCATCATGAAGATATTTATTCACTAGAAAATGTCAGAATAAGTTCTGTATTATCTTTCAAGAATAATACTCTCATACACTCACTGTTGCAATTGAGAGAAAGAAAAGAAAAATGTATTATAGAGAGAGAGAATCTTTTCAAAAAAATTCTATCACTACTGTTAGCTTTGTCTCTAAAATACATTACTTTTATAGAGAATTTCATATATAGAATGAAATATGATGAAAGATCTGTAAGTCATGTATTAACTACATTTTTCACATCTTAAATTAATACATAAGAAACTCACTTATCACATGTTTGATTTGAATGAAGATGAAAAAAGAAAGATTTACACAGTCAGTAGAAAAACTCATCTATTTCTTTATACAGTATACACACTGTCAATTGATTGATAACTATTACTATATAATAAAGATAACTTCTAATTCAGTAATCTTAAGAACATCAGAACTATACTCTTAAAGAGAAGAGTATTGTCACACTCTCAACTGTATCAAGACTCTGTTGCAGTTTCACACAGCTTATTACTTTTATATAAATGATTTCATTCATCTCACAGATCATTCAAACCAGTTTTCAATCACTCTATGATATTATTTGAATATATCATAGAAAGATCTGATTAATGAATATGAGAACTCTTCTTCTATATAAGATCAGCAGATTACTCTTTCTTAACAATGAGATGCTGCTGAGATATCACTCTGACTATTCTTGCTGTGAAATGAAAGAAGAGTATTCACTCATTATCTATATAGAATAGCTAGGTGCTGGCTTCTTATTAAAGAAGTCAGTGATTTGTTTTTCTTCTACTGAAATATATACAAGAGTTACTGTGTTTCTTATATAATTTTCTTAGTATACTAAGTATCATATCTGTGATATTCTTGCAATAATTCTGTAGTCTACAAGCTCACTATTCAAGTAAGATAGTCAAGCTCACTCATACAGCTTCTCAAACAACTACCTCTACATGATGCCGCTGACTAGCCACTGCTTCGGTTCCGTCACGTTACACACAGTGTCCCTCATCTTCATAGTTTAGTGAAATGAAAAACTCAGAGTCATAATCAATCTTTACAGAATTAACACACAATTATATTCAAATGCCTATTCTCTCTCTAGATAAGATACTATTCTATTCTCTCTTAACAATGAAGTTGTATTCTTCACTCTCAATATAATTAAAGAATTTTA
The DNA here is from genome assembly GCF_000003525.1 of Blastomyces dermatitidis ER-3. Classification (NCBI taxonomy): domain Eukaryota; kingdom Fungi; phylum Ascomycota; class Eurotiomycetes; order Onygenales; family Ajellomycetaceae; genus Blastomyces; species Blastomyces dermatitidis. Next base: position 1,145,523 of record NW_025544783.1, on the reverse strand, counting down.
TCAAGTTCTTATATATATTAAGAACAGATGAAAAACTGTCTTTATAACTCTGCATTGAGATTATCAGTAATTAACTGTATTAAGTATGAGTCTAGCATCTAGTCCAGGCTTTTTTCAAAGCATGATGAAGATAATTCTTCACAAATTCTTATAATTCATTACAAATTCTTATAATTCAGCCTTCTAGTCTACATTGATGACATAGTGATATTTTTCAAGTCACTGAATCAACACCTCTCTGATCTGTAAGCAATTCTCTTATATCTGAAGATATCTGATCTGACTCTCTTCATTAGAAAGTGTCATTTTATCTACTTATCAGTATCTCTTTCAGATCACAAAGTATTTCATCTAAGACTTTCAATGCATAAATTCAAAGTTAAAGTTATCAAGAACTTGTTCTTTCTCAAATCTCTTATCAGAGAAAGAGTCTCTTCTTCATTTCCATCAATTAACTCTGGAAATGAACTGGATTGGAATAGATTTCTTGATTGGAATGAAAATAATTCTTCAAAGAAAATGCCTTCTCAACTGTACAGACTATGCTCTCTAATTAAAAATCAATTTTCTTCTTTAAATGTTGAAAAAGTTGATCATGAGAAGTTATCTCCCTGGAGAAAAAAGCTTGAATCTCTTATAGACTTACAAATAAGTGAACTATCAAAAGAGAAAGAATATGAACAGCATTTGAAGAGAATTTCTACAATCAATATAAAAGACTCTATTCTGATTTATTCAGATGACATAAAAAATGAGAACTTGAATAGATTAGGCGCAGGCATTGCTTATACTGAAGATAATATTAATTTTATCTCAGATTTCTGGAATCTAGGCTCTGAATGTGAAGTCTTTGATGCTGAACTATTTGCAATAGTGAAAGCTTTCAAACTCATTGAAATAAAATCTCATAAAAGAGGAAATTGTTTGAAAGAGGCATGGATATTCTCTGATAGTCAAGCTGCTTTAAAAAGACTTAGAAATAGTCAGATTCATAATGATCAAATGAATCTTGAACTGATCTTAAACTCTGTTTTAAAAATTCAAAAGAGAAGAACATCAAAGCTGAGAATTCATCTGCACTGAGTTCCTGCTCATATGAATATTCATGATAATGAATTGGCTGATTCAGCTGCAAAAAAGGGTGCAGAATTAAGCAGATCTATTCAAAAAATTGTGTCCTGGTCTTTTATAAAGAGAGAAATAAAAGAATCTTGTTTAGACAAGTGAAATGAAAGCTGGCAGAAACAAAAGAAGAGTATACATTATTCAAGATTTGAAACAAAACCCAAGTGGAAATCTTGTTCAATTAAATGTAAAAAGAAAATATTCTCATCTATAATACAGTTGAAACTAGGACATGGCTATTTCAAATCTTATATACAAAGATTTGATGATAGATTTGACTCAATAGAATGCTCATTCTGCAATACAAATGAGAATCCTGAGTATATTATAATGCACTGTGCATTATACAATAGTCTCAGAGCCAGATTGAAAGAGAAGTATGATCTAAATCAATTAAATATGAGATTCTTATTCTCAACTGAGACAGGAATTAAATACTTAATAGACTTTCTATCAGAAACTTAAGCAGCTACAAGAAAATGGCTAAATTCAGAATTATCTGAATATGAAGAGGAGGAAATCAATCAGATATAGTCTGTTAAAACAGCTATACACTCTCTTTTAATAATTTGTTTTGTTATAGTCTCTCTTTACTTTATCTTTTTCTGTATCTTTTCCTTTCAGTTTCTTTCTATCTATCTATTTAATGTGTCTATCTTTGAGACTGTGTTCTTTCTCTCTTTTCTTTTGTCATGATATTGTCAAATGGTTTCAAAGTATCAAAAGATGTTAAAACACTGCAATTTGTAAACAGTTTTTGTATTCTGAGCTGGAATTTTCTGATTTTGCATATCTGAAATTGATGAATGTACAATAGGTAACTTTACAGACATAGAAAAAACCCTGAGAACTAAAGTTCTCAGGTAGATGTCATAGTCTCTGACTGCATACATCTATAATTGAAGAATAATAATAATAATAATTTCTCAAATCTCTTCATCAATTGAAGACTTTCTTAGATTTGTTCAGATAACCGTGTCATGCTTACTTACTCTCTGTAGTGAGTGTGTCACAGTGTACAGAAAACCACACTGTAAAGAAAATATTTTGAATATAGTAATCTTCAAAAATTAATTAATAATCACCATCATATCTATCTATAATATAAAGATTATCTATATACTCATTAGAAGGTGTAGAATTCACTGTAAGTTGAGATTCTATAGAATTATCTTATTATGATTGAGTGACTGTAGATTTTGTAAATTTGATTCCAATCAATTGAAGAGTCTTATTGAATGTCTTTTTCATCTCATCTGCTCTACAGGTCGCGATCTTACAATTGATATTCTTAATAGTGAGGACTTCACCTACTTGCACCTGCCTGTGGAAGGATTTGATGACTCAACATCTATTTGCTCAATAATGATCTGCAAGTTCACTCTCACAGTGTGCATTCAATTCTGCCTGAACCATGCTACTCTTGAAGATCTTGTTCAACTGCCTTGTCAAACCAGGTGTAAGGGTATTCTTCACATCTTCTAAGGCCTTGACTGCTGCATTGATTTGATGACATAGTTTTGCAACTGTCTCTGAGAAGATTAATTGCAAGGAGGCAGTTGACAGTTGATCTGCAGGTGGCAGAGTAAAGTGATCGCATACATCACCATCACCATCGTATATGTTGAGATCCGGGGCATCATCAATGGTAAGAGGTCTCAATTAATTGAGAATTATATCGCGATTAACTGGATACATTCCACAGTCAGCAAAGCCAGCTCTCACAGTGTCAGGTTTGAATGCTTACAGTCAGATGCTCTCCAGATTAGTAAGGAATTGTCTGTCATCATACTGCTCATATCTGTAGCAGGCAGCCTCATTAACTGCCTTTGTATGATAATGCTTATACTGCTGAAAAGATATGTTATCAGGAGGTTGTAGAATATAACTTGTATGAGATGAGAATCTGAACAGAATAATCTTATGAAGGTCACAGTATTGAATGAATTCTTCTGTGAGATGAGACTCATGATTATTCATTAATAGCAGTCAATGACTGCTCATTTGACACTTTTTTATCATCTTATTGAACCGCTTGATTCATTCAAATTCAATCTCATTATTTGTAAAGCCAGACTCAGATGCAGTGATGATGTAGTTGTCAGATAAGTTGAAGTGTGTATATGAATCCTCTAGATGAATCTTCAATTTCATTATAATCAATGAATTCAATACTGTGTCATCTGCACTAACACACTTTATCACTGTTATTAACCTGTGAGAGTATGATGACTGTATGACAGAATTCATGTCTTTAAAGATGATTATAACTCACTGTCCATGTTCTTCTTCTTCTTGAAATTCAATCTCATCAAAGTTGTAGATATCATAGTGAAAAAATTGATATTAATTGAAGACAGCTTCATATCAATCAAATCAGTTGATAATGAAGCTTATATCATTGCAAGACACTCATTTTGAATTCATGGGTTTTTGCTTGACTCATTTGTAATCTGGCAGGTGTTTGATGAATTAATATGTTCATATCTTACTTACTGTGAGAGGTGCAGTCTCTGAATCTGTATGATGCTGTCTCAACATGCGGTTCACGGCAGCTTTGATATGCTCAATGATGAATGGGCAAAAATTAATGTTCAATTGATGAATTCATATCTTAATTGCCTCTTCCTGGCTGTCATTTAATGCTTGATTCAGTGAAACTCTCATAGTCCTTGATTTCTTCTCATTGATCCTCTCATACAAGATGGTATATGAGACTTTGAATTCTCATGACAGAGACGTGATTTTTAATTTTGAATTGCTTTTATATGCATCAACAGCTTGTTGCAACTGCTCCTCAGTATAATTAGAAGATTTAGACATGATTATAATTAATGATGATTATTTGAAGATGAAGAATGAAGATATTGAAAATATTTTCTTTATAATGTGATTTTCCGTACGCTGTGGCGCACTCACTACAGAGAGTGAGTAAGCATGGCACAGTTACTACTGAGAGTTTGTTACTTATTACACTCACAAAGTAGAGTCATTGCAGATCTGAAAGATATAGAGATTTCATCAGACATCTTTTAAGAGAAATCTCAGAAAAAAATGAGCTAAGAAGACAATTGCCTCAACAGAAGAATTGCAGCAATATTGACAAAAAATCAAGAATAAATTATATAATTCTCTCATTCTCAAGTTTTTCAATTTCTACAAGAAATTCATTATCTATGTAAATAGAAGCAAAGATGATATGAGTGCAGTAATACATTAGAAGAATAATAATAATAAGAAATGTTCTATTCTCTTTCTCTCCCAGATATTAAAGAGTAGTGAGAAAAATTACAGCTTAACTGAATTAGAAACAGCAGTCTTAATATGACTTCTCAGAAAGATATCTCAATATTTTGATGAAGACTTCATTATAGTCATCAATCATATCATCTTATAAACAGTATTGTAGATAATCTCTGTTGATAAGTATCTAAATAATTATCTTAATCAATGATCTCTATTTCTATTCATTTTTGTCTTGTGTATGAAGATCATATATCAAGCTGAAAAGTCTCACATAAATACTGACTCTATATTGTGATTATTCACAGTGAAATCTGAAAAGATTAATCAGCTATCAGAGACACAGATCATATTTAAATATCTATCTACTTATTTCAAAGATATCAAGACCTCTCATTTCTCTGTTCTGTTTATCTACACTATAGAAAGTTTAATCATCATACTAATAGCTCATGTCTTTCTCATAAATCTTCTTCACATGCACTCGGACCTAAAACATGACATTCAGAAGAAAATAAAAACTGATTTCTACTTTTAAGCTATATACAGATATATCATGAAATGCATTGAACAGAGAATAGAAAATGCAAATCTCTATCATGACTTTCAATAAGATAATGATCAATAACTTCTCTACTAGTAATAGCAGTTCTTGACTGATGAGAACTGCTTCTGAAAGAGAGGAACTAATATGACAGACTGTGTCTAATCAATCATATAGACTATTCTGTTACACTTCATAGATTCTTCTGCTCCACTTCATAGATTCTTTCATTTCACTATTAAACATGTACACTCTGATTCTCAGTCATTCTCAATCACTGATTCTTGGCTGCTACAAACGCGTATAGATTCTTCCGCCCTGAAGCTTCATTATATACACTATTACATACATGTATAAATATTCACTCTGATTGCTGATTTCTACACTTTCTCTTTCTTTTCCTTCTTTAATGTTTTTCTCTTTGTTATATAAGACCTATCAATATCATACTGATCTATTCAGCGTAGACCTTTTACAAAAGACTTGATATGATTGAATCTTAAGAATATATAAATTACACATTCATCTTATACACTGAATTACTGTCATATTAAATATAAAGTAATAGAAGTTCTAAACAGTTATAATTATCATCTTGATATATTATCAGAGATTTATAATGTCTTTTATATAAGCTTATTTCACTGTGTTATTACTGACTCATTTTCTTCTTAACTGACTTTCAACTGACAGTTATCAGACATCATAGAAAAAGATAATAAGCTTGAGTGAAAGATTGAGAATATTCTCAATGAGAGATTCTACAGTTATAACTGATAATATCTTATGAAATGTATCAGATATAATTAACTGATCTGAACTCTGAGTTCTGTGTTATCTGAAACAGTGACTCTTAACTGATAAGAACAGCTTCTGAAAGAGAGAAACTAATATAGCAGACTGTATCTGACTAATTATATAGACTATTCTGTTACACTTCATAGATTCTTTCACTTCATTCTTGAATATATATACTTCAATTCTTAGCTATTCTCATACACTCTAATTCTTGATCATTCTCAATCGCTGATTCTTAACTGTTATAAACATGTATAGATTCTTTCACTATGAAGCTTCACTATGTATATTATCACATACATGTATAAATATTCACTCTAATTACTGATTCTCATACTTTCTCTTTCTTTTCTTCTCTAACATTTTTCTCTTTATTATATAAGATCTATCAATATTATACTGATCTATTCAGCGTAAGCCTCTTACAGAACTACTTTATTAAGTTAAAGTTAATAAAAGATTATATTACTCTGAAGATTTTTAATTATCTATTATTAAACAAGATATCAGAGAAAGTCAGTATATAATTTATAAATCTCTTCAAGCTTGAATTACTTTATTCATTTCTTAATAAGCTATGAGAATTCTGTGATACTAATTGAAATAAGCTCTAAGTTTTGAAATCAGATCACTGTTCAATACTTTTCTATAATAAGTTAACATTCTTAGTTTAATATGTCTATTTACTCAATCAATCAATTAATTAATCAGTTATTAACTTGTTAATATATAAATCAGAGATTATATTCCCTGAATCTCTCTTATAAAAGAGAATATTATTCAATATCAGAGAGCAGAGCTTGACTGAATTATAATTATATTTATTTATAAAATAAGAGAAGTTAAGTGAATTTTCTTTATACTTATTTCTCTTTATCATGTTATGCATAATCATCTACTGAATCTGTTAATTTTACAAGAGAATTCTGACAATTACACTATTATTAGACTGCTGATAGTTTGAAAGACAGCATTATATAATATTTTAATACAGAATAGTGATAAAAATAATGATTATTTAATGTATAAGTCTCAGACAATAAGATATTTGTATTACAATTAAAATATCTTATTTCTTTAAATAGATAGTTGATGAATAGTAGCTAAGTAACAGATAACTAGCTTAATAGTATATTAATTTCACTGACAGAATAGTATACAGTATCTTATAGTATCTTAGTAGTATTCTAATAATAATATCTATTAATTACACAGTTACTGAGTAGTATTATAATAATGTTAGAAAGTTCTGCACTGTCTTAATATTATCTTGACATTTAATATTCAGTGATGTGTCACTGAATATAATAGTGAAACATGTATTACAATCAGCGACACGTGACACGGGTGGAATGATGAATCCACAGTGTAATCACCGTAAATTAACTCTATGTTCTTCCCGTATGAAACTTTTCCGAGTAAAATGCCCTGTAATGTGACCTCACATAATATCATATGCATCTCATCAAATTCTGTAGCATCTGCCCTAGTGGCGTTGCCGTAGCGACCGCTCCGCCTACACGTGATCTCATATGTAATATATATATAGCTAGCTCTTTCTACACGAATACAATGAATTAATCATCTCACAGGTTATAGCCCGGATAGCATGTTTTTACAAAGAATTACTTTTTTTTTTCTTACTTTTGTTTAGAAACACCTGTGTAAGCATTGAATGTGTTCATTCTGAATAGAAGAATTCTTTTACCATATTTATATTACATGTTTTGAGTGTATCTACTTGACTGACAATTGAAATAGCAGAACTCTACAGTATAATATAATATGTTTTTTTTTTCAATTTCTTTATTCAACTCTTCTTTGATCAATGAGTGGTATGCCTACATCACAGAGTGATAGAAGAAGAACTTTATATTTGCATTCTCACACTCAGATATCTATTAATGAAGAATCAGAGAAAATAGATACTATATAATACATAGAAGTTACAGAAGAGATCATGAAGTCATCTGTAAATAGCAGAGCAGATTATGAATTGAATGATGATATCTCAAGCTCATAAGCAATGTGTATACAAGCGTGACATACAAGTATCATGTCTAGAATAAGTTCAGATAATATAATATCAATGATATTTAATAATCTGATAATATTCTGTGACAGAATGAGTGTGTGTTGAGTAGTCATCTCTGCAGCAGATGATTTCAAATCTGAGATTCAAGAATATCAACAGAATGTTTAAAAAGTCATGAATATCAAAGCTGTAATTACATTTGATGATAATAACTATGAGATCTGATGTATAGAAATTCTTATGAATGCTGAAGTCATTAACAAATCTGACATTCTTATAAAGAATCAACATATCTGTTCAGAAGACATCAGTTAAGACATATTAAGTGCTGAAAAATGAAGCATTTATATCAAAGCACTTTATCAACATATATTGCAGTTCTTATTAGAACCTGTATATACAATCATTAAAACTCTTGAGCCAGATAATGCAGCTGTACTATAAGAAAGAATTAAAGTTGAATATGCTGTCTCACTTGCAGAGAAATGTATGAATATTGTAAAAGAATTCATCATCTTACATGTCAGAGATAATAATTATCTGGTATTTCAGAGAAGATTCTGTTATCTAGTTATACATTATAAGAAATTAATAAATAACTTGAAAGACTTCTATCACAATCTCTTTCTTATTGATCTGAAGAAGCATCAAAAGTCTTTTATTAAGACATGTTTAGATGATTTCTATGCATCTGATCAGAACTCTATACTCAATATTGATATTAATAATCTCATGAAACAGTTGATAAACTGTATAAGTAAGTTTAAGAATGAACATTCTAAGTTTCAGTGAGTTAATGCAACTATCATGACTCTCTCTACATTATTCACACACAGTTTTAAATGTGAGATATGCAGTTTAAGATGACACTGAAAAAACATCTGTTGATATCTGTATTCAGAACTTGCTACTGAACAGTGATATGAGTTAAATATGAAACATATCATTACACCTGAGAACAATAATAGCAACAATGTCAGTATCAGTGAACATGACAAGTGAAAGAATAAAAAGAAGAACAAAGATAATAAGAAGAAGAAATTCTCTGATCTTATGATCTCACAATCTGCAGCTATTAATGCAGTAATTGCTTTTTCAGCAACTATTGATATAATAAGCAAACCTTGATTTCTTGATACATGTGTGAGTTTTCACATAACAGGTGAAAAGCAGTTTCTCATTCAGTGAAAGATGTATAATGACAATATGAAGATTCATACAGTGAATGAAGATTACAGTTATATCAAAGAGATTAGCAATCTTCTTCTAGAATCTGAAGAAGAAAATATCACTGTTTATAATATTTATTATGTTCTCAATCTCACAGTCAATCTATTGTCATTTATCAGATTGAAGAATCAGAGTTTTCAATATAAGCTTTCAAGCTTGAACACTCTGTTCTATTTCATTATTAAAGTATCAAGTGAAGTGATTTTCACTGCAATCTGTATATCTCAAAACTTAATTTATAAAATAGTTAAAAGAATGTCAGAAGTTGATGTATATTATAAGTCTACAGCAGTCTACTTCACAGTGAAATCATATGTATATAATAATGACTATGCTAAAGTCATGACTACTATTGATGACAATGATCTCACTGTTAATCAACCTCAATATCAAGAATCACCTACAACTGTGAAAACACTTGCAGAGTGATATATTGATCTGAGATATATACATATAAAAGCTATTATAGCATTGATAAAGAATTCACTATTTAGCATCTGTGTCAAAGACATCAAGATCAATTTCTTTTGTGACACCTGTGTTAAAGTGAGTATGACATGTAAATACAATCACTTTCATGTCACAGACTGTATACTCAATGAAGTGAATTCATATTAATCTTACAGATAGCGGGCAGATATTAAGTGAGTCTACAGATTACTCTGTTGAATCACAGCAGAGTAATAAATATTACATGTTAATCATGAATAACATAATCAGATATAGATGAATCTATTTCTTACATATTAAGAATCAAGCTTATGATTACTATGTGCACTGAGTTCAATTTATGAAAAATTTAGGTTTTACTGCACTAGTATATATCAGAACTGATGTTAATAATATATTCAGATTCATGAAGATTACAGCATTATTCATCAATCATAACATAGTATGAGAATCAACTACTTCTTAATCATCATATCAAGATAGTGTGTCTGAGCGTGGAATATGTATGATTATAGCCTGTGCCAGGGCAGTTCTTATTAATAAGAAGATTCTGAAGAAATTCTGAGTGAATATTCTGAAAACAGTTGTTTCAATCATAAATAATACACTCATGTCTATAATTCTATATAATGAAAAGTATTGACCTGCAGTTGTAGATAATGATAGTAAAGAAGCTGTTCATAGCTCTTATACAATTTCTTTTTCAGTATTGATAAATATCTCACTGCAGATCACATATTTCTGCAAGCTTGAAACTGATGTTTTTACTCATTTTTATGAATTATAGAAGCTGTTGAATAAGTTGTCTGCATGAGCTAATTCATATAAGCTTATTGAATTCTATAAACATTCAATCTATTACTTATGAAGTTCTACAATAGATAAAATTATTGATATAAGTGATGTGATTTTCCTCACAAAAGTGTAAGAAATGCTGAAGATTACTATAACTACTACAACTGCAGCAACTGACACTGTTTCTATCATCTATTTAATAAAGAATTCTGACATTTCTGAATTGATGAATACAGATTGAATGCAGCTAATAAAGGTATTTACAGCTTATACTCTCATTTTCATTACTGATTCTCTTTCAAAATCATACAAGAATACTATGAGTAGATCAGAGATGATAGAAGATTATTAAAAGAAATTAATGCAATGTGAAATATCTAATCTTGAGAGATGTAAGATCTGAACACTTATTTCATATTCTGATGTTTTATATAATGAATCAGTGATATCTGATTACTGAGTATTTGTTGAAAAGAATTACTCTGATAATCTCAATGCTGATAAGAATAATATATTATGAAAATCTCAATGAGTTATATATAATAACTGATTGAAGAAAGACACTTGTCAGAAGACTTATATTTCTGTAATTACAGATATAATAAATTAAATGATGTTTGTAATTGCTGCAAAGTGTGATTAAATTCTACAGTAAGTAAATATAGTAATGATATATCTGTATAATAGATTAGAGAAAACAGTCTATATAAGATAATTTACAGACTTTGAATAAGAAACTCAGTGTAGACTCATCTGTGCAGTTGAAGAATCTCTATATAAATTGAATTCAGTCACTAAAATATAATATGACTACTTGACAGCTATACTATGAGAAAATGACTTCAGTCTGAGTTCTTATGACTCTGCTCTTTAAAAGCATTCAGGCTGAAAACATCTATATATAATCATATATATTGATAATCTTCATATCTTTGTGAATGCTCTGAAGAATGCTGATTAACTTATTAATATTTTACAGTAAAAATTAGAGATCAAAGACTTAAAGAAACTCATAAAATATCTAGAAATAAAAGTGAAATATATGAAGAGTAGAGTCAAATTGACACTCTGATGTTATATTAATGAATTGATAGAAGATTTTTATCTAGATAATATAACTGCTATCTGTACACTCATGAATGAGAATCTATATCTAGATGACTTTCTTATTTCTGAAAAAGAAAGCAGTTTTATAAAGTGATAATTTCAGTATGATATCAGATATCTATAATACTTAGCTGTCAAGCTGTGACTGAATATCACCTGTATAGTATCTCTACTGACACAGAAGAACACTGCTCTCACTTCTAAGATATGAAAGACTCTATTACATATCATTCAATATTTGAAAGAAATGTGTGAGATTGATATATTCTATATAAAGAATAATGATGAGAGATCTGAGAATGAATTCCTGAATATAATATACATGTTAATTGAATATACAGATTCTGATTAGATCAGTCTGTTGAATGATAATTATAAATCTACATCTGATTACATCTTCAAATTGAGAAATACACTGATTTCATAGTAATCAAGCAAGCAATTCTGTGTATTCTTAAGCTCTAATGAGGCTGAATATATGGCATTGAGCAAAGCTGTATATGAAGCAATATGATTGAGAAGTATGATGATGAATCTGAGCTTCATTGAAATAGAAGACCTTCTGTCAATCAAGATAAATAATAAGAAAGTAATTAATCTTGTCACAGTGACTGCAATCATCATAAGAAGTAAGTATATTGACATCTGATTTCATTACACCTGCAGCTAGTTGAATAATAATATAATCTCAATTAATTACATCTCAACTGAAGAAATGACAGCAGATGAATTAACTAAACTCTTGAGTATAATTGCATTTCATTAATTTCTTGATTTACTAGGTTTTACAGATGAAGAGAGACAGAATACACAAACTCAATACAGATAGCATGATTTGAATGAATTTGAGAATGACATAGCTAGATTTGCAAGAGATGATTGATTCTTTATTATGATGTTTATGATCTCGCATGGTGATGCGAGAGAGAGTGTAGCATTCACTCTAGTAGCGTTGCCGTAGCGACTGCTCCGCCTACATGTGATCTCATATGTAATATATATATAGCTAGCTCTTTCTACACGAATACAACGGATTAATCATTTCACAAATTCTACATTCATTACAATCTATACATTCATTAATATACTCTATTTATTATAGAATGTCACGCTCCCGGCCGCGCCAAGGCCCCGTTGCGGTTTCACACGGCTTATCACTTTCATGCGGATGATTTCATTTTGTCTGAACCAGTTTGCAACCACTCTATAACATTATTCAGATATATCATAGAAAGATTCAATTGATGAATATGAGAACCTCACTTCTATATAAGATCAGCAGATTACTCTTTCTTGACAATGAGACACTACTGAGATATCACTCTGACTATTCTTACTCATGAAATGAGAGAAGAATATTCACTCATTGTCTATATAAAATAGCTAGATGCTGACTTCTTATCAAAGAAGTCAGTAATTCATTTTTCTTCTACTGAAATATATACAAGAGTTACTATGTGTCTTATACAATCTTCTTAGTATACTAAGTATCATATCTGTGATATTCTCACAATAACTCTGTAGTCTATAAGCTCACTATTGAAGTAAGATAGTTAAGCTCACTTATACAGCTTCTTAAACAACTATCTCTATATAATACTGCTGACTAGTCATCACTTCAGTTCTGCTATATTACAATTTAAATCACTTAATCTGATTATAGGTTTGAATCAGTTAAGCTCTAACAGACTGATATAATCTTATACATCTGCACTGAGACTGATCTGATCTCAATCTCTGAGAGAAACACTACATTATTCTCTAGAGTGTGTACATCTCTATTCTGACAGAAATCTGAGATTTCTGAACTCACTGTATATTTTGATATAAGCTCTTCAATCACTCTGTTATCACTGCAGCCTCTACACACCTATATCTATTATAAAGATAGAGAGATTAAGATCAGAGATTCTCTGAGATATAAGAGAAATATCTTATCTGAATTTCACAGCTTTATCTATACTCTTGAACAGAAATTCCATCTTAACTTAAGTCAGTATAATACTTATAAGATATGAGTAATATACATTATCAACCTTCTTGAAGGCATCTCTGTGACTACTTGAGTCATTAAGAAGAGAAAGCTTGAGTATATCAATACTGCTATGACTTGAGAAGAATTCAAGAACTTTCTACTGAATTAAATTGAAGATCACTACAATCACAGCTTCACAGTGACACAGTGATTCAACTTATTATATCAATAAAATGATAAGAATTCTTTCAATTTCAATGCAAGATTTGAAGAATATTAAGAGAAACTGACTGATGATTTAAATCAATTAAAAACACAGCTTTATCTTATAAAGCTGACTCACAAGATGTGAACAATGATATTATAATATCAGAGTTCATTAATCAATTGCACTGAGCTTGTCAATCTGACTTTTCAAATCTATTTGAATAATCAATTCTCTGAGAAAAAGGTCAACAAGACCTCTTCTAAGTAATCAATAATGAGACCTAAATAACACTGTGATGACTTCAGTGCAGAGAAAGTAAAGAAGAATTTCAAGTGTTCTGATTCTTCACTCACTGTAAAGAAATGCTAAAAAAGATTTAATAAGAATCTCTATTTCAACTGTGAAGCTGATAAACACTATGTCAGTGATTGCAAGAAGTCAAAGAAGAGAAGAAACTGAGAAGACATCTTCTCAAAGTTAACTTCTCTTCTGACAAATGTATCTGTGAAAGATAACAAAGAGAAAGAAATGAAGAATTGACAATTCTTACATCTCTGAGTTCATATTACAATCACAATGTATACTCTGAACAGAGAGATATCAGTGAGATGCCTACTTAACTTCAGAGTGAATATCAACTTCATATTCTATTTCTTTTCTTTAATAAAGAATTGAAAGAAGATAGATTCATCAGATTATATGAAATTTACTGATAAAATAAAATATCATCATTTTAACATAATTTAAGTGAAGTGTGTGATCATAGACTTAGAAGAAATCTTCAAGAAAAGCAGTCTGCTTCTTCACACAGTCAATATTATAGATGAGAATGTTAATCTAGATCTTCTATGATTGAGAGAAAACAATTCTCTCATTGACTGAGTCACTCAGATGTGACAGTATCACCTCACTAATGAAGAGACAGTGATAGAGAAATCTGAAGAGTTTCATCAGAAAAATCTTGAGAAAAAGATTGAGTCAATATACTGTGTAGCAGGTGATTGAGACTTGAAAACAGATGAAGAAGTCATCACCCTCACTACAAGATTAGCAGCAGTATCTGTCATTGAAGACAGATGTATATGATGTCTCTTTACAGATTTTAAGAATGTCTTTTTGAAAAGAGAAGCAGTGAAGTTTCCTGATATCAAGATATAATATAAGATTTGTCTTGAAGATGATGCAATGACACTGTACAGACCTCTTTATAACTTGTCTGTAAAGAAATTGAATATTCTGTATAAATATCTTAAAGAAGTACAATCAAAGAACTGAATATATTTATCAAAGAGTTCAGCAGAAACATCTATACTCTTTATACTCAAGAAGAATGATAGACTACATCTATGTATAGACTACAGAGGCCTCAATAAGATGACAGTTAAGAATCACTATTCATTACTATTAATTGATGAGATGATTGATTAATTATCTGAAGCAAAGATATTTTCAAAGATTGATATATAGAATATCTATCATAGAATCAGAGTTAATGAAGATGATATTTGAAAAACAGCTTTTTATATCAAGTACAGCAATTTTGAATATCTTGTTTTATCTTTTAATCTTTGTAATGCTCCAGCCATCTTTCAGACCTATATAAATGAGATGCTGTCAGACCTTGTTAATATCTTCTGCATAGTATATCTGAATGACATTCTAATCTTCTCAAAAATGAAGAAAGAACATGATACTCATATTTGAGAAGTGTTGAGTTGCTTAAGACAGTATTAACTCTATACAAACACTGAAAAATGCTCATTCTACATGCAGAAGATTGATTTCTTAGATTATATTGTTAAGATAAACAGCATTTCAATAAACAGAAGCTGAGTCTCTGTCATTGAGAACTGATCAGTGCTGTGAATGTACTGCAAGATGCAGATATTTCTAGAATTTATGAATTTCTACAGATAATTCATCTATGCATATTCACAGATTACTGCTCCTCTTACAGATCTGTTAAAGAGAAGTATGAAAGATAGAAAAATAAGACTGTTTATTCTCACTCAAGACACTGTACAGATATTTATGAAATTGAAACAAGCTTTTACAGATATCATGATACTGAATCACTTTAACTCTGACTTACTCAGTCAGTGTGAGACTGATGTATTCAGAAATGAGATCTGTGAAATCTTTTCACAGTTGACACTGAAGATCTTTCAATGTTGAAAGAATCAGAGAATAATTATCTCTGAGAAAACAGATAATGAATTGTCTGTGAGAGAAGACTTTTTCACAGAGCTTATAAGATATTATGAATGAAGATCAGTGATCTTCTTCTTCAAGAAGTTATCACTTATGCAGAGAAGATATGATACTCATGATCAGAAGATATTAGTAATTATTGAATTCTTTAAGATCTGATGATATTATCTTCAGAGTAGTAAGTACTCAGTGCAAGTTCTCACTGATCATACAAATCTGTGTTACTTCTTAACAACAAAGAGCTTGACAGAACATTAAGTCAGATGAGTGAAGCTGCTTTCAGAGTATGATTTCTATATCTGATACTATTCAGATTGACTTAACTCTGCTGATACACTGTTTAGATAATCTGATTATAATATTATTAATGCAGAGAAGAATTCTATAAAAGAATCTCTGTTATCACTGCAGAAGAAGCTGACTGCAGAGAATTGAGATTCTCTGAAGCTTGAGAACAGCACTGAAGAGACAGCTGTATAACTCAATATAGAAGATGAAAGAAAATCTGAGTCTCTGCAGAGAACTGACACTGAAGATTATAAGCTTCTCATATCATATCTTACAATCATTGAATTGACAAAGAATGAAACAGTCTACAATCTTTTAACTCAACTACTTTTGAAATTCATTAATGAGTTATAGAAGAGAGATGTCTCTACTACAGCTTGAATTCAGAAGTTGAATAAGAAAGAATCTGATTTGAACTTGAAAGAGACAGACTCTGAGTGAAGTGATACTGCTAAGAAACTAAGTCACTGATAAGTAGAAGAATATGAACTTCTACTACTGAATAATTCAGTCTTCATCTCTCATAGCAGAACAGTGTGTTAGAAGTTATTGAGAATTTATTATAATAATTCTCATACAGAGCACTTTGAGTTAGAGAAGACTGAGAAGCTTCTAAAATATAAATATACTTAAGACAAGCTCTGAACAGATGTCAAAGAGTATATTAAAACTTATAATATCTGTTAAAGAATAAAGATCTCACAGTATAAGTAATACAGTAAGTTAACATCACTGTCTATTTTAAAGAGTTTATAATAGAATCTATTGATGAATTTCATAGTTAATCTACTGAAGTTAACAAGACTCAAAGAATATGACTTAATTTTAATCATTGTTAACTGCTTCATGAAGATGATCAGATATATTTCTACTTATAAAAAGATTAAAGCCTCTGAATTAACTGATCTGTTTTTAGATATTATTATTTATAATCACAGTGCTCTGAAATTGTTAATAACAGATCAAGAATCTCTCTTCATCAGCAAATACTGATTGACTTTTTACTATCATTTTATAATAAGATATCTTCTCAGTACTGCATTTCATCTGCAGACAGATAATCAGACTGAATATCAGAATCAGACACTAGAACAGCATCTTTAAGTATTCTATTTATATTATCAGAATGATTAGCTTAAACATCTTCTAATCACTGAATTCATATATAATAATGTAAAGAATGTAATCTTAAAGATATCTTCTTTCTATACTTATTATAAATATAATTCTTCATTACTCAGTGACATTATGAATGATATTTCAAAGAGAGAGATAAACAGTCAGAATATTAAATAGATACAGAGAATGAAGTATTTCTCAGTATCAGAAGTAAAAGTGAGATTGAAACTTTTGAATAAAATTTATAAGAAGACAGTAAAAAGTATCTACTATATTCAGAAGTAATAGATGAAATACTATAATTGAAAATATCTTTCAATGAAGTTCTTGATAGAGAATTAAGTACTACTTTTAGTAAAGAATATCAAGATAATAAGACTGTATAAAAAGCTCAGTAAGTAGTGACTAGAATCTTTCTCAGTAATAAGAGTGATAAATAAGCAGATATATGAGTTAAAATTACTCATAGAATTGAAATTAATTCATTCTATTTTTCATATTTTCTATTTAAAGTTCTATAAGTAACATCTCAGAGTGAAGTCATCTTGACTGAATAATATTGAGATTAAGAATGATACTGAATATTTTATAAAGAAAATATTAAATAAGTGAATATATTACAGTAAGCTTTAATATCTTATTAAATGAAAAGATTATTCATTATCAGAGAATTTATAAGAACTGCTTAAATATTTGAAAAATACTGAGAAAGAGATTGTAAGCTATAAGATGACTAGTAGAGACTACTCTATTATATATCAGAGATATTAAGTAAGAAATACTACTTAAAAACTTCTTATTTTTCTTAAAGAGTTTTTTAAAGATAATCTCACAGTGATAAGCTGATATCTTATAGACTCTGTAGCACTCTTCTTCTATTTTCTCTTAAAGAATTTTTTAAAAGTTTAATAAGACTATATAAGTATAAAATTTCTGAAGTAATTAATAAGAAAAGAAAGAGATATTTAAAATTAATAAAAAGATTAATATTAATTAACTCACAGACTGCTGCTAATCTAATAAGACTGTAGCTCACTGAAAAAGTAAAAAGAGAGAATCTCAGAGTCTACTTATTAATAATTACACTCTTATTAAACTCATTCTTCACTGTTAAAGTCTTCAGTACTGATATCTTTATCTGTCAAGAAGTTAGCACTGTAGCACTGCAGAAGAGTATAAGAAATATATAAAATATTAATTTATCAACTTATAAAGTATCTTGATTATCTATTTTAACTGAAGTGAGATTCTCTTTAATCAGTGATTAATCTTTATAGCACTTTTAATAGCAGTATTAGCTAATTTCTTCTTAGAGTTAGTTATTCTGAGATGTTTTTTCATCTTGAAGATTCATACTTTTATCTTCTTTTATAGATAAGTAAGAGAAATCTCTTCAGTCTTGATAAAATCTGTTAATACTTAAAGCTCTGAGACTCTCACTCTATACTGCTTAAGTATCTAGACTTCTTATCAGAGCTGATATAATATCTTTCTGTGAGATAATACTTATAGAGAGATAGAAGTTATTATTACAGATATAATAAAAATAACAGAAGTGAGAGAAGAGATAAGTATATAAAATTCTCTTCTTCTTCAGCTGCTTA
The DNA here is from genome assembly GCF_000003525.1 of Blastomyces dermatitidis ER-3. Lineage (NCBI taxonomy): Eukaryota > Fungi > Ascomycota > Eurotiomycetes > Onygenales > Ajellomycetaceae > Blastomyces > Blastomyces dermatitidis. The sequence goes on along the minus strand of NW_025544783.1, from coordinate 1,126,791 downwards.
ACACAGTGTAGATAAGTAGTAGTACTGATCAGAGACTGCACTGAAGTCTTCTCACAGAGAGAAGATAAAGAAACTGCAGAACTCTGTAAACTTAACTTAGTAGTATTTCAAGCAGGACTCAGATATGCTGTGAGAGAGAAACTACAGATTGAGCTTCTCAGAGTCACTGTTCTCAGAATCAAGCTCTTCTCAGAATTCTTTTCAAATAATCACATAGAGTCATATGTCACTGTGTTGATTGAGAGAAGAGACAGTGTCACAACAGTGACAGAGAGAGCAGAGAATGAACTGAACATAGATGAACTGACTGACAGAAGAGATGACACTTCACTGCAAGGTGCAGCTACTACTGCCGCGGCTGCAAGAGATGTAGAAGAAGAAGAAGATATGATAATAAAAGCAGTGCTTCTGCAGCTCATTGACACTACTATCTCTGCCTTCAACCTGGCTTTCTTAACAGTCACAGAGGCTGCAGCTGCACCACAAAGACATTTATTACTTACTAGAAAATATCAGAATAAGCTTCTTATTATCTCTCAATAATAATACTCTCATGCACTCACTATTACAGATGAAGAGAGAGGAGAAAAATGTGTCACAGAGAGAGAGAATCTTTTTAAAAAATTCTGTCACTACTGTTAGCTTTGTCTCTAAAAATACATCACTTTTGCAGAGAATTTCATATATAGAATAGAATATATTGAAAGATCTGTAAGTCACTTATTAACTATATTTTTCACATTTCAAATTAATATATAAGAAACTCACTTATCACATATTTAATTTAAATGAAGATGAGAAAGAAAGATCTATATAGTCAGTAGAAAAACTTATCTATTTCTTTATATTATATACAGTACATATGCTATCAATCAGTTAATAACTATTACTATATAACAAAGATAATTTCTAATTCAGTAATCTTAAGAGTATAGAGACTATGTTCTTAAAGAGAAGAGTATTATTATACTCTCAGTTATACTAAGACTCTGTTACAGTTTCACACAGCTTATTACTTTCATATAGATAATTTCATTCTGTCTGAACTAATTTGTAATCACTCTATAATATTATTTAGATATATCATAGAAAGATCTGATTGATAAATATAAGAACTCTGCTTTTATATAAGATTAGCAGATTACTCTTTCTTAACAATAAGACATCACTGAGATATTACTCTGGCTATTCTCACTCATGAAATGAGAGAAGAGTATTTACTCATTATCTATATAGAATAGCTAGATGCTGACTTCTCATTAAAGAAACTAGTGATTCATTTTTCTTCTACTAAAATATATATAAGAGTTACTGCATATCTTATACAATCTTCTTAGTATACTAAGTATTATATCTGTGATATTCTTATAATAACCCTGTAGTCTACAAGCTCACTATTTAAGCAAGATAGTCAAGCTCACTCATACAGCTTCTCAAACAACTACTTCTACATGACACTGCTGACTAGTCACTGCTTCGGTTCCGCCACATTACATGGAAAAACCAACTTTTTCATGTAAAAAATACTGTAATGTGACATCATGTATATTCTATCAAAAATATTTGAATGCTCTGACTTATACAGCTCAGATCAATCTTTAAATCTTCATTCTTTTTTTATTCTGCTTCTTTCATACATTCTCTATAGTACTTACATTTCTTATACTCTTCTCTATGTTCATTTTGTCAAATGCTCTGTAACATGATCTCATGTGATGTCATACACACTTCTTTGAATTCAGATGAGATTGAAGAGCTGGCTCTGCAGCCTGTACAACTCTGATTAATCTGATAATGGTGATGGAGGTGATACAGGGTGGAAGAGAGTGGTTAGGGTGATAGGGGTGGTCAGGGTGGTAAGAGGGAGGTAGAGGGGTAGAGGTAGAGGGTGGAAGTGGTAGAGGGGGCTGCGGGGCGGTAGGGGCGGTGGTGGTGGTAGAGGGGGTAGGGGTGGAGGCGGTGGAAAGGGGTGGAAGGGGTGGAAAGGGTGGAAGGGGTGGTAAGAGGGGGTAGGGTGGAAGTGGTAGAGGGGGCTGCGGGCGGTAGGACGTAGAGCAGTGTGTGATAAAGGGGTAGGGGGGACTACGGCGTGGAAAGGGTGGTAAGAGGGGGTAGGGGGTAGAGGGTGGAAGTGGTAGGGGGGGCTGCGCAAGCAGCAAAGCGAGCGTAAGCGAGCGTTTGATGCTTGTACAATATATAATACATTTACACAACTTACTGGTTCCCACCCTGCTTCATTCAACATGCTCCTCAATCATTCTCCTAGTTTGATAGTTATTCTATGTATCCCCTTGTTTTAGCTGCCCTCCGGTTTAGGTGTCCTTGTTTACAGGACAATCTGTTAATATTCCGAGACTCCTTCGTCACGTTCTGCGACAACCCAGGGACCGCCAAGCCGACAGCGATCTTGCTCGCTTTCTTACTGATAAGAGAGATGGGGACAAGAGGCCTATGGAACTTACGTTCTGCCGGTACGCGAGCCATTTTCTCGGCCTTTATAGCTATTTACTAACAAACCGCTCAAAAGGGAAATGGTATCGCTTGCACGAACTAAGGAGCCGTATCCGATCCCCAAACGAGCCAGAAACTGTGCGGCGAATAAAGTCTATCATAGCTTCACTCGATAACTTGGAGGAATGGGAGTCAGTTTCCTTTCCCAGTCCGCTACAGTCGAATTTGGACTACGTGTACACGATCGATGTCGACGCGGGAACCTTAACAATCACACGATGGGAGAGCCTCAATGGCTTGCTTCAGCCTTTTCCGCGCCAGATACCGCTATCTTGTCTGGATGGATCTCATGGCTTGACGCTGGATTCATTAACTCCGGTTCCGGGTGAGATATCAGAGCCCGAGGACGGAGGAGAGCCTTCGACGCCACAAGTCGTACCGAATCAACTTCTTATTCATCCTGGGCCACCCACAACACTGAATGAGCTACAATTCAGGATTTTCCGCGACTTCTGTTTTATATGGCGATTTTTCATTGACGATCCAATGACTTGGCGATATCCCTCTATGGCATTTAACACAATTGCCATTGGCCTTCTGCGTATTGCAGCATGGGATCTTGAAGTATCATCCGACTCTCAAATTCATTATCCGGAAAATAGGGTAAATTTTCCTTACTGGGACGCGCCCCAAACAGATATTTTCTGGTTCCACGGATACCTTGTTGTGCTTCATGGAAATATCAATACAAAAAGCTCGATCTTGGCAGCTATCTCCAAGGCTCAATCCTTCCTTGAGGTTTCCCACAAGGATGCCGCCCATTTAATTATTTTATCACTTCGACATGTTGCATTTGTTGAGGTCTCATCCAAGTCTGTTTTGTGCTCTCAGATTCTTCCCCTCTTTGTCAACACGTCGGCTCGGCATTGTTCCCCAGGGTTTCGATTATTGAGCTACGTTCTGAGTTCGTGGTGCTGGAAACCATCACTTGCCCACAGGGAACACCTCGGAGTTGGTTTGCCACCAGAAACTTTGGATCTGATCCTCGGATCTTGCAGTCCCAAGGGCGCATTGACACTGTCACAATCTTCCTTTATTTTTCAAGAGCGGTATTACTCATCAATTCCGCAGATTCAACATTTTACGCTACGAAGTTTTAAGCACTCCGTGCCCTGCTGTGGGAAGAAGAATAGACTTCGCGAGAACTGGGTCTATTGCCCGTCCTGTTATGCCTGTAGACACACTGAATGTGCCGGTGTGAGATCTGAACCGCAGGCAGATTCTCAGGTTATTTGTTTTGATTGCAAAAACGGTAAGCTTTGCACAGAACTCGTTCCTGGAGGCATCAATCACATAACCCGGCGGTTTTCTGGTGAAGACTGTGAAGTTTCAGTTGCTGGTTCTCCCAAGGTACTCCGCATTCGGTTCTGGAAGCCTTCTCATCTTTGCCCAGAACTGCGATTGCTTGGAAACCTTGTCCCCATTCCACCTCGCTTGATTAATTTTACAATTCGCTTTAATGGCGCATTTGCCGGTGTAGCATACGGGTTGGATGATTCATGATATTCCCCTGAGATGAGATATTCTTGAATATGCATAATCAGCTACTAGCAAACAAGCAAATACAAAGTCATCTGCCTCCAATACCCCTTCACCAATGTTGCATTTCAACAAGCCTCCTATACCCATCGTTGTGATATCTCCATGGTAGCGTGAGCAGCCACTAGCGTGCTGGTGGAGTGTTGTTTTGTCCCATATGACGCAGCATCCAGTCGATAGTTACACTATCATTTCGAGCATGGAACAAATTCTGTGAAGGTTGATTGAGAGGATCCCATGGGATAAGCTGTTCACCCGCAGGCAGGTGAATGTGATACTCAAAAAATTGAAAGTTGCACCCATGAATCAGCATTGCCCAGCACCTGTCAAATTCAGTATTGACTTGTTCAAGGGCATTCTCAAGCTGCTTCAATGCAGCTGTGATGAAGTCAGTATCTCTTTTGACTTCAGCTACAGTGTGATTGACAACACTGCAGTCACTGAGGAATGATAAAATCTGTGATATTCCTCTGTCAGTTTTGCTCTGAGGCAACTGTAAAATCATTTATTGCTGGAAAATAATAGTTGAGAATACCTGATATCATTGTCTTAATTGAATCTTCATACAATGCATTCTCCTCAGTGAATCACACAAGTTCATTGAGGATAGATAGAGAGAGATAATTTGTCATGATCATTTTGATGAAATGAGAATTTTCATTGAGTGAAAGGAAGCACTCTTAGTAGTTAGTAGTAAAAGAAAGATATAATTAAAAGACAAAGAAGATGCAAAAGTGATTGCTGGAAAAGAGGAAAGTCAAAGTCTAAGAAACTAGAAATCTGAATATTGAGCGCGTTGTTTCTGTATCTAAAGAAGCTCATCTCTGGCAGGAAATGAGCACCCTTTATATCCAAGCCATGACATTGTTGGCGGTGAGGATGAGAAGTGAGAGAGCTTAGAGTAAGGGAGAAATTGGCGCCCTTAACATCCATTATAATAAAATTAGAACAGGAAAGCTCTGCATGCTTTTTTCAGAAGAGAGAGCGGCAGCACTGAACCAGAAGCACATATTGGCCAGCATGAGACTCCCTAAAGAAAGCGAACTGCAATTAGCCGCCCGGGATACACTCAAGGTTGACTAGTAGTTCTCAATCCGGAGAAGAATATAACTGGTCACACCATTCATATCATTTCGAAAAATTGGCCAGAGTTGAGGTGTTGAGGGCAAGGGGCCACGCAGTTCCAGGACGCGCCGAACACTGAATATCCAGCTCCCATCTTCCAATCAAGGGATCGATGGATAAGACATTGCGGGAAATACCCAGTTTCATACAACCCTTAAGAGGCAATTTCTCGAGTGATAGGCTTCAAAGGACAGAAATGGGGCCGGGATTTGAGCAGACCTTCATCCTGCAAGGCCAAAAGCATCGTCCAGTCGGAAAATAGTATTATCAATTTATTATCGAATGGGTGTCTGTGCTGTATTCTGTGGGGTTGAACAGGAGTCGTTGTTAATTTTAGTTGGCGGGTAGGACGCGGCGCTTGAGAAGAAATTTCTCCCCAAAGTGAAGAAAAATGCCAGACATTGTCAGCCTCCCGGTGCTGGCGGCGCCCGATGACTGTCAAATCATGTATGCTGACCAAATTGCACAAAACACCAAAAGGTGAAAATGCAAAAGTACATTGCCAGTCGTATCCAGCGCTGGGGCTTGCTAAGCTTTAACCGCCAAAAGGTGGGCCGTGAATGACGTCATAGGTAGAGAACCGTCTAGATATCCCTAGTCATGCCAGATGTCATTCTTAGAGGAAATATCCCCTATTCTTTAGAATGTCATGGCCTGTTCTTACGAAAATGATGGCCCTTGCCAACTGGTCCAGTATATGTTTTCCCTCTTCTAGTCACTCCATTGAGTGTTGCTAGGAGCACGCAAAGTCGGTCCCATCAAAAGCCCGTGCCCTTGATTGATTGATTGATTGATTGAATCAGCTATCCTGACCTCTCCCTCATCGGGATATGCAGGCTACCACTATTACAGCTACTCTCATCTATCCTTTCTAGTCTAATTACATGGACGATCTTAATGCCTCGTCAGGGCCTGTGGGTGATCTACTCTAGTTGTCTGTCCCTTGGAATCTTTCCGAACTCTCAGCGAAGTCTAGGATCGCATCGAGGTCTCCCCTACTGATTTTCCATTCCGTCCCATTTATTGTCCAGTTTGGTAGCTACGCCCGTCGCGGTCCGGACCAGCAGGACACCAAGCCGTGATTTGGTTGGTGTGGGTGAAATAACCGGACTCTCAACTGGAAGTTTCTAGCAAGAATAACTGAATTTCCAAGGAGAAGAGTATATAGTAGTGCACTACATAGCTGCCTGAGAGCGGCTGAGACGAATAAATCAATCAATGAAGCACAGACTGTTAGAGGACGAAGACTAGCTTTACCAGGATGGATAGCAGCAGTATACTAGATCATATTGTGCATTACAATATACTCAGGATTCTCATTTGCATTGCAGAATGAGCATTCTATTGAGTCAAATCTATCATCAAATCTTTGTATATAAGATTTGAAATAGCCATGTTCTAGTTTCAGCTGTATTATAGATGAGAATATTTTCTTTTTACATTTAATTGAACAAGATTTCCACTTAGGCTTTGTTTCAAATCTTGAATAATGTATACTCTTTTTTTGTTTCTATCAGCTTTCATTTCACTTATCTAAACAAGATTCTTTTATTTTTCTCTTTATAAAAGATCAGAACATAATTTTTTGAATAGATCTGCTTAATTCTGCATTCTTTTTTACAGCTGAATCAGTTAATTTATTATCATGAATATTCATATAAGTAGAAACTTAGTGTAGATGAATTCTCAGCTTTGATATTCTTCTCTTTTAAATTTTTAAAACAGAGTTTAAGATCAGTTCAAGATTCATTTAATTATTATAAATCTGACTATTTTTAAGTCTTTTTAAAGCAGCTTGACTATCAGAGAATATTTATATCTCTTTCAAACTATTTTCTCTTTTATAAGATTTTATTTCTATGAGTTTGAAAGCTTTTACTATTACAAATAGTTCAGCATCAAAGACCTCAGATTCACAGTCTAGATTTCAGAAATCTAAGATAAAAACTGATATTTTCTTCAGTATAAGCAATGTCTGTATTTAATCTATTCAAATTCTCATTTTTTAAGTCATCTGAATAAATCAGAATAGAGTCTTTTATATTGATTGTAGAAATTCTCTTTAAATGCTGTTCATATTCTTTCTCTTTTGATAGTTCACTTATTTATAAGTTTATAAGAGATTCAAGCTTTTCTCTTCAGAGAGATAACTTCTCATGATTAACTTTTTCAATATTTAAAGAAGAAAATTGATTTTTAATCAGAGAGCATAGTCTGTACAGTTGAGAAGACATTTTCTTTGAAGAATTATTTTAATTTCAATCAAGAAATCTATTTCAATTCAGTTCATTTTCAGAGCTAATTGATAGAAATGAAGAAGAGACTCTTTCTCTGATTATATAATTTAAGCTTATCTTTATAACTCTCAGAGTATAGTTCATACAGGTCTTTTCAAATCTAATAGCAGAAGAAGCAATTGAAGCTTCAATTTTCATTGCTTTAATATGAGATGATTTAAATGCTCTCAGAATTCTTCTCAAGACTCTGTTTTACAGACTTTGAAAGAGTTCAGTGAAATTTCCTTGATTATTTTATCAAACTTGAACTTTATAATCAGCTACTGATATAATACAGGCTATATATAACTGTCTCATAGCCTGGAAGAATAGACCTCTCTCTGTATTTGATAGTCTGATTATGTTGTTCAATAGTCTTTCTGCCTTGACAGTTCTTTGTTGAATGTGATATTTAAAATTCAACTTAGAGTTTAATTATACTTCTAAGTATTTGATATTTACACTGGGTTTAATCTCTCTATTTAAAAGAGTTAGAGATAGTTCTTTCTCATTGAATCTAGAAAAGAAATGAATTAACTCAGTTTTATTCATATTAAATTGAATTTGATTGATATCTACTCTAACAAAGATTTTCTTTGCAGCTTCTTCAATTACTTTCAAATTCTCTTTGATAGTTTTTAAGCTGTAGACTAGATCAATATCATCCATATAACTTAGAGATCACACTATTCTCATATTTCTATTTTTGAATAGATATGCAGTGTATATTGCAAATAAAATAAGTGAGATTAAAGATTTCTGTGATACTTCTATTTTTATCTCAGTCTTGTCTTATTTCATTTCATCAAAGAAGAGTTGTATACTTCTTTTAGATATAAAATAGTTAACTCATTTTATTAGAGAAAGTGACAGTTTTAATATCTTCAATATCTGAATTAACTTTGACTTTGAAACATGATTAAATGCTTCTTTTATATCAATAAAAACTGCAGTTGAGACCAGATTCTCATACTTTGTTATTTGAATATCATGAACAACTGAGAGAACAGTGTCAATTGCAGAACACTGTTTTCTATCTCTCATTTATTCACTAAATAAAAGAGAATTATCTATAGAGCTTATAAAAGATAGTTAAGTAGCTATTATCTTTTCTAAAACCTTTTCTAGGCAGTTCAATAGAGATATTACTCTATATGACTTAGGAATTGAAATTTTTCTATTAGGTTTTGTAAGAATCACTTCAGTGGCTTCTCTTCAGCATTCAGAATGATATTCATTTTTCAAGAGATTGAAAAAGAGCTCAAAATATTCATTCTTTAAGTAGGAATATATATTTTGAATAATTAAGTGATTAATTGAATCAGAATCTGCAGCAGTTTTAATAGAACTTAAGAAGATAGCTGACTCTAATTCATCTTGTGTAAGATCAGATCATTCTCAGTTATTTTCATTAATATAGTTAAGAAGTGATATATTCTCTTTCTCTGAATTTGAATCTGAATCTGATGAGTTCTGAAAGAGAATTCTCATGAAAGCTTGATATTTTTTCTTGAAAGAGTTTGCTGTATATGATTCATTCTGAAACTTATATTCTAAGACTGAAAGTTTTGCTACACTTCTTGTTTTAGTATAGTTATGTAATGTGATGAAACCGAAGCAGTGACTAGTCAGCGGCATCATGTAGAGATAGTTGTTTAAGAAGCTGTATAAATGAGCTTGACTATTTTGCTTGAATAGTGAGCTTGTAGGCTACAGAGTTATTGCAAGAATATCACAGATATAATACTTAGTATACTAAGAAGATTGTATAAGATACACAGTAACTCTTGTATATATTTCTGTAAAAGAAAAAGATGAATCACTGACTTCTTTAATAAGAAGTCAGCATCTAGTTATTCTATATAGACAATGAGTGTGTGGTTCGGAAGAACGTACGACCGTCGGATAATAACGCGGCCGCTTCCGAACTACTAGCGTACAAATGTAAAGAGGGCCCTAGCGGCCACTAATTAATTTAGTGTATGAGATTCAATATATAAGAAGCTGGCGTATGCCTGTAATTGTACACTGACTTAAGAAACCTTTGAATCACATCTGATAGCATGTCTGAAAACCAGTGAGAAGCACAGACTTCTTCAGAGTGTGATAATTCTGCCTATGAAGCAATTCATAGTTATTATGTCAGTGTGATTCTAGAATATCTCAAAAGATAGCATATGAAGAGTGATAAGTGAAAGAGCATCTGATTGATACTGCTTTACTTGTTGAGAGAAAACTTCACATTCAGGTGAATGTCACATATGAGACATGAATAAATGAGATGTGAGAAAGAAAATAAAAGTAGTGAATCAGATTCAAAGAAGTTCACTCTCTACTTAAAAGAAGAATAAAAGAGAGAGTGATCATCACTGAAGTTATACAATGATAATAGAAATTATATAATGATATAGTGATAGAATGATATAGTGATATAATAATACAGTGATATAACAATAGACATTATACAATTAATGAGAAAATCACTGAAATAAATATCTTCTCTAGCTAATACAAATAACACTCTTCTCTGCTATCTGAACTGAAAGATATGTAGAACCTCTCAGAGAATTTACTTAAAGTAGTAAGAAAAGTGACTGAAACTACTAAACTGAAATTGAAGCTCTGTATATATATGAGAATTCTAAATGAGATTGAGGTCTTGTGTACACAGTGACAGGCTGAGATAGAAGTTAAACAACAATTAACATTCACTGCAGATCAAGAATTCACTATGAAGAGCTTCATCAATATAATCATCATTATTAATAAGAATAGAGAAAATCAGATCTTAGACCTGTAACAGAAGATTGAATGTTTACACAGATAGATAACTACTGTAACATAGCGGAACCGAAGCAGTGGCTAGTTAGCGGCGACATGTAGAGGTAGTTGTTTGAGAAGTTGTATGAGTGAGCTTGACTATCTTGCTTGAATAGTGAGCTTGTAGGCTACAGAGTTATTGTGAGGATATCACAGATATGATACTTAGTATACTAAGAAGATTGTATGAGACATGCAGTAACTCTTGTGTATATTTCAGTAGAAGTAAAACAAATCACTGACTTCTTTAATGAGAAGTCAGCATCTAGCTATTCTATATAGACAATGAGTGAATACTCTTCTCTCATTTCATGAGTGAGAATAACTGAAGTGATATCTCAGTAGTGTCTCATTGTCAAGAAAGAGTAATCTGCTGATCTCATATAGAAGTGAGGTTCTCATATTCATTAATCAGATCTTTCTATGATATATTCAAATAATGTCATAGAGTGATTGAAAACCAGTTCAGATGAAATGAAATCATTCACATGAAAGTAATGAGCTGTGTGAAACTGTAACAGAGTCTTGACACAGTCAGAAGTGTGATAATACTCTTTCTCTTAAGAGCATAGTCTCTATACTCTCAAGATTACTAGATTAGAAATTATCTTTGTTATATAGCAATGATTATCAATCAATTGACAGTGTATATGCTGTGTGTGATATAAAGAAATAGATGAGTTATTCTGCTGACTGTGTAGATCTTTCTTTTTTCATCTTCATTCAAATTAAACACATGATAAGTGAGTTCCTTATATATCAATTTGAGATGAGAAAAATGTAGTTAACAAGTGACTTGCAGATCTCTCATTATATTCTATTCTATATATGAAATTCTCTGCAAAAGTGATGTGTTTTAGAGACAAAGCTGATAGTAGTGACAGGATTTTTTGAAAAGATCTCTCTCTCTGTGAAACATTCTTCTCTCTCCCCCCTCTTCTGTAATAGTAAGTGTATGAGAGTATCATTCTTGAAGAACAGTAGAGGGCTTATTCTGATGTTTTCTAGTGAGTAAATGTCTTTGTGATGCAGCAGCGGCCTCTGTGACTGTTAAGAAAGCCAGGTTGAAGGTGGAGATAGTGTCAATGAGCCGCGGGAGCATCACTCCCATTGTCACACCTTCTTCTGCTTCTCTCACAGCTGTGGTGGTAGTTGCTGTGCCTTGCAGTGAGGTGTCATTTCTTCTGCCGGCTGGTGTGTCTGTATTCATTCTGTTCTCTGCTCCTCTCATCACTGTTGTGACACCACTCTCCCTCTCAGTCAATACAGTGGCATATGACCCCGTGTGATCATTCAGAGAGGAACCTGGAAAGAGCTTGGTTTCAGAGACAGTGACTCTGAGAAGCTCAATCTGTAGTTTCTCTTCTGCAGCATGCCTGAGCCCTGCTCAGAATGCTGCTGAATTGAGTCTGCAGAATTCCACAGTTTCTTCATCTTCTCTCTATGAGAAGGCTCTGATACAGTCTCTAGCTGATATCACTACTTATCTGCACTGTGTTAAACAGCTGAAGAAGAAGAGGATTTTATACACTTATCTCTTCTCTCACTTCTGTTATTTCTGTTATATCTGTAACAATAACTTCTGTCTCTCTGTAAGTATTACTTCATAGAAAGATGTTATATCAGCTCTGATAAGAAGTCTAGATGCCTAAGCAGTACAGAGCAAGAGTCTCAGAGCTTTAAGTATTGACAGATTCTGTTAAGACTGAGAAGATCTCTCTTGCTTATCTGTAAAAGAAGATGAAAGTATGAATCTCTAAGATGAAAAAACATCTCAGAATAGCTGATCTCAAGAAGAGATCAGTCAGCATCACTGTTAAAAGTACTACAGAGACTAATTACTGATTAAAGAGAATCTTGCTTCAGTTGAAGCAGATGACTGAGATGTTTTGTAAGTTAATAAGTTGATACTTTCAGTATCTCTTATACTCTTCTATAGCATGCTTCTCTGTGATGCTGCAGTACTAACTTCTTAACAGATAAAGATGCTGATGCTGAAGACTTCAATGATGAAGAATGAGTTTGATGAGAATGTAATTGTTGATAAGTAGACTCTGAGATTCTCTCTTTTTACTTTTTCAGTGAGCTGCAGTCTCATTAGATTAGCAGCAGTCTGCAGATTGATTAATATTAATCTTTTTATTGATTTCAAATATTTCTTTCTTTTCTTATTAACTGCTTCAGGAATTTTACACTTGTGTAGTCTCATTAAACTTCTAAAAAACTCTTTGAGAGAAAATAGAAGAAGAGTGCTATAAAGTCTATAAGACACTGACTCATCATTATGAGATTATCTCTAAAAAACTCTTTGAAAAAAATGAGAAGTCTTAAGTAATGTTTCTTACTTAATATCTCTGACATGTAATAGAGCAGTCTCTACTAGCTGTCTTATAGATTGTAATCTCTTTCTCAGCATTTTTCAAATGCTTAAGTGATTCTCATGAATTCTCTGATGATGAATATTCTTTTCATTTGATGAGATATTAAAGCTTGCTGTAATATATTCACTTATTCAATATTTTCTTCACAAGATATTCAGTATCATTCTCAATCTTGATATTATTCAGCTGAGGCAGCTCTGTCTCAAGACATTGCTTATAGAGCTCTAAATAGAAAATATGAAAAACAGAATGAATTGATTTCAATTCTGTGAGTAATTTCAACTCATATGCCTGCTTACTCACTACTCTTATTATCAGAAAAGATTCTAGTCATCACTCACTGAGCTTCTTACACAGTCTCATTATCTTGATATTCTTTGCTGAAAGTAGCACTTAATTCTCTATCAAGAACTTCATTAGAAGATGTTTTTAATTATAGTATTTTATCTGCTGCTTCTGAATGCAGTGAATGCTTTTCATCATCTTCTTATAAATTTTATTTAAAAGTTTCAATCTCACTTTTACTTCTAACACTGAGAGATACTTCATTCTCTGTATCTGTCTGACATTCTGACTGTCTATTTCTCTCTTTGAAATGTTGTTCACAACATCACTGAGTAATGAAGAATTATATTCATAATAAGTATAGAAAGAAGATATCTTTAAGATTGCATTCTTTGCATTGTTATATATGAATTCAGTGATCAGAAGATGTTTGAGTCAATCATTCTGATAATATGAATAGAATACTCAAAGATGCTGTTCTAGTGTCTGATTCTGATATTCAGTCTGACCATCAGTCTGTGAATGAAATGCAGTACTGAGAAGACACCTTATTATAAGATGATAGTAAAAAGCTGATCAGTATTTACTGATGAAGAGAGATTCTCAATCTGTTATCAACAATTTTGAAGCACTGTGATCATGAATGATAGTATCTAAAAACAGATCAGTCAATTCAGAGACTTTAATCTTTTTATAAGTAGAGATATATCTGGTCATCTTCATGAAGTGATTAATAATGATCAAAATTGAGTCATATTCTTTGACTCTTGTTGATTTCAGCAGGTCAACTATGAAATTCATCAATAGATTCTGTCATGAGCTCTTTGAAACAGGCAGTGATGTCAACTCACTGTATTGCTTATGCTGTGAGACCTTTATTCTTTGACAGACATTGTAAGTTTCAATATACTCTTTGACATCTGTCTGAAGCTTGTTCTAAGTGTATTTACATTTTAGAAGCTTCTCAGTCTTCTCTAACCTGAAGTGCCCTGTATGAGGATTATTATGATGAATTCTTAATAACTTCTGATACACCGCCCTGTTATAAGAGATGAAGACTAAATTATTCAGCAGTAGAAGTTCACATTCTTCTAGTTATCAGTGACTTGATTTCTTAGCAGTATTACTCTGCTCAGAGTCTGTTTCTTTCAAGTTCAAATCAGATTCTTTCTTCTTTAACTTTTGAATTCAAGCTGCAGTAGAGGCATCTCTCTTCTATAACTCTTCAATGAATTTCAAAAGTAGTTGAGTTAAAAGATTGTAGACTGTTTCATTCTTTGTCAATTCAATAATTGTAAGATATGATATAAGAAGCTCATAATCTTCAGTGTCAGTCTCTCACAGAAACCTGAGTTCTCTTTCATCTTCTATACTGAGTTGTGCAGCTGTCTCTTCAGCACTGTTTCTGAGCTTTAGAGAACTTCAATCCCCTGCAGCCAGCTTCTTCTGCAGTGATGACAGAGATTCTTTTGTAGAATCCTTCTCTGCATCAATGATATTATAATCAGGCCGCCTAGACAGCGTGTCAGTGGGGTTAAGCTGACCTGGATGATATCAGATGTAGAAATCATACTCTGAAAGCAGCTCTGCTCACCTGGCTTGATATTCTGTCAAGCTCTTTGTTGTCAAGAAGTAATGTAGATTTGCATAATCAGTGAGAACTTACACTGAGTACTTACTATTCTGAAGATAATGTCATCAGATCTTAAAGAATTCAATAATTACTAATATCTTCTGATTATAAGTATCATACCTTCTCTGCATGAGTGATAACTTCTTAAAGAAGAAAGTCACTGATCTTCATTCACAGTGTCTTATAGACTCTGTGAAAAAGCCTTCTCTTACAGATAATTCATTGCCTGTTTTCTCAGAAGTGATTATTCTCTGATTCTTTCAATATTGAAAGGCCTTCAGTGTCAACTGTGAAAAGATTTCACAGATTTCATTCCTGAATACATCAGTCTCACACTGACTGAGTAAATCAGAATTAAAGTGATTCAGCATTATGACATCTGTGAAAGCTTGTTTCAATTCTGCAAATGCCTGAGTGATGCCTTGAGTGAGAATAAATGATTCTGTTTTTCTGTCTTTCACACTTCTCTTTAACAGATCTGTAAGAAGGGCAGTAATCTGTGAATATGTATAGATGAATCATCTGTAGAAATTCACAAATTCTAGAAACATCTGTATCTCGCGGTATGTTCACAGCATCAGCCAGTTCTCAATGACAGAGACCTGGCTTCTGTTCATTGAAATGTCATTCATCTCAACAATATAACCTAAGAAATTAATCTCCTGCATGTAGAATGAGCATTTTTCAGTGTTTATATAGAGTTGATGCTGTCTCAAGCAACTCAACACTTCTTGAACATGGGTATCATATTCTTTCTCTGATTTTGAGAAGATTAAAATGTTGTCCAGATATACTATGCAGGAGATATCAACAAGGCCTCACAGTGCCTCATTTATATAGGCCTGGAAGGTGACTGAAGTGTTATAAAGATTAAAAGATAAAACAAGATATTCAAAATTGCTGTACTTGATATGAAAAGCTGTTTTTCAAATGTCATCTTCATTAACTCTGATTCTATGATAGACATCTTATATATCAATCTTCAAGAACATCTTTGCTTTAGATAATTGATCAATCATCTCATTGATTAACAGTAATGAATAGTAATTCTTAACTATCATCTTATTGAGGCCTCTGTAGTCTATGCATAGATGTAGTCTATTATTCTTCTTGAGTATAAAGAGTATAGATGCCTCTGCTGAACTCTTTGATGAATGTATTCAGTTCTTTGATTACACTTCTTTAAGATATTTGCACAGAACATTCAACTCCTTTACAGACAAGTTATAAAGAGGCCTGTACAGCACTGTTGCACTGTCTTTAAGATGAATCTTATATCATATCTTAATGTCAGGAAACTTCACTGCTTCTCTTTTCAAAAAGACATTCTTAAAATCTGTAAAGAGATGTTGTATATGTTCATCTTCAATAATGAATACTGCTGCTAATCTTGCAGTGAGAGTGATGACTTCTTCATCTATTTTCAAGTCTCAATCACCTGCTATATAGTATATTGACTCAATCTTTTTCTCAAGATTCTTCTGATGAAACTCTTCAGATTTCTCTATCACTGTCTCTTCATCAGTGAGGCAGTACTGCCACATCTGAGTAACTCAGTCAATAAGAGAATTGTTTTCTCTCAATCATAAGAGATCTAGAATGACATTCTCATCTATGATGTTAACTGTATAAAGAAGCAGACTGCTCTTCTTGAAGATTTCTTCTAAGTCTGTGATCACACACTTCACTTGAATTATGTCAAAATGATGACATTTCATTTCATCAGTAAATTTTACATGATCTGATGAATCTATCTTCTTTCAATTCTTCATCAAAGAAAAGAAATAGAATATGAAGTTGATATTCACTCTGAAGTTGAGTAGGCATCTCACTGATATCTTCTCATTCAGAGTATACATTGTGATTGTAACATGAACTCAGAGATATGAGAATTATCAATTCTTTTCTTTCTCTTCTTTATCTTTCATGAATACATTTGTCAGAAGAGAAGTTAACTTTGAGAAGATATCTTCTCAGTTTCTTCTCTTCTTAAGCTTCTTGCAATTACTAACATAGTAATCATCAGCTCTGCAGTTGAAACAGAGATTCTTATCAAATCTTTTTTAATATTTCTTTGCAGTGAGTGAAGAATCAGAATACTTGAAATTCTTCTTTACTTTCTTCACACTGAAGTCATCATAATGCTGTTTAGATCTCATTGTTAATTGCTTAGAAGAAGTCTTATTAATCTTTTTCTCAGAGAATTGATTATTCAAATAGATCTGAGAAGCCAGATTGACAAGCTCAGTGTGATTGATTGATGAACTCTGATATTATAATATCATTGTCTGCATCTTATGAGTCAGCTTCATGAGATAAAGCTGCATTTTTAATTGATTCAAATTATCAGTCAGTTTCTCTCAATATTCTTCAAATCTTGCATTGAAATTGAAAGGATTTTCATCATCTCATTAATATAATAAGTTGAATCACTGCACTGTCATGAAGCTGCAGTTGTGATAATCTTCAATTTGATTCAGTAGAAAGTTCTTGAATTCTTCTCAAGTCATGACAGTATTGATATACTCAAGCTCTCTCTTCTTGATAACTCAAGTAGTTGCAGAGATGCCTTCAAGGAGGTTGATAGCATATATTACTCATATCTCATGAGTATTATACTGGCTCAGGTTAAGGCAGAATTTCTGTTCAAGAGTATGGATAAAGCTGTGAAATTCAGACAAGATGTTTCTCTTATATCTCAGAGAATCTCTGACCTTAATCTCTCTATCTTCATGATAGATGTAGGTGTGTAGAGGCCGCAGTGATGGCAGGGCAGTTGAAGGGCTCATGTCAAAATATGCAGTGAGTTCAGAAATCTCAGATTTCTGCTGAGATAGAGATGTATACACTCTAGAGAATGATGTAGTATTTCTCTCAGAGAGTGAGATCAGATCAGTTTCAGCACAGGTGTATAAGATCATATCAGTCTGTTAGAGCTCAACTGATTCAAATGTATAATCAGGTTGAGCAATTTGAATTGTAACATGACAGAACTGAAGCAGTGACTAGTTGACAGTGACATGTAAAGATAGTTGTTTGAGAAGCTGTATGAGTGAGCTTGACTATCTTGCTTGAATAGTGAGCTCATAGACTACAGAGTTATTATGAGAATATCACAGATATAATACTTAGTATACTAAGAAGATTGTATGAGACACACAGTAACTCTTGTGTATATTTCAGTAGAAGTAAAACAAATCACTGACTTCTTTAATGAGAAGCCAGTATCTAGCTATTCTATATAGACAATGAGCGGATACTCTTCTCTCATTTCATGAGTGAGAATAATCAGAGTGATACCTCAGCAGCGTCTCATTGCCAAGGAAGAGTAATCTGCTGACCTTGTATAGAAGCGAGGTTCTCATATCCATCAATTGAATCTTCCTATGATATATTCGAATGATGTCATAGAGTGGTTGGAAACCGGTTCGGATGGGATGGAATCATCCGCATGGAAGCGATGGGCCGTGTGGAACCGCAACGGGGCCTTGGCGCGGCCGGGAGCGTGACAACTACACTGAATCTGAAGATTCTATCATGATTGTTCATAATCTCTTCAGAAGCATACACATCATTGAAGATCACTGCACAGAATGAGAATCTGAGTATGAAATATATCAAGTCAGAAGATCTGCTGAAGTCACTAAGCTTCAATGACAATTAAAAACATAATGCTGTAATCAGCTAGCTAAGTCAGATACAATTATATTATCAGATTGAATGTGAACTCATAGACAGACAGTCAACAGAATTTTAACAAGTCTTAAGATCTGCTGCATTTCTACATAGAAAAGTGAAGTCATTATAAATGACTAGTGAAAAGATAAATCTCACAGATCTGAAGTGATATTCATTCTCATGAATATGAAATGAGTTTTTCAAATGAATCTTGCACAACTTTGAGAAAGTGAATACATGAGATAAGTATTATAAACACTTTACTAAGTGTAAATAAGTGAGTGATCTTATATTATACTTCACACACTTCAGCTTACACTATCTTATGTTGAATGAAGAGCTTTTAACATCTTTCTGTTTACAGATCTTCATTCATGATCTTATGCCTGAGTTGAGAGCAGAATGAAAATGCTTAACCTTGTAATCAGACATGGTGAAAGAAGCATATAACATTCTCATCATACAGAAACAAGCAAGTCAATTGCAACAGAAAATACTGCAATTGAGTATATCTCAGCAGAGAATGAGTAATCAGACTTCTATGACACAAGTTACACATCTGAATATGATGAATCTAGATCTGAATGTCATTGCTAAAGCACTGAATCCTCTGAAAAAGAAATTTCCTGAGTGAAAATCTTGATATCATGAGTATTAAGCTTACTTTAACTGCAGATGTTAAAATCATGATGCAAAAGATTGCATCCAGCATACACAGTTAAGAGAAGTAAGAGAGTCAAAAAACTAGTAGAATCAGTAAGCTCAGAGACACTTGCTGATATTCTATGAAAAGTCTTCAAAGTGAAAGAGATGTCTGCATTAGATGACTCTCTGAATCCTGCAAATGCAAAGAAGAAGCAGGCTTCTGAATGAGATGTGAATAAGAATGATGAAGTGAATACTCATCTCAATACCTTGAGACCTGAAATATTAATGTATAAGAGACACTTGAGTAAGAATTGAGAGATAACTGTAAAAGTGTTAGCAGACACAGAAGCTTCTATGCAATATATTAATAATTACATGATTTAAAGATTGAAAGAGGTTCGCTGAGTGAAGAATCTCTGATGTATAAGATTATCTAATAACTGATATCTGATATCACCTGCAAAAGTAAGAGTTTCCTTGCACTTTGAAGAATGATCTTGCTATATTTGAGTGTGAGAGCTGCAGAATGTGGAATATGACCTTATTCTCAGACTTGATTGATTTCAAAGGTTCAACTTGCAGATTCAATGATGTACATATCATACGCAGTTGATTGATAGAAAGAAAATGATTCATACAATTCTATCAACTGATATGAGAAGGACATTCCATGCTTCTGATATAAAAGAGTTAAATCTGCTTATACATCAACAAGCAAAGAGAATGATTTACAAGACCTTATCTGAAAGCATTCTGTATGTCATACAGAACTTAAAAGCAGAGGAAACTAAGATAAAGAATATACAGAAGAACAAGTGTATAAAGAAGCTTCTGAAGAAGCATGAGAAGGTCTTTCAAACAGATCTTTCATCAGAATTGTCACTGAAATGAGAATTTATACATGAGATTGATACAGAGGATGCAAAACCAGTCAACCAGAATACATACTCTCTATCACAAACACATCTTGAAGAACAGAAGTGTCAGATCACAGACCTTCTAGAACATGATCTCATACAACTCTCATTAAGTGTGTGAGGCTTTTCAGTTCTATTTGTGAAAAAGGCAGGTGAGGAGTGACAGATGTGTATTAATTATTAAGCACTCAACAAGCTTATAATCAAGAATGAATATTCACTGTCACAGATCTAATAACAGATGAATATGATCAGAAATGTCTGATATCTATCAAAGATCAATCTTCTCTCAGAATACTGACAGATCTGTGTAGACAAACTGTCAGTCTCATGAACTATGTTTAATATATAATGAGAAAAGTTTGAATTCCTGACAATGCTATTCAGTCTGATAAATACACCTGTCATCTTTCAAATAATGATGAATACAATTCTTCATAAACAGAATGAAATCTTATGTCTCATATATCTTGATAACATTCTAGTCTTTTCAAACTCATATAATGAACATCTGAAGCATCTTGATAAAGTGCTTACAACTCTGGCAGAGCATAAGCTCTATGTCAAATCAATTATTATTATTATTATTATTCTTCAATTATAGATGTATGCAGTCAGAGACTATGACATCTACCTGAGAACTTTAGTTCTCAGGGTTTTTTCTATGTCTGTAAAGTTAACTATTGTACATTCATCAATTTCAGATATGTAAAATCAGAAAATTCCAGCTCAGAATACAAAAACTGTTTACAAGTTGCAGTGTTTTAACATCTTTTGATACTTTGAAACCATTTGACAATATCATGACAAAAGAAAAGAGAGAAAGAACACAGACTCAAAGATAGACACATTAAGCCCCGGTGGCTGAATGGTTAATGCGGCCACCCGGTAGCACCTTGGCGTGGGAAACCAAGGTGTGTGGGTTCGAAACCCGCAGGGGATACATTAAATCCAGAACTCAAGCATCTCAGGTTTCTAATAAATACAGAGGTGTACAAATCGCTCCAATAAAATCGCTCTATGTTCCTGGGCTGGGAAGTTATTATCGCATGTATCTAATTGTCACTTCTTTGTATTTTCTATGTTCTTGTTATCTTGGCATGATCTCAACACCTGTATTTCCTCCTGTATAATCAACACTTGGCCTGTATTTAACATCACGCAAGGACTCATCATAAGCTCCGCTTGCATATGAGTATAATGAAAGAATAATAATAATAATAATAATAATAATAATAGACACATTAAATAGATAGATAGAGAGAAATTGAAAGAAAAAGATATAGAAAAAGATAAAGTAAAGAGAGACTATAACAAAATAAATTATTAAAAGAGAGTGTATAGCTGTTTTAACAGACTATATCTGATTGATTTCCTCCTCTTCATATTCAGATAATTCTGAATTTAGTCATTTTCTTGTAGCTGCTTGAGTTTCTGATAGAAAGTCTATTAAGTATTTAATTCCTGTCTCAGTTGAGAATAAGAATCTCATATTTAATTGATTTAGATCATACTTCTCTTTCAATCTGGCTCTGAGATTATTGTATAATGCACAGTGCATTATAATATGCTCAGAATTCTCATTTGTATTGCAGAATGAGCATTCTATTGAGTCAAATCTATCATCAAATCTTTGTATATAAGATTTGAAATAGCCATGTTCTAGTTTCAGCTGTATTATAGATGAGAATATTTTCTTTTTACATTTAATTACACAAGATTTTCACTTGAGTTTTGTTTCAAATCTTGAATAATGTACACTGTTCTTTTGTTTCTGCCAGCTTTCATTTCACTTGTCTAAACAAGATTCTTTTATTTTTCTCTTTATAAAAGATCAGAACACAATTTTTTGAATAGATCTGCTTAATTCTGTACTCTTTTTTGCAGCTGAATCAGCCAATTCATTGCCATGAATATTCATATAAGCAGGAACTCAGTGCAGATGAATTCTCAGCTTTGATATTCTTCTCTTTTGAATTTTTAAAACAGAGTTTAAGATCAGTTCAAGATTCATTTGATCATTATGAATCTGACTATTTCTAAGTCTTTTTAAAGCAGCTTGACTATCAGAGAATATTCATGTCTCTTTCAAACAATTTCCTCTTTTATAAGATTTTATTTCAATGAGTTTGAAAGCTTTTACTATTACAAATAGTTCAGCATCAAAGACTTCACATTCACAGTCTAGATTTCAGAAATCTGAGATAAAATTAATATTATCTTCAGTATAAGCAATGTCTGTGTCTAATCTATTCAAGTTCTCATTTTTTGAGTTATCTGAATAAATCAGAATAGAGTCTTTTATATTGATTGTAGAAATTCTCTTCAAATGCTGTTTATATTCTTTCTCTTTTGATAGTTCACTTATTTGTAAGTCTATAAGAGATTCAAGCTTTTTTCTCCAGGGAGATAACTTCTCATGATCAACTTTTTCAATATTTAAAAAAGAAAATTGATTTTTAATCAGAGAGCATAGTCTGTACAGTTGAGAAGACATTTTCTTTGAAGAATTATTTTCATTTCAATCAAGAAATCTATTTCAATTCAGTTCATTTTCAGAGCTAATTGATAGAAATGAAGAAGAGACTCTTTCTCTGATTATATAATTTAAGCTTATCTTTACAACTCTCAGAGCATAGTTCATACAGGTCTTTTCAAATCTAATAGCAGGAGAAGGAATTAAAGCTTCAATTTCCATTGCTTTAATAGGAGATGATTTGAATGCTCTCAGAATTCTTCTCAAGACTCTGTTTTACAGACTTTGAAAGAGTTCAGTGAAATTCCCTTGATTATTTCATCAAACTTGAACTTCATAATCAGCTACTGATGTAATACAGGCTATATATAACTGTCTCATAGCCTGAAAGAATAGACCCCTCTCTGTATTTGATAGTCTGATTATGTTGTTCAATAGTCTTTCTGTCTTGACAGTTCTTTGTTGAATGTGATATTTAAAATTCAACTTGAAGTTTAATCATACTTCTAATCATTTGACATTTACACTGGGTTTAATCTCTCTATTTAAAAGAGTTAGAGATAGTTCTTTCTCATTGAATCTGGAAAAGAAATGAATTAACTCAGTTTTATTTATATCAAATTGAATTTGATTGATATCTGCTCTAACAAAGATTTTCTTTACAGCTTCTTCAATTACTTTCAAATTCTCTTTGATAGTTTTTGAGCTGTAGACTAGACCAATATCATTCACATAACTCAGAGATCACACTATTCTCATATTTCTATTTTTGAATAGATATGCAGTGTATATTGCAAATAAAATGAGTGAGATTGAAGACCTCTGTGATACTTCTATTTTTATCTCAGTCTTGTCTTGTTTCATTCCATCAAAGAAGAGTTGTATAATTCTTTTAGACATAAAACAGTTAACTCATTTTATTAGAGAAAGTGACAGTTTTAATATCTTCAATGTCTGAATTAACTTTGACTTTGAAACATGATCAAATGCTTTTTTTATATCAATAAAAACTGCAGTTGAGACCAGACTGTCATGCTTTGCTATTTGAATATCATGAACAACTGAGAGAACAGTGTCAATTGCAGAACACTGTTTTCTACCTCTCATTTATTCACTGAATAAAAGAGAATCATCTATAGAGCTTATAAAAGATAGTTGAGTAGCTATTATCTTTTCTAAAACCTTTCCTAGACAGTTCAATAGAGATATTACTCTATATGACTTAGAAATTGAAGTTTTTCTATTAGATTTTGTAAGAATCACTTCAATGGCTTCTCTCCAGCATTCAGAATGATATTCATTTTTCAAGAGATTGAAAAAGAGCTCAAAATATTCATTCTTTAAGTAGGAATATGTATTTTGAATAATCAAGTGATTAATTGAATCAGGACCTGCAGCAGTTTTAACAGAACTTGAGAAGATAGCTGACTCTAATTCATCTTGTGTAAGATCAGATCATTCCCAGTCATTTTCATCAATGTAGTTAAGAAGTGATATATTCTCTTTCTCTGAATCTGAATCTGAATCTGGTGAGTTCTGAAAGAGAATTCTCATGAAAGCTTGACATTTTTCCTCAAAAGAGTTTACTGTATATGATTCATTCTGAAACTCATATTCTAGAGCTGGAAGTTTTGCTACACTTCTTGTTTTAGTATAGTTCAAAGCTTTAAAAACTTCCTTTTCTTGTACTTCTTCAAGAAATTTATTCCAGCAGTCTGTTTTAACTCTTTTAATATCTGAAAAATATTCATTTCTGACAGCTTTGAACTCTTTATCAGATATTACATCATTCTTTCAATCTCTTCTAGTAGTAGCGAATTCTTTCCTTTTAGATGAGATATTCTCATTTCATCAAGGTTTTGAATACTCAGAAGATTTTCTTTTTGAAATATTATCTCTAACACTTGTTAGAATAATAGATGTAATAAGCTTCACTCTATTCTCAAGCATTTCATTTGAGATATCTTGACCAGAATTTCAATATAGCTCATTCTGTCTTTCAGATTTTAACAGTTTTATACTCTCTTTAACTGCTTTTCAATCAGCTTTTTCAAAGTTATACTGATTAGAGAGAAGAGGATTTTCACTCATTTATTTTTCACTCAGTTCAATATTAAATTGAATAACCTCATGACCTGATTCTGATGTCTCATTTGAATTAATAAACCAGTTTACAAGTCTTCTTTTCATTAGATTTTATGACATGAATGTTAGATCTATAATAGACTTCTGTTTCATGCCTTTTCTAAAGAATGTTTGTTGATCAGACTTATTAACCAAATCTATTAAATGCTCAAAGATTCATTCAATCAGATTATCAGCTCTTACTGCTCTCTTGCATTCTGAATTTCATCAGAGATGATGTGCATTGAAATCTCCTGCAATTATAGAGTTTCTTGATGAAGTTATGTTCAGAAATCCTCTATCAATTATTCAGATATTGTTATTTTCCTTCAATGACTTTTCATTATAGATATTTATAAGCTGTATAGTATCAAACTCATTTTCTTTATCTATAATATCACTCACCAGAATATCAGGGTCAGACATGATATCAAATCTTAGATTAAATTGATATCTTGATCTCTTTCTTTCATAGATCACTACTCTTGACTTTATCTCAGACTTTTGAGGTAAAAAGCAGTAGTAGCTTGAATGAGAAATGACATATTTTTGCTCAGCATCAAAATTCGGCTCCTGAAGCAGTACAAAATCAACTTTTTATTCAAATGCAATTTGAAGACAAGAATAAATGCAATTTGAGTTTCTATTCATATTATTTTGAATAAATGTGATTTTTGAAGAGTTTTTAAACTTTTTTTATTGTTTTTGTTGTATATTCATACTAAAACATACTAAAAGAGAGTAGAGTAGAATCTAATCACTATCATCAGATAGTAGATTATAACTGTTCTGAAAAGTAGAAATCTCAACTGCTTGCATTATATCTAGTTTATCATCAGAGTCATTTCTCAATTCTCTAATCTTAACAGAAGTTTGAGAATTCAAATTCTGTTTACATTTCACTGAAGAATTAGAGTTTGAAGACTTAGATAATTGAGAGTTTCTTCTTTTTAAGCTTGCAGTTGTGAGTTTACTGACTTGACTATTCTCTTCAGTTCTAGATTTACTCTGAGCTTCATCTTTTCTCCAGTTCTTTTGAGTTCTTGAAGTAAACATACATTCTTTTGAGCTAGATGCATGTTTTTCTTTGCAATTAGAGCATTTAAGCAGAGTGTGTTGACATATTTCACCTCTTTTTGAGCATGTTTCACATTTATGCTCACTAGTTTTGTAATCTCTGGCACAGAATGCACATTTTGAGTCTCTAAAACAGGAGATTGCAAAGTGTTCATATCTTTGACAGTTTGAACACTGTGTTTGAGCTTTGAGATTCATTCTTGAGTCTTTGTATTCATGAACTCTCATTTTCAAACCTGCTACTCTTACTTCAGAGATCTTTGACTGTTTCATTATCTTTGTATATACTAGAACAGAGGCATTTCTTCTGCTTTGTCTGAACTCAATTGAATTTAGTCATACAGGCTTCTTTCTCAGTTGAATAGAGTTGTATTCTTCTAATTCATTTTTGAGAAGTAGCATTTCTTCTTCACAGTCAAAAATTTCAACTGAAATATCATGAAGAATGAATTTGCCTCACTTTTCATCTCTCTCAGATAGAATTGTTGTGTTTAACAAAGATTCTACTGCTGATTTCCAGAGATTCTCATTCTGAATAAGGAATTCAGCACTAAATTCAGGCATTGTAGTCAGAATGATGAAGTTTTCAAAGAAGAATGACTCAATTGAAGCTATAACTAGTTTTTAAACTTCAATATCAGTCATTAACTGAGAAAAGAACTGCTGATTGATTTCATTTCTAATTCTGAAAATAAGGTTTGAGTTTAGCTTATTTCTCTGCAATATATCCTGATTTGAGACTTTGAGAATAAGTCTTCTATCTCTGGAGATTTGAAGATTTTTCTCTTTTTACATTTTTTTCTTCACTCTTCTATCACTAGAAGTATGAGCAGTATTCTTCTCAGTTTTCTCAGAATTTTGAGCAGGTTTTGAGATAGCAGGTTTAGAGATAGCAGGTTTAGAGGCAGCAGATTCAGCTGCTTGAGCATATGTTTTCTTCTGATTTAAAGAAGAAGAAGAAGAAGAAGTAGAAAAGAAAGCAGAGTAAACTGAAGAGTCAGTGATTGTATTAGGAATTTTCAAAGTTTTTTGAACTGTGTTTGAAATTCCAAGTTTGAACTTGATCACTTTCTGTAGTTGTCTAGCCTGAGCATGAAGAATTAACAGAACTTCTTCATTCATCTCACTCAGACACTGCTTTTCAAGAATTTTACTTGCTTTTTCAAGTTTCTGTATTTCAAGAACTTGTTATTTCTCTATTTCTTCTTTCTTTCTTCACTTCAGAATTTCAATCTCAGGAATAGTATTTGAGAAAGCATCTTTTTTCACATCAACTGAGTGTACTTTTGAACTCATTGTTCTTACTCAATGAAAAGTTGATCAGACTAATTCAATTAAGATATTTATTAAACTCTTTTGAATTGAAAAGTTGGTCAGACTGTTTCAATTAAGAGATTTCTAAGTCTGTTTTCAATTGAAAAGTTGGTCAGACTATTTCAAAAGAAGAATAGCAGACTTTTGTGTATAAAACACCTGATTTTTTTCACACTAGTTCAGTAACTAGGTTAGATTTTTGAAGAGAATCTAATAAACTAAAATTGATTTTTAAGATAAATCAATAAAATCTTTACAATCTCTTTCTTGAAATACAGTGAGAAAAAGTATGATATCAATTGATAGTAAATCAGATGATATGACAGTTTTTAAGAGAAAAACTGACAAAAAATAAATCAATTTTTTGCAGAGAAATTGATTAAAACTATTCAATTTTATTCTAAATTATTCAATTCTTCTCACACAACAAGTGTGCAACTCAAATCAGTTAATAAAGAGTGTAAAAAAGAATTAAGTATTAATAAAAGCTCTTCAGCCACTGAAAAAGTAATTCTTACTTAAAAGAATATGAAATTATGACAGAAAACAACTCTGTTTTTAATTCTTTGTAAGAATATTGTGTAAAACTCAGAGAAAAACAGCTTACTTTTTCAAGAGAAGTAAAAAACTATTTCTAAGATCTTTTTTTTTTACATTAACTGCTGCAGAAGAATGAGATAGAAACTGCTAAGATATACACTACTGTATACCTTCTATCAAGACTTTCCCTCTTCAGAATCTTGATATTATAGAGAATATAAGTCTGTTTCTATATAATAATGTAAATATTGTCAGCGGAATGTAGAGAAACTGGTTATTTATATCTCAAAATAGAAGACTTTGTCAATGATTATATTAATATAGAGTTAATTCTCAAATTCAATAGAAACCTAGTGTTGCTGTTCTCAATCCCTTGCAGAATCTATTGAATATTGAGATATTAAAACTAGATTTAATATATCTCACTGTGCAGGGATCAAAGGCTCAGTCAGACCTTAGAGTATACTGATTTTATAGTTGTTGTGTCTGCCGATTATGTATCGAGCACAGTTGCTGAGGTATCTTTTTGTACTTTTCTGTCGGGGATGGGCCAGATTGAGAGGGGTGGTACGAGGGTGAGACTCGGTGTTGATGTCTAGATACACTGAAGACAGACCGCGGAGGGTTGCACTTCAGAAGTGGCCGTTGGTTATGTGCTTGATATTATCGCCGAGGTATCTTTTTGTATTTTTCTGCCGGGGATAGGCCAGATTAGGAAGGGCGGTACGAGGGTGGGACTTGGCGTTGGTGTTTTGGAACATCAAAGATGGACAGGGTTTTCGCGGAGGTCGCTCCTCAGATATCTCCACAACTACAGATCGGGGATCTTCCAAAATCAAGAAGATTGGTGCATATGGCTAGGTCTCTTCACCTTACAATTTGTATGGCAATTTGGCCCGGGGTTGTGGTGTGGTAGGGGAGAATGGGGGATAATCCCACGCAGGAGTTCCGAACGACGTCTGGTTCACGTTTGGCTGGATAACTCCACCACCACACGGGGTATGCGGTCGGCGATGGGGTCAAAATGCTCGTATGATCGAGGGCTTTTCGATGGATCTATCGGCGGGTTCTTATTCGAAAAATCGAGCGAGTTCGTGGTGGAGCGGTTGATGATAAAAAGTAATAATATTTAGTAATACTTTCTGATGTCAAATCAATTAAGTGTGTGTTTGAAATGAAAGAGTTAAAGTTTGTAGAACATGTAGTGAGTGATGACTGTATATGCCTTATCTCAGAGAAATTGAATGTTATAGTGAATTGACTGTGGCTGAGAAATGTATATTATGTACAACAGTTTCTTGAGTTGATCTCATACTATTGCAGGTTCATCAAGGATTTTGCATGAATATCTGCATCACTCTCAGATCTCTTAAGAGAAACAGATACAAATCTGTGAAAGAAGAAGTTTCATTCAATTATCTGAAATGCTGTGTGTGAAGAGGCTTTTCTCACACTGAGAGAATATGTAATAACATTCTCAGTGCTTATTTAATCAGATCATAATAAACCTTTCTACATTGAGACAGATGCATTTAAATGAGCTATCAGAGACACTCTTCTACAGATGAGCAAGAACAGCAAGCTGCACTTGATAATATATGATGATAGAAAACTATCAGGTGTCAAGCTCAATTATTCAGTGTATGAAAAGAAATTGCTAGTGATTAAGCATACACTGATGTTGTGAGATAGATATATTAATAACAGGCATATAACAATGATGATCATAGATTACAAAAGTCTCATCTATCTATAATCAATGACAAAACCTTTCAAACACTTAGCACATTGAATCTCAGGGTTTTAAGTGTACAATCTTCATATCAAATACTGAAAAGAATTGAACACAGCGATGTTTGACACAATCAGTCACAGACTTAATTTCATGAATGAGAGTTCTGTGAATCAGATACAAGAGATGTTCGCATTAAACATGCTGAGAGAATGTAAGGAATCAGAATGAGTGAACATCATAATCTCTCACTTGAAGAATGACAAGATGTCAGATGATAAGTGTCTTGTAAGAGTAGTAGAAGAGATGCTTCTGAACTTCAAGCTGAGAAAATTGAGAAATGAAAACAACATTGTGCTTTATTATAATCTAGAATATGCAGAAGCTCCCTATCTAGAACCTCTATTTAGACACAACTTAGTGACTCACATGCATAAGAAATTCAGTCACTTAGAAAGCTCTGAACTCATGAGTGTACTCAAATCAAGAGTATACTGATCAAGCATGACTGAGGACATTCAGGCATATGCTCATGAGTGCCTGAATTGCCAGGTCATGAAAGAATCTAAGAAAGGATTAGAATGTAAGAAAGTATAACATCAGATAAAGTGTATAATACAACTGTTCAAATGATGAAGAGTGAATCTCATAGACATATTACTGCAAATGTCAAATGAAAATTGATAAATAATCACTGCTATTGATTACACTACTGACTGGTCAGTTGTGAAAGCAGTTTCAGAGATGATAGAGAAGATGATAGCAAAGTTTCTACACAATGAGATCTATATTAACTATGAAATGCTGCATGAGATTCTAACTGATAACAGTGTGAATCTTGTGAGAGAAGTGATGAGACATTTCATGAGCCAGTTACAGACAAGATATCATAGAACAATGCTATATCATTCACAGATAAATGAGAAGATGAAACACTTGAATGAAATCTTGAGAAACATGCTGATGAAATATCTAGTGAGTAAGTTTACAAGACTATGAGATGAATATCTCGGGCAGGCGCTATTAACCACGCGGATTTGACAGCATGCAGTCTCCAAGTGTTCACCATTCTATCTGTTGTATGGATTGCATCCGCGCATCCCGGAGAATGCTTCAGAAAAGATGAGGGAGGAAGCAGTTACAGATGCAGCAGAAACAGCAGTTGCAGATGCAACAGTTGTGAACATGGAATCAAGATTGAAAGAGATCAGCCACACATGTGCAAAAGCTAACAAGTTACTTCTAAACTGAGCAATTCAATTGAAAAGAATATAAGACTCACTAGTTAAGAAATTGAGTCTCAAGATGAGAATGTAAGTTCTTGTATACAATAAGAGTTCTGAGAAGTTTCAATCTAGATGGTTTGAGTTATATAAAATACTCAAATCACATTCTCTAAGAATATACACATTGAAAGAATCGGAGAGATGAGTCTTATATAACTTAATCAATGATTCATAACTTGTGAAAGCAAAGATGCAAGATCTGAGCAGATTATGATTATTCACAGCACTATTATCAGTGTTGAAAAAGAAGAGACTTATAATTGAAAAGTCTCACAAAGTAAGAGAAATCATAGACATTTATGAACTAGATAATCTTACTTATATTTCAATCTTTTCATAATTATAAGAAAAGAATGAAAAGTAATGAAGAAATCAGATGAACATCACACTTTAATAAGTAATGAGACTGTAGTCAGTTGTACAATAATATATCACAGACAGCAGGCACAATGTGGTAAAGAGCAGTCTCAAAGCAGCAGACTTGTACATGAGTCAGATCACAGAAGAAAAAGAAATTCAGAGTTGAATTTAACTGTTTACATCAGTTCAATTGTGAAGATTACAGAGAATGAACTATCTGAAACATCTGTGAATATGTGAGATTAAGTCATCTCAATTTCTGAAGATACTCAGAGATCAGATGAGATTAGTTTCAATGAGCTATTTACTGTAGTAGTCTGATCGAGTGAAGAGAGACAGTATAATATGTAAGACAGAATTACAAAAGATGAAAGCTGCTGAATCTAGTCACTGAACACTGTATTATATAGAGATTGCATAAGAGTAGTGACTAGCAGATAAAGAAAAAGCATAAGAAAAGAAATAATGAATTGATCATCAATTATAAGAGTCAGCTGTAAAAGATAAATATTATTATACACATCTTATTCATTTTCATACATTATATATTTAATCTATTTTCAACATCACATCATCTGAAAAATGTCAAAAACAAAGAAAATCTTAAAACTTGAGATCTGTAAGAGATTTAAAAGCTGCAAGCTGCTCTTATAACAACATTATACATGTCTCTGATTTCTCTATCACTCTGTGTACAACATTAATATCATTTATTGCAAGATTGACTGAAATATCAATATAGAAATGTGTACATGTATGTGTAGAGAAATTGAAGAAGAGCACAGAACTCACAGAATCAGAAGCTAAGAGAGAGAGAGTGAAGATAAAAGAAATGAAAGAGAGAGATACAGAACTGAATGAATAACAGAAGTCACTCAGAGCTGAACACTTATAACTCAGTATGCACACAGCCTTCTCTGCAGAGAAGAGAGAGAAAGTGATGAAAGAAGCTTAAGAGCAGAAGAGAGTAGTCTCAGTAGTATTATCATCTTCAATTAGAATGACCTCTGACACTGAAGCAACTAAGAATTATTGTTAATGTATAAAAATCACAAACTCAGAGATGAGAACAGTTACTGAACAAACATCTGCTGATCTTAGAGTTGTACACATAATTACAACATACATGAGACTTCTCAGAAAGAGAGAGAGAGACACAGAGAAATATAGAAAGTAGAACACAGTATATGAACAGCTCATTTTCACAATGACATCTCAGACAAGATGTACAAGTCTCACACTTATAAGTGTAAAAGAGAATGATATTCACATTCTTATTTCTGAAAACATGAATATCTTTCATCTGCATCATAAAGTTGAATAACAGATATCAGAGAATAGACTGATACAGATCTATTATTCTGAAGAAATTCATTAGAGCAGATGTCTCTGCAATGTTGAACTTTATAGTTATGAAAAGTTTCTTAATATCTGTGAATATCACAACTTCATGTATAGTAAAACTCATAACAATTTTCTCTAAGAACAGGAAAATCAGTGTTAGAAAGAAAAGATAAAAAGAAAAAGACTTATAATCTTGATACTGTTGAAGAGAGAGGTGATTCTCTGATATGAATAAATAATTCTCTTATCATGAATATTTAAAATAAACATAATAATCAGTGTCTGCAACTGAGCTTCAGATAGTCATGTCATACACTGTCTTTGTATAATAAATCATTCTAGAGGTCAGCAAGAAGAGTGAGAGTGTATACACTGAGAGACATGATTCATTAAGTCTACATAATATCTCCTTGAAACAGGGAGAGCTGGTAACAAAAGCAGAGGCGGCAAAACCAGGGATCGCGGGAACAGAGATAGCGGGAGCAGGAGAATTAGACACAGGGGCAAGTGTAGAAGATTGAAGAGCAGCAGAGAAAGGGACAGAGAGAGGAGCAGCAGAGGAAGAAGCAGCAGAAGAGGCAAGAGAGGACATGAGAGACCCGGTTACACATGATACAGGCAATTTCTTCATTATCATGTCCTTCAAGTTCTTGATCAATGATTTCATATCAGATTCACTATCATTGACAGATGCAGATCTGTCAATGCATGAAGATTCTACATGAATAAAAACAACATATCAGCATCTGTGTTCATGCAAAATCATGCCAGAAAATGTGATCAGATACCCGCTGAGAAGAGAAATGATTGAGAACATACAAGAAGATGAAGAGGGCATATGAGAAGATGAAGAAGATGTGTCATTTATGATAGTATGTTCTGGCAATCATTAGAAGATAAATAAGTTCTGATCATGTTTCACAATGTATTACACTTACTGCTAATGAACTGCCTGGTATGAATACTATGATAATACTTGTTGTGAGAACAGGGGGCCATTGCCAGGAACATATATAATGTAATAGATGAACAGATAGAAAGAGTTGAACAGAAGAAGAGGTAGAAATCTTGAATGATAATGACATTCAATGATGATGAAATGAAGAAGATGATTGAAGAATGAGAAAAGTTAGTGAATGAGTGATGTAATATAGTGAAAGTTTCTTTGTGAGAGCATACATGAAATGCTAGCTGAATCAGAGATAGATCACATGATTGTGAAACACTAGTGGTGAGCTAATCTGCATGAAGCTAGAGTGTATGACATGGTCACATAAGTGTGATCAAATCTGGTGAGAGAGAATGTGATTCAGAAGAACATACAACTGTCAGATAATAATACAGCCGCTTCTGAACTACTAGTGTACAAATGTAAAGAGGGCTCTAGCGGCCACTAATTAATTTAGCGTACGAGATTCAATATATAAGAAGCCGGTGTACGCCTGTAATCGTACACTGGCTTAAGAAACCTTTGAATTACAAGTGAATACTTTTCTCTTATTTCATAAGTGAGAATAGTCAGAGTAATATCTCAGCAGTGTCTTATTATCAAGAAAGAGTAATCTGCTGATCTTATATAGAAGCAGAGTTCTTATATTCATCAATCAGATCTTTCTATAATATATCTGAATAATATTATAAAGTGATTGAAAACCAGTTTAAATAGTCTGTGAGATGAATGAAATCATTCACATGAAAGTAATGAGCTGTATAAAACTATAACAGAGTCTTAGTGTGACTGAGAGTGTGATAATGTTCTTCTCTTTAAGAGTATAGTTTCTATACTCTTAAGATTACTGAATTAGAAATTATCTTTATTATATAGCAACAGTTATCAATCAATTGACAGTGCATGTGCTGTGTGTGATATAAAGAAATAGATGAGTTTTTCTGCTGACTGTATAGATCTTTCTTTTCTCATCTTCATTCAAATCAAACACATGATAAGTGAGTTTCTTATATATCAATTTGAAATATGAAAAAATGTAGTTAATAAGTGACTTACAGATCTCTCATTATATTTCATTCTATATATGAAATTCCCTGCAAAAGTGGTGTGTTTTAGAGACAAAGCTAACAGTAGTGACAGGATTTTTCAAAAAGATTTCTCTCTCTTATGACATATTTTTCTCCTCTCTCTCTCATCTGCAATAGTGAGTGTATGAGAGCATCATTTTTGAAAGACAATAAGAGGCTTATTCTGATGTTTTCTAGTGAGTAATAAATGTCTTTCTGATGCAGCGGTGGTCTCTGTGACTGTCAAGAAAGCCAGGTTGAAGATAGAGGCGGTGATGTCAATGAGCTGCAGAAGCATCACTTTCATTATCACATCTTCTTCTTCTTCTTCTTCTGCTTCTTTTGCAGCTGTGATGATAGTCACTGTGCCTTGCAGTGAGGTGTTAACTCTTCTGTTAGTCAGTTTATCTGTGTCTGATCTGTTCTCTGCCTCTCTCATCACTGTTGCAACGCTGCCTCTCTCATTCATCAATATGATAGTGTATGACTCTGTGTGGTCATTTGAAGAGGAATCTGAAAAGAGCTTGATTTCAGAGACAGTGACTCTGAGAAGCTCAATCTGTAGTTTCTCTCTCACACACTCAAGCTCTGCTCAGAATACTGCTGAGTTGAGTCTGCAGAGTCTCACAGTTCTTTTATCTTCTCTCTGTGAGAAGGCTTCAGTGCAGTCTCTGATCAGCACTGCTACTTGTCTGCACTGTGCTAAGCAGCTGAAGAAAGAAGAGATTTTATATACTTACTTCTTCTCTTACTTCTATTATTTCTGTTATATCTGTAACAATAACTTCTGTCTCTCTGTAAGTATTACTTCACAGAAAGATGTTATATTAGCTCTGATAAGAAGTCTAGATACTCAAGCAGTACAGAGTGAGAGTCTCAGAGCTTTAAGTATTAACAGATTCTATCAAGACTGAGAAGGTTCTTCTTACTCATCTATAAAAGAAGATAAAAGTATGAGTCTCTGAGATGAAAAAACATCTCAGAATGACTGATCTCAAGAACAGATTAATCAGTGCTGCTGTTAAAAGTACTGTGAAGATCAATTACTGATTGAAGAGAATCTCACTTCAGTTAAAGTAGATAACTGAGATACTTTATAAGTTAATAAATTGATACTTTCAGTATCTCTTATACTCTTCTGCAGCATGCTTCTCTGTGATGCTGCAGCACTAACTTCTCAGCAGATAAAGATATCAGTACTGAAGACTTTAACAGTGAAGAATGAGTTTGATAAGAGTGTGATTATTAATAAGTAGACTCTGAGATTTTCTCTTTTTACTTTTTCAGCAGACTGCAGTCTTACTAGAATAGCAGCAGTCTGTGAGTTAATAATATTAATCTTTTTTATTAATTTTAAATATCTCTTTTCTCTCTAACTGCTTCAGGAATTTTACACTTGTATAGTCTTATTAAACTTCTAAAAAACTCTTTAAGAGAAAATAGAAGAAGAGTACTACAGAGTCTATAAGACACTGACTCATTACTATGAGATTATCTCTAAAAAATTCTTTAAGAAAAATAAGAAGTCTTAAGCAGTATTTCTTATTCAGTGTCTCTGATATATAACAGAGTGATCTCTACTAGCTGTCTTATAGCTTGTAATCTCTTTCTCAGTATTTTTCAAATACTCAAGTAGTTCTTATGAATTCTCTGATAATGAATAATCTTCTTATTTAATGAGATATTGAAGCTTACTGTAATGTATTCACTTATTCAATATTTTCTTTATAAGATATTCAGTATCACTCTCAATCTCAATACTATTTAGCTGAGACAGCTTCATCTTAAAGTATTACTTATAGAGCTTTAAATAGAAAATGTGAAAAACAGAATGAATTGATTTCAATTCTGTGAGTAATTTCAACTTATATATCTGTTTACTCATCACTCTTATTACTGAGAAAGATTCTAGCCCCGGTGGCTGAATGGTTAATGCGGCCACCCGGTAGCGCCTTGGCGTGGGAAACCAAGGTGTGTGGGTTCAAAACCCGCAGGGGATACATTAAATCCGGAACTCAAGCACCTCAGGTTCCTAATAAATACAGAGGTGTACAAATCACTTCAATAAAATCGCTCTATGTTCCTGGGCTGGGAAGTTATTATCGCATGTATCTAATTGTCACTCCTTTGTATTTCCTATGTTCTTGTTATCTTGGCGTGGTCTCAACACCTGTATTTCCTCCTGTATAATCAACACTTGGCCTGTATTTAACATCACGCAAGGACTCATCATAAGCTCCGCTTGTATATGAGTATAATGAAAGAATAATAATAATAATAATAAATTATATAATTTCTGTTATTATTATATAACTTCAGTGATAGCCATCTTCTCTTTTATTTATTTAAGTGAAGAGTGATCTTCTTTGAATCTGATTCACTGCTCTTATTTCTTTTCTCACATCTTATCTGTTCACATATGTGACATTTATCTGAGTGTGAAGTTTTTTCTTAATAAGCAAAGCAGTATCAATCAGATACTCTTTTACTTATCACTCTTTGTATACTATCTTTTGAGATGTTTCAGAATCACACTGATATGATAACTATGAATCACTTTGTAGATAAAATTATCATACTCTGAAGAAGTCTGCACTTCTCACCAGTTTTTAGACATGCTATCAGATGTGATTCAAAGATTGCTTGAGTCAGTGTATAATTACAGACATACACTGACTTCTTATATATTATACACTAAATTAATTAGTGGCTGCTATGGCCCCTTTACACTCGTAAGCAAGTTCGGAAGCGGCCGCGTTATTATCCGACGGTTGTACGTTCTTCCGAACCACAAGTTAATAAGACAGAGTGAGATGTTTTTTATTTTTTTCCTTACTTAGTTAGCTGATGATTTTACACTGAAAAATAAATCTTTATATGTTTTTACAGTTCTATTTCTTCTATTATTATTAATAATAAGCTGTAAAATCAATCTTACAGAGTCTTTTGTTTTAAGCTTAGCTCTGTAACATCTTTGCATACAGAGACTTATATGTATTAAGATATTTTTATACATTCAGATATCTCAGTGAGTAATTATTTCTAATAAGAAGATAATGACTGTTTTTTAAGTATAAGAGGTCAACACTGAATAGATTAATATAATATTTATAGATCTTATATAACAAAGTGAAAAATATTAGAGAAGAAAAGAAAGAGAAAGTGCAGAAATCAGTGATTAAAGTGAATATTTATATGTATATACAGTGAAACTTCAGAGTGAAAGAATAGAAATTTCATGAGTTTTTCACCTGAGAATCAGTGACTGAGAATCAGAGCTTTTGATGAAATCTGTAGCGGGCTGTGCTTGATCAATTATATAGACTATTCTGTTACACTTCATAGATTCTTCCGCTTCATTCTCAAACATATACACTTCAATTCTCAGCCATTCTCAATCACTGATTCTCAGTTACTATAAACACATATAGATTCTTCCGCTCTGAAGCTTCACTATATACATCATCACATACATGTATAAATATTCACTTTAATTACTGATTCTCACACTTTCTCTTTCTTTTTCTTCTCTAATGTTTTTCTCTTTATTATATATGATTTATTAATATTATACTGATCTATTCAGTGTAGATTTTTTATACTAGAAAAACATTCATCATCTTCTTATTAGAAATGATTATTTATACATTATCTTCTCATTAGAAACAATTATTTATTGAGAGATATCTGAATATGTAATAATACATAGAAAAGAGAAATAGTTAAGCAGACACTGAGTTCTTAGATAGAAGCTTATTTATCAGTTACTCTGACTCTGTAAAAAGATCTTATGAAGAGAGTAAGATCTTATAAGAGAATATCAGTAAAAGATCTGAGAGTTCTAATATCTCAGATATATGAGATATTCATATAATTATACTTTTACAGATATTACATATTCAATAAATAATATAATCATGTCTAATAATAATATAAGAGAACTCTTGAATATAAGTATAGATATAATACTACAGTGACTCTGAGCAATGTTGAAATTATAACAATAATAAATAGCTGATATGCATGCAACTCAATAACATCAATATAAAGAGATTCAACAATTATTATAATAAGAAACTTATGCAATTTCAATTTCTACAGAATTAAATATAAAAGTATATCAGATGCAGTCTGTTACATTAGTTCTCTCTTTTCAGAAGCAGTTCTCATTGATCATGAGTCACTGTTTCAGATAATGTGAAACTTGAAGTTCAGATCAGTTAATTGTAGCTGACTCATTTTACAAGATATTATCAGCTACGGCTGTGTGATCTCTTATTGAGAATATCTTCAATCTCTCACTCACATTCATTATCTTCTTCTATGATCTCTGGTGATTGTCAGTCAGAAGTCAGTTGAGAAGGAAACAGATCAATAACAGCATGACAGAGCAAGCTTGTATGAAATATATCATGAATTTCTGATGATGTGTCAAGGTGATAGTTGTGAGTCACTAGACTGGCCGCCGGGACCATGAATTTCACATTTGATCTCATTTGATCTAGTCTCATACATTTCTTGACGTGAATCCCGCTGGGACTGGCTATCAAAAAAACATGTAAAGTGACTATATATCAGATCTTAAAATGAAATCATGACTTGAAAAAAATAAGAAAGTGATCTCATTTGATTTCATTTAGTCTCATTCTTAGTATAAAGTTACTATTTTTAGACATTTTAAGGTTTTTTAGACTATTTTTAATTTTTTAAAAAGTAATGCTTTTTGATAACACTTAAATGAGATTTAAAGTCATTTAAAGCAATAAAAATAATTTAAATTGAGAAGTGAAAATCATAATCTTATTTGAAAAATGTGATAAGAGTAAACAGTAAGTCTCACTGAGACAGTATGAGACTACTATCTAATGTTAAAACCATGTAATGAGATCAGTTGAATTGATAATAAGACTATCAAAAAATCTGATTCTGATCTCAGACACGGTCACACGGTCAGTCTAGTTATAACTACCTAGAACTTCTATTACTTTATACCTGATGTGGCGGTAATCTAGTGTACAAGATAAACATGTGATTTGTATGTTCTCAAGATTCAATCATATCAGATCTTCTATCTTATATTGTTCAGTGAGGTGTAAGAAATCCCGCTTCTCGCGGATTCTTTACCCCTATTCCTATCTCTCGCGTAATTAATAGAGCTAGCGGCTCTTGGCTACACACAACTATATAGACTGGAGTTCGCGAATACTATTCATAACTCAGCTTAAATGCTATTATACATTTGATCTCTACATTTTATCTTTCTACTGTGAATACTTCTAGTAGTTAACAGTACATATCATGTCAAGCTGTAAACATCTGAATAATTGTCTGTGAGTACTTATTCTTACATTTCAAGCTCAGTCAGTCAGTAATCATTTATTATGACTGAAAGAACTAGAAACTTACATGCTTCAATTCCTGTAAACTCTACTATAGACACTCAGAAGCAGTCATCTGAATCATGAATAACTCTCATAGAAGAAGTCTCAGAGAACTTATTAATTACTTATAAGATATCATTCTCTGCATCTGTGACAGAGAAACTCTTCAAACTTATAAATGAATCAATCTCAGTGAAGAACATTCTTGAGCATCTTTCACAGAATCAAGTTATTTTTCTACAAGAAATGCTTACTGTCTGTAAACACTCTTGAACTGAGTCTCTAGACATAATCTTCAGAGATACTTATAAACTGAAAAGAAACTTTCTTAAGCTGTGATCACTTAAGATCACTTATCAAATCACAATCTATAAAAGCTTTTACAAGTTTGTATTTGAAATTGACTCATTGACTCATAAGTCTGACTGTGTGATATAAAAGATGAAGAAGCTATTATCTATATAATAACAGATCTCTATTACACTGAAGTCAAGAACTGACTGAATTATTTAGAGAATGATTATAAGAGATTCTACTAATTCATTCTTAAGATCTATCTAGAGAATAAGTTAAAAGACTTTACAAGCTGAATAGAGAATATCTGAGCTGTGATTATTAATATTAGAAAAAGAGATGAGAAATCTGATAAAGACTACTCACAGTACTTTATAAAATTATGATATGAATTAAGATCTGTGAAAATAGAACTCTGAAACAAGACCTGAATAATGATATTTATAAAGAGACTAAATAAAGACATGTAGAACAAGCTCATTGAGTAAGACTCTAAGCTCTTGACTCTGAAGAAACTGATGACTCTCATTTACTGCTTATAGATCACTGTGAGAGTCACAGATCTGTAAAGAGTGAATCACTGATCAGTTCTGTGAGAGTTAGAATAACAGAGAACAGATTTATTAGAAAAAGATAACAAGATACAGAGAGATTCATGTCTGA
Organism: Blastomyces dermatitidis ER-3; assembly: GCF_000003525.1. Taxonomy (NCBI): domain Eukaryota; kingdom Fungi; phylum Ascomycota; class Eurotiomycetes; order Onygenales; family Ajellomycetaceae; genus Blastomyces; species Blastomyces dermatitidis. Next base: position 1,086,371 of record NW_025544783.1, on the reverse strand, counting down.
CTGCTGAGTAGAGAGAGAGAGCTTTACAAGCTTCTATAAACAGAGTGTATAACAGAGAGATTAAGAAAAAGAAACTCTACTTTATCTGTTCTAAATCAGAATATCTTTATATAAACTGTCTGAATAAATCAAAATAGAAATTTGAGAAGTTATAAACAGAGACAGCAACAGTCTTCTTGAGAGTCTTAAAGCTGACATCTGAATCTGTTACTTCTTCAATGAAAATGCTTGCTTATAGAAAGAGATTATACTGTAGTACTGCTGTCTTACAAGTATGAGAAGTATTGATGAACTCAGAATCTCAGATCACTGTGATATCTCTAAAGCTTATAGAGTAAATAAGCTGAAAGATGAAGACTGAGAATCTGCTCTTATAATAAGCAGAGTGTGAGAACTCAGATCTGAGAGCTGAGAAACTCATAAGAGTTATCTTTGAATTACAAGATCTCTCTAAAATCTGAAGAAGATTTGCAGAAACTGTGATTATTATGAACATTATAGATAACATGTACTTAAGACTTGTATGACTTCAAAGACACAATCTGCACATAGCTGTCTGTAAGTCAGGTTTATACTTTCAATCAGTGTTGACAGACTTACTCACAGAGATAGAATCAGTTAATGCTGCAGAGTTAATTAGAGAAGATAAGCTTATCTATATAATGACTTTATAAGTGTCTGAGAACCTTGCAGTCATGGAAACTGAGCTTTAGATATCAGAGAAATACTGAGATCTTACAGAGATATTCAGCTTAGTAAAAACAGCTGAGCTTTCTTCTCACTATGAAAAGAATCTGATAATAGATTTGATAGAAGAGTAGAAACTCTTCTGAGAATCAATCTATAAGCTCTCTTATCATAAGATAGAGATCTTATGAACCTATGTGAAGAAGAATCTGAAGAATGACTTCATCTAATCTTCACAGTTCTCTGTGAAAGCCTCTGTGATATTTGTGAAGAAGAAGAATAAAGATCTCAGATTATATATAGATTACTATGATCTGAATTTCAAGATAATAAAGAGCTGCTACTCTCTATCTCTGATTGAGAATGTGATCAACTGTCTTACAGAAGCTGTCATATTCATACAACTGAATATGATCAATGCATATACACAGCTGTAAATACAGTCAGAGAATGAATAAAAGACTGTCTTTAGAACTGCACTGAGATTGTTTAAATATCTAGTAATGTCTTTTGATCTGACTAATACTTCTGCAGTATTTCAGTCTTTTATCAATAAAACACTTCATGTATATCTGAATGTCTTTGTAATAATATATCTGAATGATGTGATGATGTACTCTGTGAAGAAGAAAGAACACACTGAGTATGTGTGAAGTGTGTTAAAGATCTTAGATAAGACAGAACTATATATTAAGCTTATAAAGTATAACTTCAGTATCTGCTGAATTAATTTTCTAGAATATATAATTACTGCAGATAATATTCAGATGAAATCTTTGCAGATTGAGACTATTCTATTATAACTGAAGTTAACTAGTATTCATGAGATTCAGATCTTTCTGAGCTTTGTGAATTTCTATAGATAATTTATCTTTGTATTTATAAGAATCTTCTTAGTTCTTATAGACATACTGAAGAGTGAAAATAAGAAGAAGTCATTCTATAAATAGAGAATGAAAAGATTATTAAGAAGAGAGAACTCTGAGAACTTTCTTATCTCTGAAGCTCACAGAGTCTTTGCAAGATTGAAACAGATATTCATGAATATAGTGATGCTGTTTCACTTTGATCTCTTACTCTTAATCAGATTAAAGACAGATGTCTTCTTCTTTACAATTTCAGAAATAGTCTTATAACTACAGCTAAATAAGAACTGAGTTTCAGTGATCTTTTTCTCATAGAAGATACAATCTGCAGAGATTAACTATAACATCTATAATCAGAAGCTTCTTACAATAGTGAAATTCTTCTGTCACTGATATCACTACTTTGAGAGTCTTGTAACAGTGATTACTGTTAGAACTGATTATAACAGCTTATAACAGTTTACTTCAATTAAGAAACTCTTACAGTAACAGATTTACTGAGCTCAGAGACTGAGTGAGTTCTGATTTAAGATAGAATATATTAAGAGAACTAAGAACTCAGCAGATGAACTCTCTCACAGATCAGACTATATTAAGAAGATCAGAGTGACAGATACAGAGAGACTAGAGAAGGTAGAAAAGCTTTATGAGATGCTCAGACTGAGTGTTGTGAAGAGATTAACTGAAGAGTCTCTTAATTCTCTGTAAAAGAAGAGAAAAGAGAAAGAGAAGAAGTCTGTATAACTACTCTCTATAACACTGAGAGTCAACACTCTGAAAATCTCTGTGAGAATTCTTGAAGAGAATATCTATAATCTGAAGAGTTTACAGACTTTGAGAAGTACTGTAGAAGATCTGATGTAAGAGAAAACAGAGTATAAGTCTTTATAAGATCTTCTATTCAGATTATCTGAACTATAACTGAAGAATGAATATACTCAGTATATTTGAAAACTGCTCACAGCAGAGATCAACCCTGCAGAAATAAAGAATTAAAGAGACTTAAATAGTCTCTTATAAAGAGAGAACTGAATTTATGTGCCTGTGAATGAGTTTCTATGTATAGAACTTATCAAAAGATATTATAACTCTTCTCTAGCAGGTTATTTTACAGATACTAGAACTCATGAGTTGCTCATAAGATAATACTTCTGATTGAAGATGTGAGAACTTGTGAAGAAGATAGTGAATTCTTATACTATTTATCAGAATTCATGAGTAGTGTGATTCAGGTTATATAAAGAACTTACTTCTCTACTCATCTCACAGAAACCTTGAAAACAGCTAGAAATGAATACTCTTATGAGCCTCTCAGAAAGTAAGAACATATATGATGCCTGTTTTGATAGTATACTGATAATAGTGAATCACTTTATCAAGATAACACACTTTATACTCATCTGCAAGGACTTGAAGTCAAAGGATTTAACTTACATCTTTGTCTGTGATGTGATTCAGTTGTATGAATTGTCTGTGAATATTGTCTCAGATAGAGAATTAATTTTCACAGAAGAGTTCTGATCTGATCTGATAACTATACTGAAGATCTTGTGAGATCTAAGCACAGCTTTTCATCAATAGACAGACAGTCAGATAGAATATCTGATAAGTATATTGAAACAGTATCTGCAGTGCTTTGTTAATTATAATCAGAATGACTGAGTGCATTAATTACTACTTACAAAGTTCATATACAACAACTCAAAGCATGTCAGCATAGATAAAACTCTATTTGAGATGCTCACTGAGACTTATTTATGAATAATCTTGATGAACTCATGAGAGTATACTATAGAGTGTGATAATGCCTGTGAACAGACTGAGAGAATTCAGAAGATTCAGGAGAAAGTCTGTGAATTCTTGAGAAAGACTCAAGAGTATCAGAAGAGATACTATGACTTTAAGCACATTGTGAAGAGTTTTAAGAAAGATGATAGAGTCTGACTGAGTCTAGAAAACATCATTATACAGAGATCTAGTAAGAAGCTGAATCTCTTATAAACAGAGTCTTATAAGATTGTGAAGAAAGTTAGTTTACAGTTCTATAGATTGAAACTGTTATCTGAGTTGTAGATGTATAATGTTTTTTATATCTCTTTACTTTATAAATATAAGAAATTCTCAGAAGAGAATTCTGTGACTCATCACTCTATCTATGAAGTATTAAAGAGTGAAAGAGAATATCAGGTTAAAGAGATTATTAATTCAGAGAAGTGAGATTATAAGCTCTGATTTAAGGTTCAGTGATAAGAGTATTCTGATAAGATAAATAAGTTCACTTAAGAATTATTCAGACAGATAAGATATCTGTAGAAGCTGAGACATGACTTTTATATTATAAATTCTGATAAGTTAGAATGATGCAGTCTTTGCTAAGAACCTGATTATGATAAAGATATTAACACTGTTATTTATGAATTCTAGTCTATAAGATAATGAGTTTCTACTGAGATGAACAGTCTGCAGTGTATACAAGAGAAGAAGAAATTATATTCTTATTAAAGCTAAAAAATAAGAAAATAAACAGAGCTGTGAACACAATTTGAAGACTAATAAAGAAAAAACAAAGAAAACTTAAACTCATACTTTTAATACTTATAATATTCAATCTCTTCACAACTATCAATTCTTCTCTTTAAAGAAGTAGAAAGTATCATGTCTGTGATACAGACAATTATTACATTTAATATGAAGATTATCAGAAATGCACAGACTTCAGAGAAGTCACATATCAGAGTGTATACAGTTGTAACAGAGTCTTGAAAGCTGATTATCTGCACATGTGATCAGATATTTCTTATAAAACTGTGTTCACTTTCTCAGTTATACTGAGATATTCAGCTCAGAAACAATTGAGATACAGAGAGAAGACTCATCTGTTCAGATTAACTTCTGTTGTGAATTTATAGTATTTGCATTGTCTTGATTATCTGGATTTTGCAGGTACTTGAGAACTCATCTCTCATTGACAATGAGATTGCAGAAATGCACTGTGATATGAGAATTATTGATAGAGAATCTAGGCATATTTGCATATATCTGATCAGAGATTGTGTGAGCAGAGAAGAGATGATCATAGGCCTGCAGAGCTGCAGAAGACACTGGCAACATCAGAAGCTTTATAAGAACTATCAGCTAGAGTCTGTAAGAAATTACTTGTGAGAAGACTTACAGTAAAGAAAGAGACTGCACTGCTTAGAGTTAGAAGCTGACCTGAAAAAGACATGAGATGAGCTGCTGACCTGAAGATTGAGTGCAGTGGCAGAGCTGAAGAAGATGAAGGCATGATTGTAAGCAGCAGCACCCCTGCTTCATCAGCTGATAAAAAGTAATCAGAGAAGTCACAGAGACACTCACAAGAAGCTCAGCAGTGATCAGATATTGTTTGTAAAGATATTGAAATTTGAAAAAGAAATTTTTATTCTTAAGAAGTTCTTGAATCAATATACAGATATTATCAGAAACACTCTCTCTCTGTCATCTGAGTAAAAACACTTCATGAATAAATGAGAATACTCACAGTTTATGAGAATGAAAGCTATTACAGAAAAAGAGAAAAGAAGATAAAGTTCTACAGACAGATCTGAAATATTTATACTACTTTAGAGAGATTTGCTTACACTGTGAGTGATTCTGTGAAACAGTCAGATCACTCTAGTAAATAAGAGTGATTATGAATTACAGGCCTGAATCTTTCTATATGACTATAAAGAGTGATTGCAGGCTGTGAACATCTTAATTCTACAATTCTACAGAGTTGATAAAAGAATGAAAAATTTCTCACAATTCTACAGTGTTAAAGAACAATGATTTATGAGAATAAGTGAAAGATTAACTTATAAATATTTCTCTTTGATAAGAGTAATCTCATAGAAAGTGATTCATCTGCAAGATGAATCTGTATAATGATCACATAAGAATCTTATGAAAATGATTAAGAGTTAACTGAAACTCTTCTGTATGAAAGATGTGAGATAAATCTGTGTGATAGTCAGAGAAGAATCTGTAGATTATAAAGAATCTTGTGAAATAAGAAACTGAGTGACAGACTCTTTTCTTTTTATGATAACAAGGAATTTTTCCTCACTGAGGTTTTTTTATAGATGTGAAGAATTTTTAGTGAGTATCACTGCAGTGCTGAGCTGATTCTATGAAGTCACTCAGTGAAAGGCTTCACACATGAAGTCTTAGAGAGAGAGAAATATGTAAGAAATCTCACTTCTTACAAATTCTTTATCTCTATTTCTATCTCTCACATAATCAATAGAGCTAGCAGCCCTTGACTACACACAACTATATAGACTGAAGTTTGTGAATACTATTCACAACTCAGCTTGAATGCTATTATACATTTAATCTCTACATTTTATCTTTCTACTGTGAATACTTCTAGTAGTTAACAGTACATATCACGCCAAGCTGCAAACACCTGAATAATCGCCTGCGAGCACTTATTCTTACATGAGGTCTCAGTGAACATTGATTTGATTCTCTTGATCTTGTTTTGCAGTTGTCATGAAGACCTCTGCTCAATTATGAGCATCTCAGAGCTTTGTTACTATATTATCAGTAATCTGAATTGAACTGCAGAGATTCAGTGTAAAGTATTTGAGATTCTTATAATCTGTTATTGTAACACAGAATAACTTTTCTAAGACCTTTTTAATATCAGTCAGACTGGCAGTATAGATTATCATATAATTCTGCTATTAATAACTTCTTTTTTAAAGCATTTTGTACATGTTGACAGAGATCTGTGTCAGATTCATAATCTTATAAATATCATCTTCATAAACTCTATCATTGTTAGAGAATATCAAGCTTCTGTTTTAAGCATTTAACAAGATGCCTTGTTCAGATAGTCAGACAAGTTCTAATATAAGATTGTAATCAAGATTATTAACTTCATATATATAAGCATCTTCATGTTGATGTTTTCTCACATCTATGATCAGCTTCATCATGTAATGAGTATAAACATCTTTCAGATCATCAAATTCTGCAAGAAGTTGAGGTTTTGATAAAGAGATACACTGAAGGTTATAATATCTTACAACTGAAGATTTTATCATTGCATAGTAACATAGACTACTGTCTATCATAGCTTTCATATTATACATGTTATCAATCACAGTAGATACAAGAATCACATTCATTGTCATTTTCTTTTCAAATTATTGTTATTCAATCTCTTCAAGCTTCTGTTTGCAAATTTGAACAGAAGTTAATCTTTTCTCTGTTTTATCAGAGTATTCTCATAGTTATCTTCTGAATCTTTCTTCACTGCAATGTGATTAATGTGAACAGGCGCTGATTCATTCTTCAAATGAGAAGACACTGATCTTTCTCTTTTATATGAAGGCATATAGATCAATCAGTAGTTGAAAGTGATGTGTCTCAATCAGTTACAATTGATGTATACTTCACATTGATATTAATCAGTGACTTCTTCAGAAGTGATTACAGGAACTCAGAAGCCTGTTCAGATGACAGAGACTCTTGCTTATGTATAGATATTCAAGTCTACTCAATTCATAACATCTGCATCATTGTTATTCTTCAGTGCAGATGTATAAGTAACTGAGTTATTTATCAGTATAGGTGTATAAGTAGCTGAGTTATTTATTAATACAGGTGTATAAGTGACTGAGTTATTTATCAGTGCAGATGTGTAAGTGTAATATCTTCTATCACTGTTCTGTATACTCTTGAGCTTGATAAGATAATTATTCAATGTTCAGAGCTGTGTGCAGAAGTCTTTATAAGTTAAGTCTTCATTTACACTTATAAGAATCTGTAAGAGTTTGAAAGTTAATATCTTCTTGAGTATGCTAATCTTCATTCAATTCTTTCAAGATTGATCACCTGCTTCTAAGATCTTGATATTGAAGTCAGAGATGAATGTTGTAAGAGAAATATTTCTCTATTAAGTGCTCTATAATTAATCTAATACTTTCTATTGTATGATAGTGTCTCAGAACAGAATATCAAGATATCTTATAATATTATCAGGCATTTGCAATGCTGATTCACATGCTTTCATTCATGAATAAAACTTCTGTTTCATGCAATTTTTCAATTATTCATTAATATACTAATCTTGATTGATTAATGAACGGATGAAATATTTATCTATACTCAGTTTTATAAGCATTTTCATTCTTTATAATGAGTAGAGAGTGAGATCAGAAGTATTAAAATATATGAGAGTATTTAAGTGTTCTTTCAGTGCTTTTATATTTGATTCTGTAGATGTTGAAATTGCATGAGTTAATTATTGAATCTCTTTATATTAAAGTTATTGAGTTGTATGCATGTCTACTATCTATTACTATTGTAATTTTAACATTACTCAGAGTCACTGTGATATCATATCTATACTTGTGTTCAAGAGTTCTATATTATTGTTAGATATGATTATATCAATTATTGAATATGTAATTGTATTCTCATATGTCTGAGTATCAGAACTCTCAGATCTTTCACTGATATTCTTTTATAAGATCTTATTACAGAGTCAGAGTAACTGATAAGTAAGCTTCTATCTGAGAACTTAGTGTCTGCTTAACTGTGTTTTCTCTTTCTTATGTGTTATTACATGTTTGAATATCTCTCAATGAATAATTGTTTCTGATGAGAAGATGATGCATAAATAATTATTTTCTAATAAGAAGATGATGAATGTTTTTATAGTGTAAGAAGTCTACACTGAATAGATCAGTATAATATTATAGATCTTATTTAACAAAGATAAAAATATTAAAGAAGGAAAGAAAGAGAAAGTGCAAGAATCAGCAATCAAGATGAATATTTATACATGTATGTGATGGTGTACGCGGTGGAGCTTTGAGGTGGAAGAATATACACACATTTGTAGCAGCTGAGAATCGGCGATCGAGAATGGCCGAGAATCGGAGCGTACGCGTTCGAGAATGAAGTGGTTGGAATCTGTGGAGTGTAACGGAATAGTCTATATGATTGATCGGGCGCAGCCCGCCACAAATATCTAGATATCTTCTGATAAGATAATATTATAAATATACTCTTCTTACAAGATTCTGAAGTGAATCACAGTATTAAGTTAGAAAAGAAGAATAATAAGAACTCTGAGTCATTATAAGACCTTCTTTATAACATGTCTCAAGATAAACTTCTTCTTCTTTGAAAGACACTTAATAATCTGTTGAATAAAAGATTCATATATGTTAGTAACTCTTCTGCTACAGCTTCTATTCTCTTGGCAAAGAAATCAGATAAAGAACTTCAATTTCATGTGAACTATTAAGAATTGAATAGATTAATCAAGAAGAACTGCTATTCTTTATCTCTTATCAATAAAACTCTAGCTTGCATCAGACAAGCTTAATAGTTTACAAAACTAGATATTATCATCACATTTCATAAAATCTGTATCACTGAAGAAGGTGAATGACTTACAGCATTTTAAACACATTATAATCTCTTTGAATGAATAGTTATACTCTTTGAACTAGTCAATAGTCTCAGTACATTTCAGAAGTATATTAACTAAGCACTCTGAGATTTTCTTGATAAATTTGCATCTATATATTTTAATAACATTCTCATCTTCACTGATGAGTTCAGAAAAGAATATCAAGAACATGTGTGAAGAGTATTATAATAATTATAAGAAGCAGAATCATCAATAGATATTAACAAGTGTAACTTTGAAGTCAAGAGTCTTAAATATCTAGATTTTATCATAGAAGCTGATAAGAGAATTTAAATGAATGCTGAGAAAGTCTTCATCATTCTTGAATGAGAAGCTTTACATACTGTGAAAGATGTATGAAACTTCATCAGATTTACTAACTTCTATCAGTAATTTATACAAAAACTTCTCAGATATTATGAGATTACTTACAGAACTTATCAGAAAGAACTCAGTATTTCAGTAATCAGTGAACACTAAAGCTGTATTTACACAGATGAAGAAGATGTTTATCAACATCTCTCTGTTAATAATATTTAACTCTGATTATGAAACAGTTATTGAAGCTGACTTCTCTGACTATGTTACAGAGAGAGCTATATTACAATATAATAATAAAAATATCTTATAATTATGCATTTTCATATCTAAGAAACTGAGTTCTGCTGAATACAACTATGAGATCTATGATAAGAAACTTCTTATAATTATACACTGTTTAGAAGAATGAGACTCTGAACTCTGAAGTGTCTCTGAATTTGAGATAATCATAGATTATAAAAATCTCAAGTACTTTATAATAATCTGTAAACTTATTGAATAATAAATATAATAATCTGAGTTTCTAAGTTATATTTATTTTATAATACACTACTGTTCTGACAGTCAGAACTCAATGACAGATACTCTCTTATAACAAGAATAAGATATACTGTCTGATGTGACAGATATATACTGAATGAATTAAGAATATCAACTCTTGAATTCAAAGATATTAGTTAATCACAATGAGATTACTTATAACACTATATATACTTTATCAGTCAGAATATTCTTCAGATCTACACTGAATGAATTGTGATATATAATAGCTTAAACTGATAAACTTCTTTAAGCACTTATTATTATTATTAGTATTATTCTTTCATTATACTCATATGCAAGCGGAGCTTATGATGAGTTCTTGTGTGATGTTAAATACAGGTCAAGTGTTGGTTATACAGAAGGAAATACAGGTGTTGAGATCATGCCAAGATAACAAGAACATAGAAAATACAAAGAAGTGACAATTAGATACATGCGATAATAACTTCCCAGCCCAGGAACATAGAGTAATTTTATTGAAGTGATTTGTACACCTCTGTATTTATTAGAAACCTGAGGTGCTTGAGTTCCGGATTTAATGTATCCCCTGCGGGTTTTGAACTCACATGTCTTGGTTTCCCACGCCAAGGCGCTACCAGGTGGCTGCATTAATCATTCAGCCACCAGGGCTCTTTAAGCACTTATTAAAGTAGTATATTAAGAAGTATTCTGATTTCTCTCAGAACTACATATAAGAACTAATATCTCAGAATGTTTAATCAATAATAATAACACTCTATAATTTTATAAATAACACTGAGTCTCTTACTCTGAACTCTTTCATATCTGAATAATATAAGAGATGTATAATTTATATATAACTGACTATTCAGATTGTGAATAACTGTATAAAATAATCTTCTAAGAGTTTTATTAATCTGAGATATTAAACAGTATCAGATACTTTGTCTGAAACTGTAACTACTATTCTTTTATTATCTTATAAAATAACTATAAAAAAGATCTACTAAAATCACTTAATATTTCTAATAGAATCTGATAAGATGTAGTAATTAACTTCATTATTAATCTATTTAAGAGTAAGAGTTTTAGAAACATTCTGATCATTGTAAATCAATTAAGTAAAGATATAATATTAAAATCTTATAATAAGATAAATATTAAACAAGTTACTGAAGCTTTTCTACAGAGTTTATTCTATTAAATATATAAATTACTAAGATCTATAGTATTAAATTAAGACTGTTAATTTATAAGTACTCTCTGAACAAGAATTTATCAAGTTCTTAAGATTATATATTATCTATTAACTATCTATCACTCTGAGACTGATAATACATTAGAATAGATAATTCAGATTATAAAGAATTATCTTTCTAAGTTCTATAACTACTTATAAGATGATTGATATAATCTGCTTCTACACACAGAGATTACTATTAATTAATAAGATGCTATTTTAATAAATATAAGTCTGTTCTTTCTTATATATAATTATTATATAAAGATGTTAAATCTTCTAGAGATTATATAGTTTATATCAGATCTCTGCAGTTCAATTCAGATTACTAATAATATAGTAATAAAGCTTTAAGATATCTGTAACTGAGTAGAGATCTTTATAACAACTATAAAACAAGATTAAGAGAATTAAACTAATATTCACTGAGACAGTGAGACTTCACTAAATAATATAAGATAGAAGACTTAATATAATTAAATTTTAAGAATATACAGATTATATATTTATTTTATACACTGAATTATTACTATATTAAGTATAAAGTGATAGAAGTTCTAGATAGCTATAACTATTATCTTAATATATTATCAGAAATTTATAATATTTTTTATACAAGCTTACTTTATTATACTATCACTGACATATTCTCTTCTTAACTAACTTTCAACTGACAGCTGTCAGATATTATAGAAGAAGATAATAAGCTTAAGTAAAAAATTAAAAATATTTTTAATAAGAGATTCTACAGCTGTAGCTGATAATATTTTATAAAATAAGTTAACTATAATTAACTGATCTGAACTCTGAGTTTTATATTATCTAAAACAGCAGTTCTTGACTGATAAGAACTACTTTTAAAAGAGAGAGATTAATGTAACAGACTATATCTAATTAATTATATAAACTATTCTATTATACTTTACAAATTCTTTCACTTTATTCTTGAATATGTATACTCTGATTCTCAGTTATTCTTAATTATCAATTCTCAGTTACTATAAATATGTATAGATTCTTTCACTCTGAAGCTTCACTATATATATTATTATATATATATATAAATATTTACTTTAATTACTACTTTTTATACTTTCTCTTTCTTTTTCTTCTCTAATGTTTTTCTCTTTATTATATAAGATCTATTAATATTATACTGATATATTCAGTGTAGACTTCTTATAAAATCTGTGAAGTATAATAAAATAATCTATATACTTGATCAGATGTAGCTCATCATAATAATTTTAGTATTAAATTAATTATTAATAAAATCAGTAAAGTCTTTTTCATATATAAAAATTATGATAAGAGAAGAATTATTTTATAATTAATTAAAAATTGTTTTATAATTAATTGAGAATTGATTATAGAATTAACAGTAAATAATTTAAGTGATTTCAAATTACAAGAAAAGATGTATTGTGCGAGGTCAGGTAGTGACATGAGCCACATTTGTGAGATCAGCTTACATAACGAGGTCAAGTGGCGCACTTAGCGAGGTCAAGTTTTCTGCTTCCTGAGCTTGCTAGCAACCTTTTCAATCAGGCAAGCTTTACACCTTTCACATTTTTTGCATGGAAAAGTTGGTGAAGTCATAAAATTAATCTTGCAGAGTTTTTCATCTTGAGCTTAGCTTCACAATGTCTTTGCACACAGGCTTGTGTGCATTAAGATATTTTAAAAGTGGTTTTCACTTGGTGGTTGACGGGTTCAGAGGAGAATATCTAGTTATGAGCTCCGAAGCATATAGCAGTGGCAGTGCATATATGCTTCAGTGAGTTTCAGTGCAATAGATATGCTGGAAATCGAAACGTGAATATGTACAAATGTGGCAATGACATCATGGCGAGACGAAATGGATAGGATAGGGGCCGGCACGGGCCGCACGGCTGGTTAGGCACATTTGCAGATTCTCGTGTTCCCACACCCATCATATATACAAAAAAAGGGGGGGCATAATCAGGAACGAAATGGTTTCTGTACAGAAAAGAATTGGGGGAAGAGGAAATAGCAATAAATACAAAAGATGACGTAGGTGGATGGGAAAGTGATATGGATTATATAGCTATTCAAAATAGGGGGTAAAAAAGCCTGCTGCTCAAAGCAGCCTAGTTAGTCAGCAGGGTCAACCGCTAACTACGACACCGTTTACCCTTCCTCCATCAATAAGGCCCCTTAACTCATACTGTTCTTGAAAAAGTGGCATTGACCCTCTGCCGTGACCTGACACATCATGTTCATCCCATCCCAACCCACCCCATGCCATCCAGTCAGTCCCGCGCCCTCATGTTCAGGCGGTGGTCATCACGCTGGCATTCTTATACCAATTTAACAGGGGGTTCTCGCCACTGCGCGTCTCTGTGTCCTCGACATATGCCCAGCGTTCGAGGAAGTCGGCGTGACTGGATACCCGGGTCAGCTTGCCGGTGATGGCGCGGTAGACGTCTTCCATCAGGTTGAAGTCTGTGGGGAAGAATATGTCGAAATAACCTTGGTGGACCTGGGGGGGAGACGGGTTAGTTTTACATATTATATACATATATATACAAAGGGAGGAGGGGTATTGGGGAAATAGGGTTTAAATCGAAGCGTTGAGGATCTTACAAAGGGGGTTGAGACCGGGACGGTCGTGCGTTGATATCGTGTCTGAACAACAGGGGCGTTGTAGCCAGGGGCTGCGTCCGGGAGGCTATTAAAGTCGCTTGTAACAAGTCGATGGGCAGGGAAATAGTCGTGCAGGATATCGAAGAACTGCATTAGGCGAGTGGGTATATATTCCGGCAATGTCATGTTCGGCGCAAACGGGAGGGAGGCTTGAATCTTTCTTGAAAGCGGGGAGCGGAGCGGAGTAGCGAATGGACGCCGTGCAGCGGCTTTACGAACTCGAAGGTACCTCGACGCCACACTGTCTAGTTTTGGGATGTAGTATTCGTAAAATTCACCGTCGGTGTCGATCAGGACGCAACCTTGCCGTGGCTCTCCAGTTTCTAGATCGTAGCGTATTGCATCGTGGCTGAAATTATCGAAGACCTCGAGCGCGAGGAAGAAGCAAGGGGAATGCACGTAGGTGTTCCAGTCGAATATGGAGCGGTTTATGATCTCCGCATGGCCCCTGTGGCCGCTGGAGTGAATGGACTTATTCAGATTTTGCTGCTGCAGATTAGCAAGAGATGGCGAAATCTCTATGATTTTAAATTTAGTGCGCTGATAGACCTCAGGGTCCACGTCTCGTATGTAATCCAATACGTTAAGCATCAAAGTCCCGTTTCCGGCTCCCATCTCATATATGGTCAAATCGTGGTATGGAAACAGTGTGAGCTTGTAGTTCGTGACGAGATATCGAGCTATTGCTTCGCCATAATAAGGGCGGAAGAGCTCTGTCGGCGTATGCCATAATTGGCGGCTTTCATCATATTGAACGGCATCCAATTTGTCTTCAAACTCCTGATATCGCTGGCCTAGTAGACGATTGAATTCTGGACCGTCGGCCATACTGTTGAAATCGAACGGCTCGCCAGGACTAAAAATGGTCGCGTGCTTGGAAAAGTAACCATAATGGGGATTATACAAGCTATCTATAGAAGAGGAACAGGGGTGTTAGCCAGGCAGGAAATGAATAACACCGGGATATGCGGCGGCGCCATCAACCAACCCTCAATGAAGTCCCTTGCCAGCATCTTCACACGTCTTGGTCGATGAGGACGTGATCGCAGCTCTGCAGATGTCACCATCGGATACTCCCGCAACTCCTTGGACATGTCTCTCGGGAAATCATCTGTCCTGTGTTTCCAGAAGGTAGGGTCCTCCAGCGTCCGCCGTCTGAGTGTCGGCTTGCTGGCATAAGTGCGAGATTGCTGATGACTTCTGGAACGGGGCGCAATGGGATTAAACGAAAGAACATAAGGATGCGGACGAGAAATCTGGCATCCTCTATGGCGAAACAACTGCCGGAATATGTGCGCGACAACGGGTGAATCCATTGCGTTGGCAGGGCGGGCGCTCAACGAAGCAGAGCGGAGAGGCGATAGGGGAGTTGTGTCCAGGAAATCCGAAAAAGTTCGCCCGGAGCGGAGGTGGTCCAAGCTTCAACAGGGCATGACAAACAAATCATACCAACTTTTCAATGGCTAATGTGCAACAGGGGATATATATGACTTCTTTTTCTCCTTTGCATTGAATATATGTACAAATGATACCAGCCTTGTGTGCTCATAAATCATGACGGACAACCCGCGCCTCTATATACCCGCCGCTTTCCTTACGGGTGCGCTTCTCGCCTTAGGGATCAGAGATGTATATCCCTATCTTGAGCGCCACTACCAGCAACAGAGGCGAAAAGGTCGCGAAAATACACAGAATGAACAGCATGGGTTTGAAGGTATAGAAATCAAAAATGGTGACATGACTGGTGACATGAGCCGTGGCCTACGGTGCAACCCTAAACCTCCTCCGATTGTCGATGGGATTGAAGGTTGTATTGGAAATACACCACTATTTAGGATAAAATCTCTCTCCGAAGCTACGGGATGTGAGATTCTTGCAAAGGCTGAGGTATGTATTGAAATCAATTGCTATCACATTTATATTCAGATTGTGTATTTTTAACTCTCTGACACTACTCATTTAGTTTCTCAATGGCGCCGGAGGAAGTCCTAAAGATCGAGTGGCACTGAGTATTATACAGACGGTCAGTTCTGAAAACAACCCCCATATAACACCATTCTATACCCTGACTCCTCATTCAGGCAGAAGAGAACGGTCTGCTCCATCCTTACTCTGGAGACGCCATCTACGAAGGCACTGTGGGATCTACGGGCATTTCACTCGCTACGCTAGCCAGAGCCAGGGGTTACTTAGCACATATGTATGGTTTACCTGTAACATCTTGGTCAATTGCTTATCCTCTATATCTATATATAGAGCGATCACGTTCATATATTAATACTGGAAAACCCTATAGATGCATGCCGTCCGACCAATCCACAGAGAAGTCGAATCTCCTGCTCAAACTAGGTGCCATAGTAGACCGTGTACCGCCAGCCCCAATTGTAGAAACAGGACATTTCGTAAACAGAGCGCGTGCGCTCGCAAAATCTCACTCTCCGTCCCCAGAATCATCTCTAACACGCACTTCGTCGACTCCTAGCCATCATCGTCATCAAACGCATGAAATAACCGAAACGCCAGATGAAGATTTGCTGGCGTCGCGAGCTGCTGGGAAACAAGGTCGAGGCTTCTTCGCCGACCAATTTGAAAACCCCGCTAATTGGCAGGCCCACTATCGAACGACTGGTCCAGAGATTTTCGCCCAGTGCGAGGGCAAATTAGATGCATTCGTTGCTGGTGCGGGCACCGGCGGCACTATATCAGGCGTCGCACTCTTCCTTAAACCTCGTCTTCCCAATATGTCTGTCGTGCTGGCGGATCCGCAAGGAAGCGGGCTCTTTAACCGCGTCCGTTATGGGGTTATGTTTGACGTGAAAGAGCGCGAGGGAACGCGGAGGAGGAGACAGGTGGACACTATTGTTGAAGGTATCGGCATTAACCGTGTTACCGTAAACTTTGAGGCTGGGAGGGAGTTGGTCGATGATGCTGTTAGGGTCACGGACGCCCAGGCTATTGCGATGGCGAGGTGGTTGGTGGAGAAGGACGGTATTTTTATCGGAAGTAGCAGCGCGGTTAATTGTATGTGTTCTCGCTAAACCACGATTCTCTCCTTCTTAGGATAGTGACTAACTTAGATTTTGAATCTAGGCTTCGCAGCAGTTAAGACAGCTTTGAAGCTCGGACCCGGGCATAGGATCGTGACCATACTTTGCGATTCAGGGACACGGCATTTATCGAAGTTCTGGGAAAAAGCTGGCAATGTGGGGAGTGCTGTTGACACTAAACTTGAAGACGTCCTCAATGCAAAGGGGGACGAATAATAGCTGGTATATATGTATAAAATAAATATTCCAGAATGGTTCGATCATATATAGAGGGTATTTTTCCTTTTCTTCTCAAATCCACTATCTGGATCAAGTTGAGCCGGA
Organism: Blastomyces dermatitidis ER-3; assembly: GCF_000003525.1. Classification (NCBI taxonomy): domain Eukaryota; kingdom Fungi; phylum Ascomycota; class Eurotiomycetes; order Onygenales; family Ajellomycetaceae; genus Blastomyces; species Blastomyces dermatitidis. The sequence continues at coordinate 1,069,262 of NW_025544783.1, read as the reverse complement.
CCGATCAACCCAGGGCGAGTTCTTAACCATCGGAAAGCTCTGTCTCTTCTGCGGATTGCGAGGCTTGGGGGGTGTGTCGATTTGGATCGCCGACAAGCCTGATCCCGGCCAAGCTGAAGCAAAAGCCTGTGAGAAAGGATCATCACTGTCTGAACTTTCATCAACTAGTTTTGGTGGTTCGGTAGGAAAAACGGACCGCTTCCGCGGTGTCCGTGAAGGTGTGGTTATTTGAACAGTCTCTGAAAGCTTCGTTGGTGAGGGTGATTTTGCGGTTAGCCGTCTTTTGGGTAGTTTGGGCGGTGTCATGAAATCTCCGTCTTGACGCTGAGCATGTAAATAATGGGAGTTTTTCCAGTCCTCCCACATTTCCCCGAGGCACATCTCAGCCCATTTACACTTTATCTCATTTCTCGTTTGATTTTCCAATACGGCTTCCAAGTCTTCCCATGTTACATCAGATTTTGACTTGAAAGCCTCGAGTTGATCCTTCTCTTTAGCCGTTAAAGGTATCAGTGATTGTGGGCAGTTTTTGATATCAGTAGACTGGACATAGTACCACTGTCTCAACTGACCGGAGGTCCTGTTGGGTACGGATCGGGACACCTCTTTCCATGGGAGCTTCTGAACTACTCTTTGAGTTAAGATTATTTGTATTTCACTGGGTGTGAAAGGGTTGATTGCGGCGCTCAGTTTCGTTTCCTGTTGGGATATGGCTCTATGTGTCATTGACTGGGACTCTTCTAAAGGTATACCACCATCTGGGGCAGCCAGTATCTCATTCTCTATAGCACCATTCTCTTGCAGTAACGGTGATTCCACAGATACTTTCCGGTTGCGTTTGGCGGGGGTCGGGGTTGATGTTTCTGGAGTCCCTTTCTCTGGCTGCTGATCATTTTTCTCTTCCGCGCTTAGGACATGCTCTGACAATGGAGGGGAAGGCTCAACGGGAGCCATAGGTTCTTCCGCGATTGGCGATGGCGTGTCAATGACATTCTTAGCTTCATCAGTGATATTAATTTTGGGTGGTGTGGAAAGTGAAGGTAAGGTGTTTTGCAAAGGGTCATCCGAATCCGAATCCGAAACACGTCCAGAGCTTCCGGGCCTTGACGGTAATCGTACTTTTAGCGCTCTGTGAGGTTTACCACCGTTTGTGCGTTGCGATTTCTTTCGACGAGTCTGCGGGAGTGCCCATAGAGATCCAGAATTTGGTGGCGAAGCTGTTCGGTTCCTTGGAAAAGTCGGAGGCGCGGCGGGGACTGGGGAAGATCCAAAAAGTCGCTCATCGATTTCTGGAGTTTGCCAGCAGGGGTCTACAGAACGCGAGCTTGGCTTTGGGTGTCCTTGGTCAAAATCGGTCTGGCTTCCGCCGGAAAGTTCGATATGGTCGCTATAACTTCCGGGAGCAAAGTCAAAACTCATATGATTTCTTGAGAATGGTCTTTCAAGATCTGTAGGTTTTCCATTTTGGTTCATCCATTTTCCTATCGGGGCGTCTGGGGTTTCAGCGACATTTTCCGTAACGAACTCAGGTTCACCAAGGGGGTCGAAATCGTATTTCCACGGCTGCGCACCAAGGTCTTGTTCATTTGTCATCCTTTCAATATGCCCATTGTCAATGACGATATTGCCCGTCGCCAAGTCAATCTCGTCCCCGACAGAGCTGAAGTCCTTTCCATATTTTTCAAATATGTCTTCAAAACGAGACTTCAATCGCATATCATTTGCTTGACGCGCCGCGCTGATATCTATCTCGGATGTTGCGTCACCCACATTTGAGTCCCAGAGCCCAGGTATACGCGCCCGCTTAGTTGGTCTCTCCGTATTGAACATCTTGATGATGTTTGGGGTTGAGCGAGCGCGGAAAGAGTAGGCAGAGCACAAGGTTTGTCAATGCCGGGCAAAATGAGATGATATACTCTAAGAGCAAACGGCAAATATGGTAGCGATTGCTCGCGACAGAGACTGTCTTCCGTGTGATTCTATCACAGTAGGGTCGTTACGGCAAGTAGGGTTGGTTTTGGTATTTGCAGTTCGAGGCGAACAGCCTTGATTCACTCGTGGAAAATACGAAATTTTCGTAAATGCCCGCGAGGGTTCGAGAACCACGGAGGTTATAATTTTTACAAGGCTAACTTGGCTGCCGTGGTTTGTCAATTAAAAGCGTTGTTTGCAAGGAGTTTTCGAATTAAGCTTCGCGAAACCTTTTTTTAAGCGCTTAACGCCCGCCGTATCTAACTTAATCTGGTTACTCCAGAGCTCTGCCTCGGGATAGACTAGCGCCATCAGCTGCCAACCGTGAATCGTCCACCACCCGTGGACACTTCCATGATAACATATGACTCGAATGACGGGGGGTAGAGCTTGAACCTAGCTTCTAAAAGCCTCCATAACGCCCGTTGATGTTCGACTTCGGCCATGATCTTTGAGATCTGTCGATCCCGCATCCATGTACTGCCAGAATTGCCGTACTGCTCTCAAGGTCGATGGTTCTCTTGAGGACCTGAACCCAGCTGCCTTCGACCTACTCATAGGTCAGTGCTTAGATTCCAAGTGACTTATTCCAAATCTGACTTGTATCAGGCTCGACCGGGAAGTCATTACCTGACCCATCCACCAAATCTACGTCACGCCCTAAGTACCCTCAAGATCGGCAACAACTCTACTCTCAAGTGTCGCGACGAGCTACGTCCCCTGTTTATAAGAGAACCTTACCCGCACCACAATATGGCACAGGAGGCTCAGTTGGGGCGCCCCGGGCAGTGGTGAAAGATGGTGGCATGTCTTTTGTCATGCTAAGCGAGTCTCAATTGGTCCCTCCCCATGCTGTTCCAGCCATAAACGGTGACGGTCAACGGCCAGCAAAAGGAAGTCTACAGAGCTTGTCTGAGGCCCAGGCGACAGAACATGGGTCTCAGACCTATTCGCACCAAATCGAGAAGACCACCCGTCTTTTCGAGATAATTTCTGCGCGTTCTGATATCGATCACCCCATCTGCACCGAATGCACTGATATGCTCATCGAAGGGCTTCAGAAGAGATTGCAGACTGCAACAAAAGAGCGAGACGCATATATCTCATTTTTAAAGAATTTGAATAATTCCATTCCATCGCTAGATGAAGTGGAGGCGGCGGAAGATGATCTTAAGGCAACCCTACAAGCCGAGGAAGAAGCGTTTCAGGAGCTTCTTACCCTGGAAGCGGAAAAAGCTGCTGTTGACTTGGAGATTGCAGGACTGGAGGAGGAGTCCCGTCAACTTGACCTAGAAGAGGAACAGTTCTGGAGTGATCGCAATGCCTTTGCATTAACACTATCTGAGTTCCAGAATGAACGCGATGCTTTGAACATGAAGTACGATCATGATTCTCGGCAACTTGAACGCCTTCAGCGGACGAATGTCTATAACGACACTTTCTGCATCGGACATGATGGATATTTTGGCACCATCAATGGACTGCGCCTTGGTCGTCTCGCGAATCCGTCCGTCGAGTGGTCCGAAATAAATGCTGCCTGGGGTCAAACGCTTCTCCTGCTTGCTACTGTCGCCGACAAACTAGGCTTTCAATTTCAAGGGTACAAATTAAAACCTTTGGGGTCTACATCAAAGATCGAAAAGATAGAATACCCCCAGCAGTCTCCAAATGCTACCCCATCTCGCCGAGACTCTTCAACCAATCGTCCCGAAGCAACCATCAGTCCAAAGATAACATCATTGGATCTATATTCTTCTGGCGATCTTCCTTTGCACCTCCCGTGGCTCCACCGTCGCTTTGATGCCGGTATGGTTGCTTTCCTCGAGTGTTTGCGCCAACTAGGCGAGCATGTGGAGAACACACCGGTATCGTTGCCTTCCCGTTCACCACCCCCTCATCGACACTCCCGATATCAACCCCCGGGAGAACCTTCGCCGGCGACTCGTGCTCTCCAGGCACAGATTTCGGGTCTCAAACTACCATACGAGATCAAGCGGGATAAAATTGGAGATGCGAGCATCAAGCTTGGCTTCAACCAAAACGATGAAACATGGACGCGCGCTTGCAAGTATACACTCACCTGCTGTAAGTTTTTGCTGGCGCACGCGAGCAATGTCACAAGTGCCGGGTCTGGAAGTTCGCATGTACCACCAACAGCAGCGATTGTGCCGAGCCGTTGAGAGCAAAATCTTGTAAAGCATTAGGCTAGGAAAGCATACGGACCCTCAACATCGACGAAATTTTTTATCTAGTACTTGGTGAACGAACAGAAGCAAGATAAGCCTTTGCCGCCCCGAAGATTAATTGGTATGGGGAATATACATCAGGAGGCTTTACGGTGTAACTACGAGAAGAAATATTGACAGGGAAATCGATCTATGTCGATCGGGTCAACCCAGTTCTTCATCTTCGGAATGCTCTTCCCACCTGATTCCGGAAAAGGCCGCTCTTCGCTCAATCAGGCTGGTCATATATTGCTCTAATCAGAAACTTACTCTATATTTCAACATTTCCCCCCCAAGACCCAATAGCTTTTCTATAAGCTTGCTACTATCCCCCAAGAAGAAATTCCACACCAAGGCCCCACAATATGGAGGAAACCCGGATTTCTTCACGCTACGGCTGCTATCCATAAGTTTCTGACTTTGCAGTAGCGGCGTTAAAGGCGCACGAAGAGAGACACGTTCATTCCTGGCATTTCGTCTCTCTCAACACCTATATCTCTAAAGGTACGAAATCTGGAGGTGAAGAGAGAGCTTAGCAATGCGCTTCAAGTAAGAGACAGAACCAGGCGAAAAATTGGCGGTGAAAAAAGGAATGTTGAGCGGGTGCGTACATATGGGTAGGATGTATGTCGAGTCATAGCTACGTCCGTTAAGGTGGTTCGGCCCGGCCCCCTTTTTCACCATTAAACCAGTATATTCGACCAGAAGGCGTCGCTCCTGTTAGAATTTGGGATTTGGCGATGTGATCCATAACGAACTTACATTTTAATATCTAAGAGAGAAAAGAAGGTTGAGAATGCGGAAACATTTCATGGTGCGGAGTCTTTTGTTATCTACATGTAGTATAAAATCTCGCCAGGCATGAAATTTCCCATCCACGGGTGAAAGAGAAAAGGGCTGGCCCAGATGGGTCTTACGCAACAGTTTATCAATGCTGCTTTCCCTTTTGGCGAGATGTTCCAGAGAAAACTGAAGCCTGCTCCCCGAATTAAATATACATGGCTCCAGAACTATGGCCACATCCAGTGTTAGCAACTCTGGTGTCCTTGCACATACAATTACCTTAGTTCGGGGCATTTATTGCGGCTAAACCTTCTAGAGCCATCAAACGCCATCCGCAGCAGAAGCTCGACCGGTATGGTACCAACAGACCAAGGCATTTTTCGGCTGTCTTTTGCAGCAGCAGCGCTGAGATTGGGGTGTTGTTGGCTAACTAACGTTAACTAGTTAAATAACTTTATCACCACTGGCTCGGGCCAATTTATCTCGCTGCCTCAACTGCTCCTCTTATTCCCTAGGCAACCAGGCCGGTCTTGGGATCATGCCATTGTGATGGTTTTCAAAATACAACTCCGCTGTCAAAACGGGGGTGCCTGTCATTCTGTGTAGTTCCAAGCCAATCTCCGCTATGAAGGCTTCTCAGGGGTTGGCGTGGCCGCATGGAAAGGAGCCTACTCTACTTGCTCAATAATAGTGGCGCAATGCCTAGCCACCATGGAGGTGGAGCGAAATCGTGGAGAACTCATGGCGGATCTCAAGAGAGAATTGAGCTGCCTATATCCTCCGCCGCAGCAACACACGTCGCATCGAGGCCAATATGACAAAGTCTTAGGTGGCAACTTCTAGCATATATATATATATAACGGGCTCGAGGCTCTTAATTGCTCTCGATGGTTCCCCTTCTCTTCTCTAACAGCTCTTCTGGATCAAATATCTGCGTTCTTTATACCGACGATGGTAAACTTCAACCTTTCTAGATTACCATACGTTGGCCGGTTTGTCAAAGATAGTAGCTATTGCCGGTGCCTTATGTTGGGACAAGATAATGCAGGGAAAACTACCCTTCTACACAGACTCCAGCTGGGAAGAAAAGTTGATACCATCCCGACAGTGTTGTACACCTCTAATAGTGAGTTTTGCCGCATTCTGCGATTCCCATTTAGGCAATCTTTGAAAACTCACAGCTCACCATTGAGAAATACAGTTGAAACGGTCCAGGTACCTTCGGAAAAAATCAATATCACGTTCTGGGACCTAGGAGGTTTGTCTCCCTTTCCTGAACTGAATATGGATTTTGGAAACTGTCTTCGTGAATTTCAGTCTCTATTCGATACTGAGTTCGTTGAATGTCGCAGAGCGTAATCTATGTTGATACGGAGTTAATCTCGGTTGTATACAGGTGGCTGTTCGCGGATTCCACCCCAACTCTTCCGATATTATCTGGATCCAGAAATCTTGGTTTTGTTTTTGATTGATCCTACGGTGATCTTTTGTCCAAATGACGGCGCTAGAAGAGCGCAAGATGCCATTGAAGAGCTGAAGTTTGCTCTAACAGAAATAGTCGGGGCTAAGTATTTAGCAGTGATATTTACAAAGCGCGACCAAACACGCGGCGATGATCCTCGAGTCGAGCTTCAAATTTCATTGGTGAAGCAGGTCCTCGCCGAGCATAGGACCAAGGTGCCATATCCATGCGAGCTTTATGATGACCTAGAGCAACTTAGCGCAGCTACAGGCGCGCAGACAGATATTCTGCTAACAAGGCTTGCCCGCGTCGCCAAAATGGAGGAGAAGGCGATGAGAGATTTCCTGATGAAAAAGACAGCCCCGTCTCCTTCACCCAAGCCAAACCTACCCAAGCTCTCAAGAGAGGAGCTGTTGGTGAAGATAGATAGCGGCTCCAAAGATGCGGATAACTTGCTAGGTCCAGATGAATTTATGAGGCGGATGGTTTCAGGGGATTTAGAAAAATGGGACCATCAGTTCCATTTGCGTGCTGGGTTTTTAACGCTTACAGAACGCATTCTCAGGGAGAACGTTGTATTCGACGCAGCTGACTTATTTCTTGAGCGACTAGATCTGATGCTGAAGGCTGTGCCGGGAAAGTTTCAGAATACTTCACATCGGTAGGCATCTGAGTCCATCCCGTACTTATAATGTTATTGGTATCCGGTCTACGGGCACCTATTTGAATGGACTTATCTGACGAATGAACCTTTATCTGTTTATTAGGACGTTGACGATATTCTGGCTGCATCAAATCTATCTTGCCATGCTCTCTTTTCGCGAAAGAGCGGGATCATTCCCTGCCAGGGAGAAATTCAATGAATTTCTCCTGGAGAACCCCGATCTCATGCATGGCCGTTCATGGGACTTGTATTATTCCAAGGATGTTTTGTTCAGTCCGGCGGCGAAAGATGGCTGGAAACTGCCTGACATCCGACCCCTTCCGCGATATATATCGCGTCGAGTAGAGAGCCAACAACCCACTACTCCAAATCACGAGAAGAACAAAGCCATATCCGTCCAATACCAGACACGCCTAAACACCACAACCCCGGAGATCCTCAAACGTTTCTCCTTCGCAACTCTCAAGGCGATGAAATTGACCAACCGCCGTCGAGCTGCCGTCATTAACGAAACTATGCCTGTTCTGCAGTCGCAAATAATACGTCTTCGAGCCGCGTTCTTAACAACCCCATCACCATCACGGTCTGCCAATTCTACAATAAACATAGACCCTTATTCCGTTACCCAAGCCTACTTCTGGATCCAGATGCTACACGCAGCCATAGAGTCCGTCCCTGCCAGCTCAGGGCTTGACATCCGAAACATAACCTTCGAAAGCTTCCGCGTCCTCTTCCCCGAACTCCTTGCGGAAGATGATATTTGGAAGCAGTACTATACCGAAGAACGATGGACCAGCATCAAGGGGCGTACGTGCACGGTATTACCCGACTTAAAACCGCTCCCGAACGTGTTGCAAGCCCCTTCGCAATCCCATGTTCGGCAGGCTGTAGCTTCGACGCTCGACGAGAAGTACTCGTATTCATCATTCTCGACATCGCTATATAGCTATGGTCGACCAAGTGTGGAGGAGCTGTTTCTCGAAGTGCGCTGGGCAGTGAGGGAAGCGCGCGAGTGTGGGAGCAGTTATTCTGCAATTCCCAGCACGCATGCCATGCTCATTTATCGCATCTTTACCCGAATGTTGGACAGAAGAACTATATCGCTATCCAGCGCGGCGTGGGATGCAGTGTCGTTCCTCCACCACCAACAACAACAGCCAAAGCAAGCCAAATCACAAGAATATGAAAAAGAACACCATCACCATCACTATGACCACCCGCCCTCTCCACAAAACTTCACGGCAGCAGTCTTCTGGTCCAATATAGTTCTGCGTGCATTTTTCGAGACCGATAACTCATCCCCCTTCCATTCAAGATACATCAGTTCTGCCTCTGCCACTCACCATACGACATCTTCGCAGCAGGTAACGTTGCGGGCGCAATTCTTCGAGGAGTTCCTCCAAGCCAATCCGGAGTTGTGCTGGGAGGGTTTGTGGCGCTTGTATTATTCGGATGAGTTGTGGAGGAGCGAGGATGCCAGAACTATGTATGTAGTGCCGGACCGGAGGGGGATTCCTGCATTTGTGGAGAATGGAACTGGGGGTGGAACGATGGAGAAGGAGGTAGAGGTAGAATTGGAAGCAGAGAAGGAGAAGGAAGAGAATGTGGTGTTGGAAGGCGGATGGGAGGTTGTGGGTGAATGATGATTCGAGTGGAATGTACATGTATGTACAGTACATACTATTGACTGTTCGTCGTTACTAAAATTTAAGGGAGAAAGTTTCGTGCGCTGGAAATCATAAGTATTCAGTGCTCAGATATATTCATGAATTGAAGAACCTGATATATTTCCTGTGCCCTAGGATGGCAGTCCAATGGACACCTTTCATCAAGTGTTTTTAATTATTCTGCGGGGATCATCGTGGAAAAAGAACCTAAATGTTTGTGATACTACAGGTAGGTAGGTAGGGCAAGGCGCTTCGTAAGAAGAAAAATAGAGAGAAAAGAAATATCAAAAATATTTGAAAGACACTGAATTTCCTGGATTACTTCCAGCCGGCTTTCATCATCTCACGTTCTCTGTGATGGCTTCTAACATACATACCTAGGCATCTAGGCACCTAATAAATACCACATGTAGTAGGGGGGGTAAACTAAAACTTATGAAAGAGGGAAAGGAGACGCGTAGATAGACATGACGCATATAAGAATGATTACAAAGCCAGGGGATATTGGGCTGGGGCCTGGGGGACGGGACGACAAGGATAAACAGAAGCCCAAAAAAACGCCGAAAATATGTAAGTTTGAAAGAAATAGATTAAGAGAAAAGACAAGGGCCAATTCCGGGCTTAGCTACCCACTACACCGAAAAGAGAGATAGAGAGAGTAGAAAGGAATAGAAAAGAAACGAAAAGCTGGCTTAGCCCCTGAGGCCCTCCCAAATCAAACCCATTTAAAGAGGCCAGAAACTATCAAATCGGGTAATATATTAAATTTTATTTTTTTCAATCAATCTCAAGAATAGAAAGTACTCTTCTGGAAGCTCTCAGGGGAAACATCTCCCATCTTGCCATTAATCACGGGCTTGGCATTGGCTGCCTTCAGGCTATTTGCCCGCTGCTTCAGCTGCTCGTCGGCGGCAGCACCCCCAGCGCCTAACAGGGTATTACTCCTGGACGCAGATAGAGACGATGGCGCAGACGCGGCATTAGCACCCGCTGTGATAGCCTGTTGCTGCGGTTTTCGCTGGATGGTTTCTAAGTAAGGGCTTGGTAGGTATCCGACGGTACCATCACGGGCCCTGCACCGCCACCACTCTGACGGGTTCCCCATGGGATCCGATCTACTAAGGACAGCGACGAGATCGCCCTTTTTCACGGCAAGGTCGACGCCGGCGGTGTTCTGGGATTCGGGGGTGTAGTCGTACATGACGCGGCAGAAGTCGAGTTTCGAGGGGTCAATGGCATTTTGTTGTAGATTGCCCGGGAGCGGTTCGCCGTTCGGGCCGATCATCATGTTGCGCTTGGCTTCGAGTTCTTGTGAGCGGGCGAGCGTGCGGATGAGCTTGCCCATGAGGTAGGGGAGGCCAAAGACGGCGACGAGGAAGAAGAAGAAGGGCTTCTTGGAGGGGCGGGGAGGGGCTGAGGAGCCGTCGGGGAGGGTAGACGGCCTCTGGCCCTTTCCTGTGAAAGCGGCAAATGAGGATGGGGTGAGTGATGTGGCGTCCGCGGGAGGTGGGCGGCCGGTGAGTTTTGCGATGAGAGTTCTGAACCATCTGAGGATAGTAAAGATACCTAGAACGGACCCTAGGGTATTTCGTAGGTTGCCAAACTGCTCTGCAACGGATACCATGGCTAGAAGAGTTTCCCGTTAGCCAGGGGTCTATAAATTTATTACCCACAAATTAAAGGGAATCAGGAAGACATACCAAAAAAGGAGCTATGGGTTGCCATGTAGGTGCTCTCCAGCATCTGCGCAAACCCTCCAAATGCACCCACAATACTCTCAATGAGCTGGAATGTAGCTTGCGTACTCTGATTAAAGGAGTTTGTCAAGCTGTTTGGGTCTCCGCCTGGTGGCATACCGCCGTACATGCCACCGTATCCACCCATGCCACCCATTCCACCATACATACCCCCGTATCCTCCCCCATATCCGCCATACATCGATCCCATACCCCCTAGTCGCGAGTATGGCGATGAGTAGCTATTATAACCGCCATAAGTACTCCCATATGGGCTTTGGCCTAGTCGCGACGCACCATATGGGGAATAATTCGATGCCGTCTGGTTAACGACAGAATTAAGGGAGGTAGGTCGTGAAGGGAGATCTGGGGCAGAGGAGGTGGTCGTTGAGGGAGAGGTGGAGGAGGTAGTAGAAGTATTGTTGGGTAGAGGGCCTGCCACCGCGGAAGCTGTTCATCCCGCAATAAAGAAAAAACTGTTAGCCACGCATTGCCTCTAGGTAGAGCGTAGAGATAGGCAACAAGCCAAAAACGAATTCTTTCCTCTCGGGGGGGGTTTGGAAGAGACAATGGAAACTTACCAGCAGCGACAGCACCCGCGCCGGCTCTCTCCCACGGCTTTGGTGGCGAAACCGATGCCATTCGTGCTACGTCTACACGCACTCACGGCTTGTGAAAACCTCTATGTCACCACTCGGTAGTAGTCGATGATACAAGACGGCCTCTCTATATCGTGGACTCGGGGTGGAAGCGATGTTTGGGGAAGAGCGCCAAGCTCGGTAGGTAGCTCTGCAGCACCAAGGAGAAGGGCGTATTGGCAGGAAAGATCCGAAAAGAGCTTGTAAAACGCCGGCTTTCTTGACTCGAGATTCCGGGAATGATGGTGCGCCGCTGCGCGGGAAGTAGACAGTTTGACGTGGAGGGTGGAATGAATATTTGGAAGATGCAGAAAAGCTGGAGGAGATGTTTTTGCCCACGAATGCGCGTTTGGCCGAGGATGGGGAGGCGGGATGAGTCAGCAGGGCGGGGCGGGGAGAGATTTTCGGGAGCTTGCGAGCCGAGGATGTTGACGGCCGACGGGGAAGACCATATTGGAGGAGGTAGGTGTATCGAAGACGCAGGGAATAAATGGATGTATAGAGAGGATAATAGTTACTAATATGCATTGTTGGGTCTGTCAATCAACGCCGCACATGCTGCATATATATCGTTATATTGGTTTATAACGTCCTTCACACCCGCCGTCAGGTGCAATTCTTCGCTGGTTCTTCCTGGAAAATCGCAGCCTCAGATCACATGTCGCGCCGCCACCCAGCAACTTTTAACCTGATAGCATCTGAAAGTTGCCATACGAGGGGTGATAGCCAGGATGCGCTTGATACAGGGTTAAAGGAGGCCTTGAAAAATATATTGGGCTAAAACTATTCGCGGCGATGATATATCCGATGTCTTTCCACTATTGGACTACAAGGGGAATCTTCGACGTCCCTCCAGGTGAGGATATCCTAACTCCTCAAACCTTACTCCAACACATGAAAAATGACAAGGCTAATAGCACGGATATGGCAGGGAGGGATAAAATGAGTAATACCCCTTGACGACGGAAGTTACCCACTCCTTAGCTCTACAAATGAATAGAAAGTTCCACATGTCTATGGGAAATAGGGTTTACGGCCGAAGCGTCGAAGTAGAAAAAATAGGTAAGTAGGCATTATAAGGTTTACTCTAAAAAACCTCAGAATGAAAATGAGGGAGGAAAATGTTGCGAACAATTAATTGTGGATGGAGAAACCCGGGTGGTGAAGAATTTTATAAGGAATCAAAAAATAGAATATATATATATACATATATAAAATATAAGAACTGTCCAATATAATGCTCCAACGCCTGGTGCTACATACTCCATGTACTCGTACAGCTATACGTGTTGTGGAAAGTTGTCGGTAGTACGTATATATGCATCAACAACAGAGACAACAAAAGTAACAAGACACATGTGTCTAATTTTGGCTTCTCGCCGCTATATTGCCCCTATGGAAGGGAACTTGGAAGAAAAATGACTGACGGGGTATGTGATAATGATAGCACAATGTTCCATTTCAGACTGCAACAATGGACATTTACTCCATACATATTTGTATATGAGCTCGTCCAGTGCACTTCTAGAGTTCATCGCGACGGGGGAAACGGAATTCCCACGAACGGGGAGGGACGGGGACTCCAAGCCAGAAATTCCACAACCGGCTGAGCTCCATGATGAGGATTTTCCATCTGCATCTCACATTAGATACGTTACTGTGAGTTGTCTCTGCGGTGGGTTGAGAAAAGGATATGGTGTTGCTAACTTACGCTATACCAGGAAACTTAATCCAACCATTAAGCACATATAAATACGTCCGCCACACCACTTCGAATTCCTCTCGGAAAACATCCATGATACTATCTTCTTGCTTTTCCTTTGTATAGCCGGGATTAGAAGTTGTCCTCTGCGCCCACTCGTCATCATCGTCCTCTAGATCCTCTACCGAGAGTCGCTTGTGATCTTGCTTCTGATCTTTGCGCGATGGATTAACCTTCTCCTCGCCCTGGCCATCACCTTTGTCAGATTTAGGCCCAGCAGGCGAGAGTGGAGAGGCCTTCGGGAGGGTCGTATGAACAGGCAGGTTACCCTCTGTGCCAGATACTATCGCTTGCTCAAAGTTCTGCACAGCAGTGATACTATGCGATACCCGCCCAAGCGTATTGATAAGAGCCACCAACTCTGTTCGCCGCAGAGGCGGGTTTTCGCCGTTCTTCGTCTCGTCAAATTCGAACAAGATCTTCAGCGCCGCGCCGTACCCAGCGGTCTGCAACTTACCCCATAGTCGACACTTGTCACAGCCAATGCAGTCCATGAGCCGACTGACATTGCGGAAGCGGTTGCGGAAATCCTCCTTGAGGCCATTGGCAGCCTCATCGCGGAACATGGTGGTCTCGTCGAAGATCTTTGGCTGGGATGAAACAGTGTCGGCAAGTGAGAGGACCTTCACCCTCGTATCGAAATCCTGTGGCGGATCACTGTTACAGAAAGAGTATGCTTGTAGAAGCTTTTGGATCTTGGACACGGCGCGAACAAGGACCGCGAAGTTGAAGTAAAGGTTCGAGATACGCTCCGGGTGGTCGTGGAGACGTTCCCTGTAGCATTGGACATTGGGAAGCCACTGTCCGGTTTTTTGATTGAAGTAGTCCCAGCACAAATGTGTCGAGATGGATGCATGCATGCCGCTGATTATTCTGTGGAAGACCCGCTTCTCTATGCACTCATCGTCTAGAGGATAGGGCTCATTCCGCGACGCAGCGGTGACAACTTGGTATCGTCCATGCTTGTCTAGGACACTCTTGAAATCCTTCGCCGCCTGGAGATTACTAAGCGGGGAATTACGGGACGATTGAGGTTGTGACTTGGGGAGTGGCTTCAAGAAGCAATTCTCCCTATATATCGCATCCCAGACATGCCTTGCCCCTTCACCCCCGTAACCCGTAAATCTCTCAGGATTATCCAGTAAACTAACGTAATCTCCTTTCGCCGTCGCGCCCTCGTCCTCTGGAACACAGTAGTCGCGTTGATCGCACTCGTCATCATACTCGACAACACAGGACTCCCCAACGTCCTCGCCTAGCATACCTTGGAGTGGTTTCTCCTTTGGCCGTTCCTGCTGGAGTTTTTTTCCCGGATGTCCCGCCTTGGGGCCTTCCAGCTTGCTCAGCTCCTCTGCACGCCAGATGGGAGGAATATCATCTTCTGAATCCAAAATGTTAACGGCGCAAGCAATATTCCCGCACATTCCCACATCGTCAGACCAGAATGGGCATTGTTTGTTAAACAGGTTCAGACGGTAATAAGAGAAAAAGTCTGTATCGTGAGTGATGGATTGGACGAGCGGGGCGATTTTGTCGTTGACAGCATCGAGGGTGGCGAAGGAAGCGCAAGCATCTGTCACGGTTGCTTTTGGGTCGATCTGCTCGAAGGAAGGCTTGTTAAACATTTTATTCTCTTTCATGAGAGGGATTCATTGCAGCCAGAATACGTCAACTTACCGCACAAGCACTAGGAGGGTGAGCTCTTGCTTTAGAAGCATGGCTGTCCGCTCTAACTGGGCTTAACCAGGTAAAGACTGCCAAGTAGAATAGTTGAGAAGCGGAACGCATCGTTTGTTGTTCCTGAGGATGTGTGTTTAAGTGTTGGCTACTTCATAAGGATAACGGCCAGGTGTGCAGTGTATATATCTAAGCTGTGTGAGCTGATTGATTACCAATCCGTCTGGGTTGAGTAGGATATGAAACGAAAGCTTTTGTAGAATCTCTATAGTTTTCAAACGAAAGACAAGAATGGATGGAATTAAGTAGATCAGGAACGAGAAGTATTTAAAATAAAAGGGAGCGTATGCTGTGTGGATAGTTGGTCTTTAGTAAATATACAACTTCAAAAGTTGGTTGGTATAGGAAGGTAAGTGACCAACATGCCAAAGTAAGGACATGGAAAATGAGAAAACACAGAAACGGCTAGAAGCCACCTGTCAACTGCCCTGGTTTTCACCCTTTTTCCGTCCTAGCACAGAGATAGATTGTTATGTCGCGATATCAACAAGATTGCAAGGTGGCCGCAGATCTACAACGAACGGCAGCGATGCGAGCTTACTAAGCAATCAGATTAACTCTGTTAGCGGAATCGCGGGGATTGAACCTTCCAAGGTTCCAAATGATCTGATCAGTCATGTGACATCATCTCCCCCCTTTTACAAAGGCAGGTTCTATCTTGTAGGCTACTTGGGCAAAAGAGCTCAGTCACCACCAGCGCACTGCTGGTAGAAGGGCCGATCAACCCGGGACCCCCAACATATCTTGATAGCATGGAATGATCTCCAGGGACAGAACGGACATGGTTAATATAGAGAGGAATTTATTCAGTATGACACTGGCATAGATCATAATTACATGAACCCACCCACCCACACATTAACTAGCAACTCAAACAATACATGGTAAGTAACGGAGTAACAACCCTCACAGTTTTGCCGGAGTCCCCTTCTCCTGGGTCGCCTGCCACCCAAACTGTATCGACTGCCCAATCCCTGGCTCCACAATCACATTGACAATCGTAACCTTCTCATCCTCCAAAAACCCTTCCCTTGTCGCCTTCTCCAGCTCCTCCTCTGTCCGCACAAAGTATCCCCGCCCGCCGCACATCGCCGCAAGATGTTCGTAGCGCGTTTCATAGAGCAGACTCGTCGATCGCAGCCCGTTCTTCGCATTGGCCTCATTGACGGTCTCATTCTGTAGAGACTTCCACTCGTCCTCTGTCTTCGTGTCGCCATGGTAAATGCCCGAATTGTTCATGACGAAGATTAGCGCGGGAATACGGTGGCGCGCAAGAGTTTCGACTTCCATCGCACTGAACCCGAACGCACTATCGCCTTCCAGTGCCACGATCTTCTTTGGTTTCGGTGCATTAGTGCTGGCTGGTGATGATGGGATATTGTACGCTGCGTGCGCGGCGACGATGTAGCCTAACCCGACTCCCATCGTAGCATATGTTCCCGCATCAAGGCGTTGCCGCGGGTGTTCCAGCGGGAAAGAGGAGCGTGAGATGTCCATTGTGTTAGCGCCTTCGGAGACATAGACGATGTCGCCCTGTTCCGGCGGCGAGAGGGAGTTTAGAGTAGTCTTAATAATGTGATAGGCACGTTGGATGGTTAAGAATTCGTTGGGTTTAGTAGGTTGAAGGGCCTTTTGTTGTGCAGCATTTTCGTTTTTCGTAGCAGAGGCGGCGAGGAGGGATGGGTATGAATTTGGCGATGTAGCGGATGCAGGCTTATACTGCCAACCGGACAGAGACGAGAGAAGCTGCTGAACTACCAAGTTGATGTCACCAACTATCCCCAGCTCCGCATCTCCAGCATTGTGTCCGATCTCCTGCGCGTTACTATCCACCTGGATAAGCTTGACGGAGCGGGACCAGCGGGGTGTTTCTCCAAAATGGAGAATCCAATTCAGCCGGGCACCGAAGAGAAGAACGACATCTGCATGTTTCAATGCTGTGCTTCGTGCGCTCGATGTGTTAAGTGGATGCGAATCAGGTATCATTCCCTTACCCATCGGGGTTGGTAGGAAGGGTATGCCCGTCCTCTCTACAAACTCGCGGATACAAGACTCCGCTCGTGCATATGCTGAACCCTTCCCAATAACGATGAGCGGTGCACGTGCTGCTTGTAATAACTGCGCCACCTTCGATACAACCGCTGGATCACCGCTGGGTTTAGGCGGAGGTGGGACAAGAGTATGCTCGGACGGCGGCAATGCAAATCCCGCGGCAGTTTTCCCTTGAATCAAGTCTGCAGGGAGATCGATAAAGGTGGGTCCTGGCCTGCCATACCAACATGTTCTATATGCGTTCCGAATCGCACTGGTCACTGATTCTAGCGATGGAGGCCGTACGGAAAGCTTGGTGTGCGGCGTGAGGAGTGAGATGGCATCCATTTCTTGAAAACCTCCCTTAGTTATCATGTGCGATTCCACTGACCCGGCCAGGACGAGTAGTGGGAATGTGTTTACAGAGGCATTTCCGATCTAGAATTCATGGTTTTAAACAACTACTCGTTAGCGTTCAAGGACCCCCCAGTATCGCAATAGTAGAAAATTCATCCACGACACTGAATGTAGTAACGGAGGGAAGAATCCATCGACTCACCCCAGCCATGGCATGCAAAACTCCCGGCCCACCCACAACCAAGCACACTCCAGGTTTGCCTGACATGTACCCATAAACGCTTGCCGCATAGCTGCAGGCTTGTTCGTTTCTAAACGCAATAAACCTAATACCCAGATTGATCGCTGCCTCCGCGATTTCCACCACGGGGATGCCGACAATGCCGAATATGACGGTGACTCCCAAGTTGTGAAGAGAGCGAGCGATTATTTGGGCGCCGGTTAGAGGTGGCATTTCTTTTGCTTTCTTTTCCTTCTAAAACCGTAATTCCACTCCTTGCGCACGTAGTTTTCCTTTCAATTCGTCGTTTCTCTGGTGAGCAGGAGCTGTGTAGATTCGGTAGTTAGATTGAGTGAGAGCCGGGGAGCGGGGAGCGGCATAAATAAGCTTGATTGGGCAGTTAACACGGAACAGTTCCCTTCCTCTCTCTCTCTCTCTATATTGTTGCTTTTGATGAAAATATAGAAAATTCCAGGACAGAGACGATTAAAATGAGTATATTCGTACCGGCCGAGATGGCGCTGAGTCTTGATCAAAATGGTGGAGAAAGCTGTTCGGTTGGGATTTTGTGACGCAAGAGCTAGAGACTTGAGGAGAGCTTATTATTAACTATTTACAAGTGGTTGGGATTGGCCGGTCAAAACATAAAACAACCCCAAGAGGAACGTACAGCAGTGATTGAAAACAGTTTATTCTATGATATGAGGATGTACAGCCGGAACAACTATGTATATTTTTGCCTTTTATTTTTTATGTTTGATCAAAATTGTTTGCGCATATCTCAGCCCGAAACACGGCTAACAAACTCGATAAGCCAAGCAGGGATAAAGATCGGTTATAGCTCGTGGATCTATATGGATTATTATTATTCGTAAATAGCACATTTCTGGTATAAGAATGGATCAACTATGGATGCATTGCATGAGTAAAGGTAGAACACCTTATAGCCCAGCGGGCAATGGGATATCCAAAGAGCGCTGGAAAAATACGCTCATGTGGAGGGTCTTGACATTGCATGCGAGGCGCAAAATATACCTCTCTCATATTCTCCAAAATATCATACCTCATTTCAAACGTAAGACAATCAACTAACTCATCCTTCCCTCCCTTTCTAGTTTACTCAATATCTAAAACTCAAATTCCGATCTGAATACGGACACATCCATCCCGCTAACTACCAAATCACTCAAATCCCGCCGACCCATCTGGCTAAACACACGTCGAAGCGTATCATACAAGTTCGTGCTCTGATTCTGTGAAATGTGAATCATATGCTCCAGCTGCGCCTCGTCAACGCCATCGCCCACAATGTCCCTGGCACGTTCCCGCCCTTCATCCTCCACGACTTTGTGCATCGACAATGCTCCAAGCAGATGCTGCGCGGCTTCCGGATAGCAGCCAATATTAATACAGGAGACGCCTAGATTGTACCTAGCACGGACGAAGTTGGGGTTTATAGTCAGGGCCTTCTCATAGGCTTCGATGGCTTCCTCGGACCGGCCGGAGTTGGCGAGCGTAGCCCCGAGGCGGTTCCAAAGAAGATGCACCTGGTCCTTCTGGTTGGAAATTCCAGATTCAGTGGATGCAAGGGCAGCGGTGAAACAATCAACGGCTTTGCTATATTCTTCTGCGCCATAGAAGAGGACTCCTAGGCCAACTTGGACGTCTGGGTCCATTTGCTCGCCTTGTGGAGAGAGCTGCGCGGCCTGGATGAAGAGGTCTGTGACCCGTTCGTGTAGAATGTGTCGATCTGTGAAGCTCAAGTCACCATCTCCTGAGAGCGTGCTTGGATCGACGAGTTGAGGATACTTGACTGATAGCCAGCGTTCGAGGGTGCGGTAAGCAGTCGAGTCGTAGCCTTCGTTCGTATACGATACGGCAAGGCCCATGAGAGCATCGAGGTTATTGGGATCGAGTTTCAAGGCTTGTTCTAATGCGCGGATGGCGGGGCTTTCCTTTTCATTCTGAGCCTGAGCAGATCCTAGCATCGTCCATGCTTCGACGTGTTTGGGATCCTTCTGCACCGCAGCTTCGAACGCGAGAGCAGCGAGAGAAAGGTTACCGCCTTCTCTCATGATACGCACGCCTTCTTCGAAGGGGTTATTGACTGATTTGAAAGCATTCTCCTCTTCGAAAAGGTAGTCGCCCATATTGGGGTCTCTAGAATGAGTGTTCAGAGTACTATCAAAGTGATCCCATTCACTGAAATCGCCCAGGTTCATATTATCGAAATTTAGGTCTTCGTCGACCAGTTGTCTGCGAGCTGCAGTCTCAGCCTGTATGTTCTTCCATATATCTTCAAAACGTCCGAACTCATCAGCCTCGGTGTGGACTGACCTATCGACCTCATTTAGCTCGGCCTCTATCGCCGCATTTGCTTCTGCATCCTCATCCTTCTGTCCCGACGCAGCAATCTCTGCAAATTGTGCTTCCCAGTTTTCATCGTCTAGCTCTACCATCCTTCCTTTCCCTTTATCTTCCTGTGCTGATTGCTGTGGTGGGTGATGATGTTGCATTCCCATGCCGTATGGCTGGCCCATCATACCCATGTGTCCAGAGTTCATACCGCCAAATCTCATCATTTGCGGTTGATATGAGCTCATCATCGGCGCGGACGAAGTAGCCGGGGCCGACGTTCCCTGCATACCATTCCGGTTTTGCTGCCGGAAGAGGGCAAACTCTGCTGAATTGAACTCGGGACCCCCAGGGAACGCTCTTCCCATCCCTGGTTTAAAGGCAGCTTCCATCCTTGCCTGTTCACCATGGTCGAACTCCGCGGCCCAGGCGGGTGAGCCCGTTCTTGGTGGCGCAGTTTGGAAATTTTCTAGTTCACGTCGCATTTGCTCCATGGCGAATGGTTGCGCCGGGCCTTGTGGCATCTGGTCACCTTGTTGGAGGAACTCATCCATCATCTATCAATGATTTTTTGTAAAGCAAACGAAGTTAACAAATCTGTACAGAATAATATGTATAATTTTTTGGCGTATACATAAGGGGATATGGTTTTTACCTTGTCCTGGCCTCCCATCATCCCCCTCGAGCGCATGCCCTCCTGTAGGCCGCCAGGACCCCGCCCAACGAGTCTATCTCGTTGTAGCGATTTATCATCCTGAACATGCTTTGTAAATTGTGTTAAGGGATTGCCTGCTGTCGAGCACTCAGGCCCGCTGAGGAAAGACATGTGTTCGAGATCGATATGCACGACGACGGATAAAATACGGGGGTATAGTAGGTTAATGATGAATGACAGCACGTGGGTCGTGCCGGACGAGTCGACTGACGGCGTAGAAAAGGTGGAGGAAGTGGCGTGAGTATAGATAATTTATATAAAAAAAAAGAAGAAGAAGAAAGTAAGCAAAGACGGGGAGGTTGAGAGAATAGGATATGTTGATATGTTTATATTGAGTCGGGCTCGAAGGTATTTGCCTTTTTTGCATTGGAGCAGCAGAGCCCGATAAGGCAACATCCTCGGGTGTTTCAAACATTACCAGATTACCGGCAAGCTGACATCGGTACCGGTGGAACGGCCAATGATTGGTTCGTCAACCAAATTTGTGTTGAGCTCATGCGTAGCATACAATACCGTACATTACTCGTGTTAATCAGCGAGCCATTAGTCAGCCATCTTGAGTTTTCATGTGGAAGGGTCAAAACATGTTTTGCCCGATGGAGGAATATTAACAAAAGCATCGATTGTTTTGTTGTTCATTCTTCAAAAGAGGAGACTAAGACCATATTACTCAAGCCATATTATTCTAAAACCACAAAATAGTAGTCCGCCTGTACTAATAAAACAATAAAATAAGGCAGAAAAAAGATGAGAAAAGCAAATTTTACAAAAGACTCATGAACAGCCGTACATGCAAGTATAATTTACAATTTTAGAAAGAAATACAGTGGAGAAAGAGATGAAAAAGGGCGTGGGGGCATGGAAAGTTGAGAACCAGGGAGACAGAAGGCTAAAGGTAGTTAAGGATAAAGAGGTTGACAGGGAAAAGAGAAAGGAGAACGAAACATGGGAGGACCCATCTTGTTCCTTTTCCCGCGCCCCAACAATCCCATGATCAAAATCGATGCAACAGATAGAACGCCCATAGTACGTAAAATATTACACTAGACACCTGTGCATGCCCCCATTCTCAGTTTACGGTAATGTATGTATCCAGAGCTTCATTCACTTTTTTTTATATAAAAAAAAATATATTGCGGGTAACCGACTCTACCGTGTGGATTCAGATACGGATTCAGAGGCAGATTCAGAGGCAGATTCAGAAGTGGCCTCTTGGGTCTCAGCAGCCTCCGGGTCGAAGGGCTCCGAGGATCGGGGGCCTCTTCGGTAACCCGGCGTATCCCTGGTGTTGAGGCTGAAATCGATGCGAAGAGGACGTCCATAAGGCGCCTTGTCCTTGAGAAGCTCCATCCCGGCCTGGGCGCTCTCGACGTCCAGGAAGTCAGCGTGGGCAAATCCGCGAGGCCTGCCGGTTCTTTTGTCGACCGAGACGCGGACATCTTTAACGTTGGGGATATCCTTGAACATCTCATTCAATTCGCGATCGGTCATTTCAAAGGACAGGTTTCCAATGAAAAGGGTCTTTGTTGGTCCAGTAGCGCGTGTTTTGGGTTCAGTGCTACCGCGGGTCGAATAGTTGACAACGATCCTACGTCCTTCATAGAGGGACATATTCAACTCGGCAATTGCAGCCTCAGCAGCTTCAATAGAGTCGAACTGGACATAGGCAAAACTAAGCGAGGGGGTGTTAGATAGGACACGAAGCAAGCGCGCAGAAGAGATAATGGGTGACAATTGGGGGGAAAGGAAAAGGGGGGGGGGATAAAAGGTACCCTCTGCTCAATCCACGGCTGTCATAGACAATGCGAACTGAATGGATAGTTCCGAATTTTGCCAGATCGCGTTTCAAGTCTTCAGCGGTGACTTCGAAAAAGAGGTTGCCAACGTAGATGGTGTCATTGGGTTTGAGTGGCAGAACATCTTTCTTCTGATAACCGACACTTCGAGTATATTCCAGTCTGTCGTTCCTCCGATCATACGGTTCGCTCTGATAAGCAGAGTTGAAGTTCGATCGCTGCTGGAAAGCTACTTTGGGGGGCTGGGCAGTCAATCTCAGGAGCGATGGGCCAAGTGCAGCTAGAGTTCCGGGCTTAACGGCAAAACCAGTCGGAAATGCGCTGATTGCGCGGAATGCTACGTGTCTGAGAGAAATCCTGCTCCATCAAAGGTTTCTAATGAGCTTTCCTGAAAGGATATGAAGAAAAAGCGAGAGAAAAATGAAAGGGGTATCTCACATTTTGATTGGGGTGTAAAATAAAAATTATCACAACAATATACAAGTATATCACACAAAGGAAGATGCAATCAGAAGAATAAAAGAAACTTTTCAAAGGTTGACAAGGAGGGCGGGCGAGGGTGAGGATGAGGTTGGAAGAAAAAAAGTTGCATGGGCGAAGAAAAAAAAGTCGATAAGGTTGAGGTGAATTTAAGTTTGGGCTCCATTGGGTTAGCCTGGCTGACTACTCCGAGTACAACTGGGTCACGTGAATATAGTCGTCCCGTCTACGAGTACACCAAATCACTAACAAATACAATGGCTAGACGTCAGAAAAACCCGTAGTCATATATATAATATTCCCGTTGTGGCTATCAACATATTATACATATCCGACAAAAAAGCACATCAAGCATATCTAGCCCGTCACCCCCTTGGAAGTAGCTAGCATCAAAATTTCATCATATATAAATGGGGACGTCGAGCTCCAGACTCCAGACTCCATATTTCTTCCATTTCTCTTCTCAATTTCCCTAGTTCCTCAAGAAAACAGTATCCAACGTCCAATGCAAAATAATATCAGAAATAATATCAACATAAAATTGGTATATATACAAAAAAATACGTAGGCCAACACCAATACCGCCCATCGCAACCAACACGCACACCCACACGAACATATCAAAACCGAGCAAGCAAGGTCCAAAATTTATGGGGCCAAAATCCCACCCAGACCGGCCAATGCATGACGAAGATGCTCACTTTGTTTTCCTTTCCTTCATAGAGAAAATGGAAATTATTCCCAAATGAGCAACCCCCCAATAAGTGACAAGGGTTTAGTTATTCGCGCCCTCCGGCGTCGAAAATGTTATGCTGCATTGCAAATACTCTCTTGCCGCCTGTCGTTTCTGGACCAGTCTGCTCCTCCTGCGGTTGTTGGTTTGATAGATGCGATTGATGCTGCTGGGGTAGTGTTGCTGCTGGTGGCGGTGGGGTCGAGGATGGCTGTAACGGCCCTGGGGAGAAGCCTTGCATGTCAAACATAGGCCAGTTTTGGCTGTTCGAGTCCGTTGTGGCTGTTTGGACGTAGTTATCCCATGCATCCTACAAAGCACCGAAAGCGGGTGTTAGCAGGGGGAAAAGGGACGTGTCCGATTTTCAATGTTCTAAATAAAACGTAGATGCATGGAGAAAATGGGAAGTGGTAAAAGAAACCTGGAGAGGGGGGAGGCGAGGGGGTTAGGAATAGCAAAAGCTCGAAAAGACACATACCCAATACATATTGAAGCCTTGCATTGCCGGTATCTGGCCAAATATTCCTATACCCATGCCCAGGCCACTTGCTCCAGGCGACGGCAGCTGTGTCGGGTCAATCATTCCTCCCTGATTGCCACCGCCACCAAAACCAGAAGACGTATCAAATTTCATCGGATCAGTGTCACCAAACTGTGGTGAACCTGTCGAGCCCATCTGGCTCTGGTTTATCCCAGCGCTCAGTAGACCCAACGTCATAGCGGCATTTTCCTTCTTATCTTGCGGCTCAAACGGCCGCTCTTCCGTTGTTGATGCCGTCGATGGTCCCGCAATAGTAAACGGGATATTCCTGTCCTGTTCCTGCTGTGACTGGCTCGGGAATAACTTGCCCAACATCACATCCATGATTGCAGTAGCTCTCCACGCATCCACCGATCGATCTTTGACTTCATTCCAGATATCCCTGGACCTGCGCAACATCGCAAGTTCTTCCTGATATCTAGCTATTCCTGACGCAAATGAGTCGGTGGAGTTGCGGTCGGTGTGCCTGGTCCTTTCTTGTATTTGTTGGTAAATGTCGAGGGCTAGGATTGTACCAGCCATGAGGAAGTCATGAGTGCTGGTGGTAGTTATGTAGCCAACGGTGTGTTGGAAGCGATTGTCGGTTCTGGACGGTGTCTGGAGCATGTTTTGGAATCGGAGGAGTTCCATCGCACTGTCGATGCAGGCGCGGCGGGAGTACGCATATCGCGGGTTTTCTCGACCGCGGTTGAGGAATCTTCGATGGAGCACACATTGTGCTTTATGATAGATACTTACGATCTATAGTTTACATATTTAATTTCTCACTATTAGCCAAAATAAGGGTGATTGATGGGTTTCGTAAAGTTGCTGGAAGAGATAATAGAAGGCAAAAGAAGGGAAGGGGAAGAGGAAGACGTGAAGGTGACAGGAAACTTACCACAAATCTTGCCTTGGTAACGTATGGGGACTCATTGCACTCCTCGAGTGGTTTAACACTCATCCGTTCTGGAATCATATCATGGGCCTGGCGAAGTTGATGATCGAGGTCCATGACCTCTTCATACGAGCACCCCTTAACCTTCTGCGTCGTTTCCAGTAACCGCCCAAACGCGATTGCAATCCTCGTCTTGACAATTAGGAACGAGATCGGTGTCGGCTCATCGATGGGTCTTTCGGGCGGAAGGTTGACCGAATCTTCGTCGAAATCGGCATCATACAGGTTTCGTGGAAGCTCTGTATCGCAGTCCCCCGTACGAATCATAGAAGGAAGACCAACCTGGAAAGAAAGTAGGAGATCGGCCTGTCGAATAAACGCCCACAACCGCCTCCTCATCTCACCCTGGAAAACAGAAATATTGGGAAACATCTTTGCGTCGCGGTGATAACCCATCCGCATAGCCAAGCGAACTATCACCCCTATCAGAACCCATACCGACACTTCTGATTCGTTCACCTGTGAATAATCGCCGTGTAAGTGAAGAACAAGCGCGTCGATCAAGTAGCAATGCGGTTTTGTATAGTCGGCGAGGACAAGGCACTGAGCCATGGAGTTCCGGTACGTGGAAGCCATATGTAGGGACTTGCCTCGGAATTCTGGGGGCTCATCCGATCTACCATGATATGTTAGGCATGCGAGTCGCAGCATAGCAAAGACCATGCCAATCCAAACAAGGCTAGTTTTCGACGGATCTTCCCAATGGCGCTCGTACTGTTAGCCACTGTTAGTAGATATCTAAAATGCCATGATTTTGACTGTGGGGCCCTCACCTCTCTCTTGAAACTCGGAACATGGATAATATCTGGATGCAGGTTAGCAAGTGCATCAGATGTTATTTTAACTGGGATCAACGGCTTACGAGTAAATGGGTCATAGTGATCAAAATAGCGATTTATTAGTATATCAGTAGTATATCTCGACGGGAAGTTGGACAAAATCTCTTTCTCAGAGGGAGGTTTCATAGCCCCAAAAAGCAAGGGGGGTGCAGCAAAGTGCGGCTCATTATTCGCCGCTTCAATCTTCTCTACATGCTCCTCATATTGCTTCTTATGTGTTATGAAGTACTGCTTGACTTCCGATATCTGAAATATGGAAAATCAGCCATCTTAGGTTCACAGTTCAATCAAGAAACGGGGGGTGTCAGTATTCACTTACATCGTTAAGAACCATCATCCAATGCACTTCGCTGACATAGTAAGTCTTTTGCGATTTGGTATCAACCTTCATCACCCCAAATGACTTGGTTACCTGCTCTGTATCGCTCTCTTCCTCGCCACCGTCCATCTCATCACCAATGAGTTCCTGAGTATCTTGCCGCGATGCAGAGCTAGTGCTTTCTCCTGAAACCGCTGCATGTGCCGCTGTTGGTCCGGTGGATTGAGAGCCATTGGTCATGAGCGACAATACAAGCGACTCAAGTCGATCAATGCGACTCTGCATTCCATCAGGAGTCACGGGCGAATCCTTGCTGTTGACAGGTTTCTTCCGGGTCTTCGGCTGGGCGTACGTACACGAGGGGGCATCGCTGCGTTTCACGCAATTCTC
Organism: Blastomyces dermatitidis ER-3; assembly: GCF_000003525.1. Taxonomy (NCBI): domain Eukaryota; kingdom Fungi; phylum Ascomycota; class Eurotiomycetes; order Onygenales; family Ajellomycetaceae; genus Blastomyces; species Blastomyces dermatitidis. The sequence continues at coordinate 1,042,904 of NW_025544783.1, read as the reverse complement.
GCAGGGCATGCCGCGGTTGCACTTCAGCCTGGGAGAGATCGGATATCAGACGAATGATCTTCCACGATACATGTATATATTTTTCGCTGCCGAATGATTAAGCTTACTTCCGACTTCTGCACGGTGCGCACGAAACCGGTACACGGTTCCGCTTCCTAACTACTCTGTATTGTCCTTCGGGGGAATGCGCGCCGATGCTCGACGAGGTGGTAGATGGAGGAGTTGGAGACATTTTTTTCGGGTTGGTTTGAGACGTGCGTCTCTGAGAGCTTCGAGTGACGCGAAAGGTATTGAAATACGGAGATAAAAGGCTACCAAGCCAGAAAGGGCAGGGGGTGTGTTGGGAGAAGTCTCAACAGAACAACTCGAGTATTTCTCAATTGTCACAGCTAGGATACTCCTACTAAAGTTGAATAATGACTTCAGAAGACCAAATGCACGTTAGATTTCCAGGTACCACGCCTTCGATCAGATGGATAAATATAGCTTACCCTCCCCCAGTATAGTCAGATTTGATACCAGAGGCGACCAAACTGCAAACTTTGAGAGGCTTCTCCAAACAGCGCCGCTTTCTCCCAGCGTACACCCGTTTTCTGCTTCACCCAGAAGAAGCCTAGCGACACGGTCTGCCACAGGTCCACTGGTTTCCCGCGGGCCAGTTCGAGCTGTGGTTGGGATGGTCGGGTAACGTGGTACTCTTTAGATTCTCCTCACCCTTTAAATTGGGGGCCAGATTTCCAAAATATATCCTTGGATAAAGTATAGCACAGGGTATCGAAGGAAAAGAAAGACAAATGAAGGAAAGGGTGACAGAGATGTATAGTGCAATAACGTGAGTTACGGAGTTCGGTGTCGACAACGAGGCTTTCCCTGCTTAAAACGACAGCCCACCCGTAAAACTATTCTCGGTAGAAAAGGCGGGAGAGTGATAGAAGGCGGTCGAGAAAGGAAAAATTGCAGGTCTGGTCTGAAAGAGACCAAGAATATCAGTGAAAAAGTTGAATTTCAAAGCGGGGAGGGAGGGAAGCTTGTTGAGACGGCATCGTTCGAAATATTTACCTTTTCACCCCCCCTACAAGCGGCGCGCTCAAAAAACTCGATCAATTGCCAACTTGTAACTTCTAGCCGCGGAAAGTTAGTCGAAGCGGTTTGACGGACCTATTCGCTCGACTTGAACAACAAGTGAGATTGCCGACGGTCAGAAGGGACGATACAGAAGATGAACACTAATTGTCAGCCAGATGGATGACTTTGTCCTGCTTGCCAACCACAATCCCTCCGAGCAAGGCTCCGGCCGCCTTTAGCGGCGAATCTTGGCTGGCGGAGCATTTTTGAGTGCCCGTAGCGTAGGCGGCACGCTAGCAGGAGAATTGTGGTTAGGACGGCCTCATACTGTGCTTGAAGCTGTGTGGTTCGGAAGAACATACGGCCGCTGGATAATAACGCGGCCGCTTCCGAATACGCTTACGAATGTAAAGGGGCCCTAGCGGCCACTAATTAGAATAGAAGGTGCGATCTTGCAGGCCCCATTCTGTGATATGATTGGTTGAAAAATGCACACCCCACGTGACCGCCCATAGTAACCCGGGACCCCCAACACCCCCGCCGGACCAGCTACCACAGAGTACTCCTCTCAGTGGCTCCTCTCAGTGGCTCCTCTTAGTGGCTTCTCTCAGTGGCCTCTTTTCTGGACTCACTCCTAGGGCTCATTCTTTCAAGGGCTAACTTCTAGGGCACACTGCTAGGATGTCTCTTGACGCTGTTTAATGTCCAGGATATTGTTGTAGAATAGTTGAAGGTTGTGTATTGATAGATCTATCTACAAGAACATAATATAGTGGTGGGTCACGTGATCTAGTGGGATTGCTAACCGCAACAGCTGTAACAGCCAACACCCTCTTGAGATAACAAGAATCACATACAAAAACACTCAAATCACCAAGATAGTCTGTCAAAATCAAATATAAATGTAAAATTAAACATTTCCAACTTTTACACCTGTAAGATCTAGCAAAATTATGAATTATGTAAATATCACAGTGTCTAGAAGTTTAGTAAGTTTATTCACTATTATCTGAGTGATGAGAATATATTCTAAATCAATAACTCTCTGATTCAACTGTTAATATAAAAAATGAAAATATGTATTAATATACTTACTTCAGATTAGACTGACTGTGTGACTGTGTCTGAGATCAGGATCAGAATTTTTGATAGTCTCATTATCAATTCAACAGATTTCATTACATAGTTCTAATATTAGATAGTAGTCTTATACTGTCTCAGTGAGACTTACTGTCTACTCTTATTACATTTTTCAAATAAGACTATGATTTCCACTTCTCAATTTAAATTATTTTTATTGATTTAAATGGCTTTAAATCTCATTTGAGTGTTATCAAAAAGTGTTACTTTTTAAAAAATTAAAAATAGTCTAAAAAAAACCTTAAAATGTCTAAAAATAGTAACTTTATGTCAAGAATGAAACTAAATGAGATCAAATGAGATCACTTTCTCATTTTTTTCAAGTCATGATTTCATTTTGAGATTTGATATATAGTCACTTTACATGTTTATTTAATGATTAGTCTCAGTAGAATTCACACTAAGAAATGTATGAGATCAGATTAAATGAGATCAAACATGAAATTTATAATCTCAGCGGTCAGTCTACTTCAGACTGTAATGACTGTTATCTTTATAAAATCTATAATATTCTTATTATCAGTGAGAATCTGTATTGAAGATGTAGTAATAAAGCTAAGCTTAATCATAAGATTTCAGATTTATATTACTTTGTAAATCATCTCACTAAGAGTCATATATTCAGTCTCATTAAAACTTAAAGATATATAAGATTACTTTACTGAATGTTATGAAATTAAGCTGTCTGTGAGCTTAAAAATGTAGTTAAATGTTAATTTTCTATTATTATTCAAGAGATCAGCTCAATTGAAATCTGAGTAGCTAAAGAGTAGATAGAAATCATCAGAGAAATCAGAGAGAATAAAAAGATTAGTAGAAATGAAAAGATTGATAGAAATAAATCTCTTATATAGACTGTATCTGTAGAAAATACTCAGATTTATAATCTCTTTTAAATAATGTATAACATGTAATAGAGTCTTTCAATATTAAGATGTTAAATCAATGTTTTATTGAGTGAGTAGTAAGATAGTGTGAGTGATATCAGAATGTGTTTTAACTGTAAGATATTATAAGTAATTCATATTATATTAATATCACTGAATTGTGAAATCAGTCTCTTTCTCAGATATAGAGAAATCATTAATGTAAAATTCATTCTTTATTAATATTTTAATAATAGCTGTATTATCAAGATAGAAATCTTTAATAAGATATTTAATATATTAATAATATATTAAATCAATTCTCTTATCTAAATAATTGATTTTCATACTTAAATACTTAGTTGACTAATGTAGATTCTTGACTTTCAATTTCTCACTAAGTATACTCACTAGCTAATCAGCATTCTCAGAAACTTTGAATATAATGTTAAGATTATTAATGTAGATTATTATATAGAAGTGATATTTGAATATATAATATCAAAGTACTGAATTATAAATACTGACTATAAATTCAAGATCACTTAACAGAGCTATTAAGTAATTATATCAGATCTTCACTGCAGAGTTCAGACTGTATAGACTACTCTTAACTGTACAGATAAGTGTTTTCAGTGAATCTGTCTCAAATTCAATGAATTATCTTATATAGATCTTTTTAATGAGATGCTTATACAGATATACTATTACTATATTCACTTAACAGAGTGTTCAACTGTGTAGTACTGCTATTATAAAAAGAATATAATTGATAGTATCAGTGATGATAGAAGTATAGATCTCTTCTCTAAAACTCTTCTTAAGTTAGTTATCATAAATCACTCAATGTGATTTTCTAAGAATATCATCAGAATTGATATTCAAATTCACAGATCTATCTTTCTTAAGAAATACTCAATAATCTGAAGTAATTAATTCACTTCTTAGAATATCAGATCTAGAGATTAAACTTTATATATTATATCTCTTCAGATTAATAATCTTGCATTGTATGAACTTCTTTTAATAATCTTTTACTCTCTCTAATCAAGATATAATATTCTTATAGAACTTCAGAAGATTATCTATAATAAGACTTAAAGTGTAAGTAGTCAGCAACTTCATGAGCTGTAATTATATGAAATTCAGATTATTAATATCAGAAGCATCTTCATTATCAATCAGATAAATATCAGATTTCAGTTTACTAGTATTATTAATGAATATCACAGATGTGATAACTGATTCTGATTTTTCAGTGATCAGAAATCTCACATTACTACTAATAATAATTCTATCAGATTCAGAATATCATAGATGATATATTAATATATCACTGAATTCAATAATGTGATAGAAATCAGCATATAAAGAGAGCTTATTCACAGACTTCTAAGATTCATATAAGTGAATAAAAACCTCTGTACTTAATCAGTGAAAATGCCTCACATTCAGCAGAGTATTTATAAGTGTATATTAAGAAATCTTATATGAACTTAGAATCACAGAAGTCTCTGCAGTAGAGAGTCAAAATTTTAAGTTATAAAGAACTGTAGATATGAGAGTATTATTAATTATTATAATCACTGTCTCTAGAATATCTGCTCAGAATCTCTTAGAAAGATTATCTTTTAAAAAAGCAGCTCTAATCTGTCTCATAATAGTGTGAATTTCATGTTCAGAAATGTCATTCTGATGTGATAAATGTAATACTGTTAATTCTCATTTAATATCATATAAATTCATAACTGTGTGTATATATGTAAATTAGAAAACATTATCAATATCAGTCTGTAGAAAAGCAGAAACTGTAATATGATAAAACTGAAGTGATGACTAGTTAGCAGTATTATGTAGAGATAGTTGTTTAAGAAGCTGTATAAGTGAGCTTAACTATCTTACTTAAATAGTGAGCTTGTAGACTACAGAGTTATTGTGAGAATATCACAGATATAATACTTAGTATACTAAGAAGATTGTATAAGATATGCAGTAACTCTTGTATATATTTCAGTAGAAGAAAAAACAAATTACTGACTTCTTTTATAAGAAGTCAGTATCTAGCTATTCTATATAGATAATAGATAAATACTCTTCTCTTATTTCATGAGTGAGAATAGCTGAAGTAATATCTCAGCAGTATCTCACTATCAAGAAAAAGTAATCTGCTGATCTTGTATAGAAGTGAGATTCTTATATTTATTAATCAGATCTTTCTATAATATATCTGAATAATATCATAGAGTGATTGAGAATCAGTTCAGAAGAAATGAAATCATTTATATAAAAGTAATAAGCTGTATAAAATCATAATAAGATTTTAATATAACTGAGAGTGTAATAATACTCTTCTCTTTAAGAGTATAGTCTCTATATTCTCAAGATTACTGAATTAGAAGTTATCTTTATTATATAACAATAGTTATCAACTGATTAACAGTGTATGTGCTGTATATAATATTGTGGTTCGGAAGAACGTACGACCGTCGGATAATCACGCGGCCGCTTCCGAACTACTAGCGTACGCGTATGAGTGTAAAGGGGCCATAGCATACACTAATTAATTTAGTGTATGAGATTACAATATAAGAAGCCGGTGTATGCCTGTAATCATACACTGGCTTAAGCAACCTTTGAATCACATCTGATAGCATGTCTAAAAACTGATAAGAAGTGCAGGCTTCTTCAGAGTGTGATAATTCTGTCTACAAAGTGATTTATAGTTATCATGTCAGTGTGGTTCTAGAAACATCTCAAAAGATAGTATATAAAGAGTGATGAGTGAAAGAGCATTCAATTGATACTGCTTTGCTTATTGAGGGAAAACTCCATACCCAGGCAAATGCCATGTATGAGACGCGAACAGATGAGATGTAAGAAAGAAAATAAGAGTGATGAATCAGATTCAAAGAAGTTCACTCTCTACTCAAAAGAAGAATAAAAAGAAGAAGATGACTATCACTGAAGTTGTATGATAATAACAGAAATCATATAATAATATAGTGATAGAATAATATAGTGATATAATAATACAGTAATATAGTGATATAATAATAGATATTATACAATTAATCAGAAATCACTGAAATGAATATCTTCTCTAGCTGATATAAACAACATTCTTCTCTGCTATCTGAACTGAAAGATATACAGAATCTCTCAGAGAGTTTACTTAAAGCAGTAAGAAAAGCAGCTGAGACTGCTGAACTGAAATCAAAGCTCTGTATATATACAAGAATTCTAAACAAAATCAAGACCTTGTATACACAGTGACAGACTGAGACAGAAGTTAAATAACAATTGATATTCACTGCAGATCAAGTATTCACTATGAAGAGCTTCATCAACATAATTATTATCATTAATAAGAATAAAGAAAATCAGATCTTAGACCTGCAGCAGAAGATTGAATATTTATATAGATAAGTAACTACACTGAATCTGAAGATCTCATTACAATTGTTCACAATCTCTTTAAAAGTATACACATCATCAGAGATCACTGCATAGAATGAGAATCTGAGTATAAAATATATCAAGCTAAGAGATCTGCTAAAGTTATTAAGCTTTAATAATAACTGAAAAAATGATGCTGTAATCAGCTGACTAAGTCAGATGTGATCATATTATCAGATTAAACATAAACTCATAGACAGACAGTTAACAGAATTTCAACAAGTCTTAAAATTTGTTATATTTCTATGCAGAAGAGCAAAGTTATTATAAATGACTAATGAAAAGATAAATCTCACAGACTCAGAGTGATATTCATTTCTATAAACATGAAATGAGTTTTCTAAATGAATCTTGCACAACTTTGAGAAAGTGAATATATGAGACAAGTATTATAAACACTTCACTGAGTGTAGATAAATGAGTGATCTTATATTATACTTCATACACTTCAGCTTATACTATCTTGTGTTAAATGAAGAGCTTTTAACATCTTTCTATTTACAGATCTTCATTCATAATCTTACATCTGAGTTAAGAGCAGAATGAAAATACTTAATCTCACAGTCAGACACAGTGAAGAAAGCATACAATATTCTCATCATACAGAAACAAGTGAGTCAATTGCAATAGAAAATACTGCAATCAAGTATATTTTAGTGAAGAACAGATAATCAGACTTCTATAACATAAGTTATATACTCAGATATAATGAATCTAGATCTGAATATCATTGCTAAAGCACTGAATTCTCTGAAAAAGAAATTCTCTGAGTGAAAATCTTGATATTATGAGTATTGAGCTTGCTTTAACTGCAGATGTTAAAATCATGATATAAAAGATTACACTCAGTGTGTGCAGTCAAGAGAAGTAAGAGAGTCAAAAAACTAGTAGAATCAGTGAGCTCAGAGACACTCACTGATATTCTATGAAAAGTCTTCAAAGTGAAAGAGATGCCTGTGTTAGATGACTCTCTGAATTCTGTGAATATCAAGAGAAAGCAGGCTTCTGACTGAGATGTGAGTGAGAATGAAGTGAATGCTCATCTCAATGCCTTGAGATCTGAAATGTTAATGTATAAGAGACACTTGAATAAGAATTGAGAGATGACTGTAAAAGTGTTAGTGAACACAGAAGCTTCTACATAATATATTAATAATTATATGATTCAAAGATTGAAAGAGATTCACTGAGTGAAGAATCTCTGATGCATAAGATTATCTGATAACTGATATTTGATATTACCTGCAAGAGTAAGAGTTTTCTTACACTTCAGAGAATGATCTTGCTATATTTAAGTGTGAGAGCTGCAGAATGTGAAATATGACCTTATTCTCAGACTCAATTAGTTTCAAAGATTCAATTTACAGATTCAATGATATACATATTATATACAGTTGATCAATAGAAAGAAAATGATTCATATAATTCTATCAACTGATATGAGAAGAACATTTCACATCTCTGATATAGAAGAGTTAAATCTGCTTACACATTAACAAGCAAAGAAAATGATTTATAAGACCTCATTTAAAAGTATTCTGTATATTATACAGAACCTGAAAGCAGAGAAAATCAAGATAAAGAATATACAGAAGAATAAGTATATGAAGAAGCTTCTGAAGAAGCATAGAAAGATCTTCTGAACAGATCTTTCATCAGAATTGCTGCTGAAATGAGGATTTGTACATGAGATTAACACAGAAGATGTAAAACCAGTCAATCAGAATATGTACTCTCTGTCACAAATGTATCTTGAAGAATAGAAGTGTCAGATCACAGACCTTCTAGAACATGATCTTATACAACTCTCATCAAGCATGTGAGGCTTTTCAGTTCTATTCATGAAAAAGATGAGTGAAGAGTGACAGATGTGTATCAATTATTAAACACTTAACAAGCTTACAATCAAGAATAAATATTCACTGTCATGAATTCAACAATAGTTGAATACAGTCAGAAACATCTGATATCTATTAAAGATCAATCTTCTCTCAGAATACTGACAGATCTGCATAGACAAACTGTCAGTCTCATAAACTATATTTAATATACAATAAGAGAAGTTCAAATTCCTGATAATATCATTTAGTCTGACAAATGTGCCTGTCATCTTTCAAGCAATGATGAATACAATTCTTTATAAATAGAATGAAATCTCATATCTCATATATCTCAATGATATTCTAGTCTTTTCAAACTCATATAACAAATATCTGAAGCATCTTAATGAAGTGCTTACAACTCTGACAGAGTATAAGCTCTATGTTAAATCAATCAAGTGTGTGTTTGAAATAGAAGAGTTGAAGTTCATGAAACATGTAATAAGTGATGACTGTATATACTCTATCTCAGAGAAATTGAATGTCATAGTGAATTAGCTGCAGCTGAGAAATGTATACTATGTATGATAGTTTCTCAAGTTGATCTCATACTACTGCAGGTTCATCAAGAATTTTGCATAAATATCTGCATCACTCTTAGATCTCTTAAGAGAAATGAATGCAAATCTGTGAAAGAAGAAGTTTTGTTCAATCATCTGAAATGCTGTGTGTGAAGAGGCTTTTCTCACACTGAGAGAACATGTAACAACATTCTTAGTGCTTATTCAATCAGATTGTAATAAATCTTTCTACATTGAGATGAACACATCTGAATGAGTTATCAGAGATACTCTTCTACAGATGAGTAAGAATGACAAGCTGCACTCAGTGATGTACAATAGTAGAAAACTATCAGACATCAAGCTCAATTACTCAGTATATGAAAAGAAATTGCTAGCAATCAAGCACACACTGATGTTATGAGATAGATATATTAACAACAGGCATATAATAACAGTGATCATGAATCATGAAAGTCTTGTCTATCTACAATTGATAATAAAATCTTTCAAATGCTTAGTACATTGAATCTCAGAGTTTTAAGTGTATAATCTTCATATCAAATACTGAAAGAGATCAGACACAGTGATATCTGATACAATCAGTCACAGACTCAATTTTATGAGTGAGAGTTCTGTGAATCAGATATAAGAAATGTTCATGTTAAATGCACTGAGAGAATGCAAGAAATCAGAATGAGTGAATATCATAATCTCTCACTTAGAGAATAATAAGATGTTGAATGATAAGTATCTTATAAAAGTAGTAGAAGAGATGCTTCTGAACTTCAAGCTGAAGAAATTGAAAAATGATGTTATGCTTTATCATGATCTAGAATATGCAGAAGCTTTCTATCTAGAACCTTTATTTTAACATGACTTAATGACTCACATGCACAAAGAATTCAGTCACTTAGAAAGCTCTGAACTCATGAGTGTACTCAAATCAAGAGTATACTGGTCAAGCATGGCTGAGGACATTCAGATATATGCTTACAAGTGCCTGAATTGCCAGGTCATAAAAGAATCTAAGAAAGAATTAGAATGTGAGAAAGTATAACATCAGATAAAGTGTATGATATAACTGTTTAAACAATGAGAAGTGAATCTTATAGACATATTATTATAAATATCAAATGAAAATTGATAGATAATCACTGCTATTGATTACACTACTGACTGATCAGTTGTGAAAGCAGTTTCAGAGATGACAGAGAAGATAATGACAAAGTTTCTATATAATAAGATCTATATCAACTATGAAATACTACATGAGATTCTAACTGATAACAGTGTGAATCTCATAGAAGAAGTGATGAGGCATTTCATGAGCCAGTTACAGACAAGACATCATAGAACAACACTATATCACCTGCAGATGAATAAAAAGATGAAATACTTGAATGAAATCTTGAGCAACATGCTGATAAAATATCTAGTGAGCAAGTCTATGAGACTATGAGATGAATATCTCAGACAGGCACTATTAACCACGCGGATTCAACAGCATGCAGTCTTCAAGTGTTCATCATTCTACCTGTTGTATGAATTGCATCCGCGCATCTCAGAGAATGCTTTGAAAAAGATGGAAAAGAGAACAGCAGTTGTGAACACAACAGTTGCAGATACAGCAGAAACAGTAGTTACAGATACAGTAGTAGCAGTTGCAGATATAACAGTTACAGACGCAGAATCAAGATTGAAAGAGATCAGTTATACATGTGTAAAAGTTAATAAGTTACTTCTAAACTGAGCAATTCAATTGAAAAGAATATAAGACTCACTTGTTAAGAAATTGAGTCTCAAGATGAGAATATAAGTTCTCATACATAACAAGAGTTCTGAGAAGTTTCAATCTAGATGGTTTAAGTCATATAAAATACTCAAATCACATTCTCTGAGAACATACACATTGAAAGAATCAGAGAGACAGATCTTACATAACTTAATCAATAATTCATAACTTATGAAAGTAAAGATATAAGATCTGAGTGAATTATGATTATCTGCAGCACTATTATCAGCATTGAAAAAGAAGAAGCTTATAATTGAAAAGTCTCACAAAGTAAGAGAAATCATAGACACTTACAAATCAGATAATCTCACTTATTTCAATCTTTTCACAATTATAAGAAAAGAATGAGAAGAAATGAAGAAATCAGGCAAACATCACACTTTAATAAGTAATGAGACTGTAGCTGATCATATAATAACACACTGCAGACAGCAGGTATAACACAGTAAAGAGCAGTCTCAAAGTAGCAGACTTGTACATGAGTCAGATTGCAGAAGAAAAAGAGATTCAGAGTTGAATTTAACTGTTTACATCAGTTTAATTGCAGAGATCATAGAGAATAAACTATCTGAAACTGTAAGAAATCCCGCTTCTTGCGGATCCTTTACCTCTATTCCTATCTCTCGCGTAATCAATAGAGCTAGCAGCCCTTGACTACACATCACTATATAGACTGGAGTTCACGAATACTATTCACAACTCAGCTTAAATACTATTATACATTTAATCTCTACATTTTATCTTTCTATCATGAATACTTCTAGTAGTTAACAGTACATATCATGTCAAGCTGCAAACATCTGAATAATCACCTGTGAGCACTTATTCTTACATTTCAAGCTCAGTCAGTCAGCAATCACCTATTATAACTGAAAGAACTAGAAACTTATATACTCTCATCTCTGTGAACTCTACTGTAGACACTCAGAAGCAGTCATCTGAATCATGAATAATCTCTGTGAAAGAAGTCTCAGAGAACTTATCAATTACTTGTGAAATATCATTCTCTGCATCTCAGACAGAGAAACTCTCTGAATTCATGAATAAATCAATCTCAGTGAAGAACATTCTTGAGCATCTTCTACAGAATCAAGCTATTTTTCTATAAGAAATGCTTACTGTCTGTAAACACTCTTGAACTGAGTCTCTAGACATGATCTTCAGAGACATCTGCAAACTGAAAAGAAACTTTCTTAAGCTGTGATTACTTAAGACTATCTATTGAATCACAATCTATAAAAGCTTTTACAAGTTTGTATTTAAAATTGACTCACAAGCTCAGCTGTGTGACATGAAAGATGAAGAAGCTGTCATCTATGTAATGATAGATCTCTATTACACTGAAGCTAAGAACTGACTGAATTATCTAGAAAATGATCATGAGAGATTCTGATGATCTGTTCTCAAGATCTATTTAGAGAATAAGTTGAAGAACTTTATAAGCTGAACAGAGAATATCTGAATCACAATCATCAATATTAGAAAAAGAGATGAGAAATCTGATAAAGACTACTTACAGTACTTCATGAAATTGTAATGTGAATTGAGATCTGTGAAAACAGAGCTCTGAAACAAGACCTGAATAATGATGTTTACAAAGAGACTGAATAAAGACATGCAGAACAAGCTCATTAAGTAAGACTCTAAGTTCTTGATTCTGAAGAAATTGATAACTCTCATTCACTGCTTGCAGATTACTGTGAGAGTCACAGATCTGTGAAGAGCAGATCACTGACTGATCTCACAAGAGTCAGAATAACAGAGAACAGATTTACTGAGAAAAGATGATAAAACATAGAGAGATTTGTGTCTGACTGCTGAGCAGAGAGAGAGAGCTTCACAAGCTTCTGTGAACAGAGTATATAACAGAGAGATCAAGAAAAAGAAACTCTGCTTCATCTGTTCTAAATCAGAATATCTTCATATAAACTGTCTGAATAAATTAAAATAGAAATTTGAGAAGTTACAGACAGAGTCAGTAACAGTCTTCTTAAGAGTCTTAAAGCTGATATCTGAATCTGTTGCTTCTCTGATGAAAATGCTTGCTTATAAGAAGAGACTGTATCACAGTGCTGCTGCCTCACAAGCATGAAAAGCATTGATAAACTCAGAATCTCAGGTCACTGTGATGTCTCTAAAGCTCATAGAGTGAATGAGCTGAAAGATGAAGACTGAGAATCTGCTCTTATAATAAGCAGAGTGTGAGAACTCAGATCTGAGAGCTGAGAGACTTACAAGAGTCATCTTTGAATTACAAGATCTCTCTGAAATCTGGAGAAGATTTGCAGAAACTGTAATTATCACAGATATTATAGATAATATGTATTTAAGACTTATATAACTTTAAAGACATAATCTGCACATAGCTGTCTGCAAGTCAGGTTTATACTTCTGATCAGTGTTGACAGACTCACTCACAGAGATAGAAGCAGTTGATGCTGCAGAGTTGATTAGAGAAGATAAGCTTATTTATATAATGACTTTACAAGTGTCTGAGAATCTCACAGTCATGAAAACTGAGCTTCAGATATCAGAGAAATACTGAGATCTTACAGAGATATTCAGTTCAGCTAAAACAGCTGAGCTTTCTTCTCACTGTAAGAAGAATCTGATAATAGATTTGATAAAAGAACAGAAACTCTTCTGAGAATCAATCTATAAGCTCTTTCACTATGAGACAGAGGTCTTGTGAATCTATGTAAAGAAGAATCTGAAGAATGACTTCATTCAATCTTCACAGGTCTCTGTGAGAGTCTCTGTGATGTTTATAAAGAAGAAGAATAAAGATCTCAGATTATATATAGATTACTGTGATCTGAACTCTAAGATAATAAAGAGCTGCTATTCTCTGTCTCTGATTAAGAATGTGATCAACTGTCTTACAGAAGCTGTTATATTCATATAACTGAATGTGATCAATGTATATACATGACTGCAAATACAGTCTGAAAATGAATGAAAGACTGTCTTTAAAACTGCACTGAGATTGTTTGAATATCTAGTGATGTCTTTTGATCTGACTAATATCTCTGCAGCATTTCAGTCTTTTATCAATAAAACACTTTGTGTATATCTGAATGTCTTCATGATAATATATCTGAATGATGTGATGATGTACTTCATGAAGAAGAAAGAATACACTGAGCATGTACAAAGTGTATTGAAGATCTTAGATGAGGCAGAACTGTATATTAAGCTTATAAAGTATAACTTCAGTGTCTGCTGAATTAATTTCCTAGAATATATAATCACTGTAAATGATATTCAGATGAAATCTTTGCAGATTGAGACTATTCTATCATAACTGAAGCTAACTAGTATTTATGAGATTCAGATCTTTCTGAGCTTTGTGAATTTCTATAGATAATTTATTCTTGTGTTTATGAGAATCTTCTTGATTCTTATAGACATACTGAAGAGTGAAAATAAGAAGAAGTTACTCTATAAACAGAGAATGAAAAGATTGTTAAGAAGAAAGAACTGTAAGAACTTTCTTATCTCAGAAGCTCACAGAGTCTTTATAAGATTGAAACAGATATTCACAGACACAGTGATACTGTTTCACTTTGATCTCTTACTCTTAATCAGATTGAAGATAGATACCTTCTTCTTTATAATTTCAGAAATAGTCTCATAATTACAGCTAAATAAGAACTGAGTTTCAATGACCTTTTTCTTACAGAAGATGTAATCTACAGAGATCAACTATAATATTCATAATCAGAAGCTTCTCATGATAGTGAAATTCTTCTGTCACTGATATCACTACTTCAAGAGTCTTACAACAGTGATTACTGTTAAAACTGATTATAACAGCTTGTAATAGTTTACTTTAATCAAGAAACTCTTACAGCAGTAGATTCACTGAGCTCAGAGACTGAGTGAGTTCTGATTCAAGATAGAATATATCAAGAAAACTAAGAACTCAGCAGATGAACTCTCTCACAGATCAGACTATATTAAGAAGATCAGAGTGACAGATACAGAGAAGCTAGAGAAGACAGAAAAGCTTTACAGAATGCTCAGACTGAGTGTTATGAAGAGATTGACTGAAGAGTCTCTCAATCCCTTATAAGAGAAGAGAAAGAAGAGAGAGAAGAAGCCTGTATAACTACTCTCTATAACACTGAGAGTCAATACTCTGAGAATCTCTGTGAGAATTCTTGAAGAGAGTATCTATAATCTGAAGAATTTACAGACTTTGAGAAGCATCATGAAAGATCTGATGCAAGAGAAAACAGAGTATAAGTCTTTGCAAGATCTTCTATTCAGATTATCTGAACTGTAACTGAAGAATGAATATACTTAGTATATTCAGAAACTGCTCACAGCAGAGATCAACTCTACAGAAATAAAGAATTAAAGAGACTTAAATAATCTCTTGTAAAGAGAGAGCTGAATTTATATGCCTGTAAATAAGTTTCTATATGTAGAACTTATCAAAAGACATCATAACTTTTCTCTAGTAAGTCATTTTATAGATACTAGAACTCATGAGTTGCTCATAAGAAAATACTTCTGACTGAAGATATGAGAACTTGTGAAGAAGATAGTGAATTCTTGTACTATTTATCAGAGTTCACAGATAGTGTGATTCAGGTCATATGAAGAACTTACTTCTCTACTCATTTCATGAGAACCTTGAGAACAGCTAGGAATGAATACTCTTATATACCTGCTTTGACAGTGTGCTGATAATAGTGAATTACTTCATCAAGATGACACACTTTATACTTATTCACAAGAACTTAAAGTCAAAGAATTTGACTTACATCTTTATTCATAATGTGATTCAGTTGTATGAATTGTCTGTGAATATTATCTCAGATAGAGAATTAATCTTTACAGAAGAGTTCTGATCTGATCTGATAACTATACTGAAGATCTCACAAGATCTAAGCATGACTTTTCATTAACAGACAGATGATCAGACAGAATACCTGATAAGTATATTGAAACAGTATCTGCAGTACTTTGTCAATTACAATCAGAATAACTGAGTGCATTGATTATCACTCACAGAGTTTGTATATAACAACTCAAAGCATGTCAGCATAGATAAAACTCTCTTTAAGATACTCACTGAGACTCATCTGCAGATGATCTTGATGAACTTATAAGAGTACACTATAAAGTGTAGTGATACTCATGAATGAGCTGAGAGAATTCAAGAGATTTAGAAGAAAGCTCACAAATTCTTGAGAAAGACTTAAGAGTATCAGAAGAGATACTATGACTTCAAGCACATTGTGAAGAGTTTCAAGAAAGATGATAGAGTCTGACTAAGTCTAGAAAACATTATCATATAAAGATCTAGTAAGAAGCTGAATCTCTTATGAACAGAGTCTTATAAGATTGTGAAGAAAGTTAGCTTATAGTTTTATAGATTGAAACTGTTATCTGAGTTACAGATATACAATGTTTTTCATGTCTCTTTACTCTGTAAATATAAGAAATTTCTAGAAGAGAACTCTGTGACTCATCACTCTGTCTGTGAAGTACTAGAGAGTGAAAGAGAATATCAGATTAAAGAGATTATTAACTCAGAGAAATGAGATCATAAGCTCTGATTCAAGATTCAGTGACAAGAGTATTCTGACAAGATGAATAAGTTCACTTGAGAATCATCTGAGTAGATAAGATATTTACAGAAGCTGAGACATGACTTTCATATTATAAATTCTGACAAGTCAGAATGACATAATCTTTGCTAAGAATCTGATTGTGACAAAGATATTAACACTGTCATTTATAAATTCTAGTCTACAAGATGATGAGTTTCTACTGAGATGAACAGTCTGCAGTGTACATAAGAAAAGAAGAAATCATATTCTTATTAAAGCTAAAAAACAAGAAAACAAACAGAGCTGTGAACACAATTTGAAGATTAATAAAGAAAAAAACAAAGAAAACTTAAATTCACACTCTCAACATCTGTGACACTCAACTCTCTCACAACTATTAATTTTTCTCTTCAAAGAAGCAGAGAGTATCATGTCTGCAGTACAGATAATTGTTGCATTTAGTATGAAGATCATCAGAAATACACAGACTTTAGAAGAGCTGAATATCAGAGTATACACAGTTACAGCAGAGTCTTGAGAGCTGATCATCTGTACATGTGACTAGATACTTCTTATAAAGCTGAGTCTGCTCTCTCAGTTGTACTGAAGTATTCAGTCTGAAAATAATTAAGATGTGAAGAGAGAGCTCATCTGTTCAGATCAACTCTCATTACAAATTCATGACATTTGCATTGTCTTGATTACCTGGATTTTATAAGTACTCAGAGACTCATCTCTCATTGACAATAAGATTGTGAAAATGCGCTGCAGTGTGAGAACTATCAGTAGAAAATCTAGACATATTTGCATATGCCTGGTCAGAGATTGTATGAGCAGAGAAGAGATAATCATAGACCTGTGAGACTGCAGAAGACACTGACAACATCAGAAGCTTTGTAAGAACTGTCAGCTAGAATCTGTAAGAAATTACTTATAAGAAGACTTACAGCAAAGAAAGAAACTGTGCTACTTGAAGTCAGAGACTGATCTGAGAAAGAAATGAGATAAGCTGCTGATCTGAAGATCAGATGCAGTAATGAGACTGAGAAGAATGAAGATGTGATCATGAGCAGCAGCATCTCTGCTTCATCAGCTGATAAAAAGCAATCAGAGAAGTCACAGAGATATTCACAAGAAGCTTAGTAACAGTCAGACATTATTTACAAAGATATTAAAATTGAAAAAATTTTTATTCTTGAGAAGTTCTTGAATCAATATATAGATATTATTAGAAACACTCTCTCTCTATCATCTGAATGAAAACACTTCACAGATGAATGAGAATACTCACAGTTTGTAAGAATGAGAGCTGTTATAAAAAAAGAGAAAAGAAGATGAGATTTCATGAACAGATCTGAGATATTTATACTACTCTAAAGAGATTTGCTTACACTGTGAGTGATTCTGTGAAACAGTCAGATCACTCTAGTAAATAAGAGTGATTGTGAATCACAGGCCTGAATCTTTCTATATGACTATAAAGAGTGATTGCAGACTGCAGATATCTTAATTCTACAATTCTACAGAATTAGTGAAAGAATGAAAAATTCCTCACAATTCTACAGTGTCAAAGAACAATGATTCATGAGAATTAGTGAAAAATCAACTTGTAAATATTTCTCTTTGATAAGAGTAATCTTACAGAGAGTGATTCATCTGTGAGATGAATCTATGTGATGATTACATAAGAATCTCATGAAAATGATTGAGAGTCAACTGAAACTCTTCTGTATAAAAGATGTGAGATAAATCTGTGTAATAGTCAGAGAAGAATCTGTAAATCATAAAGAATCTCATGAAATAAGAAACTGAGTGACAGACTCTTTTTCCTTTATAATAACAAGAGATTTTTTCTCACTGAGATTTTTTATAAATGTGAAGAGTTTTTAGTGAGTATTACTGCAGTGCTGAGCTGATTCTATAAAGTCACTCAGTGAAAGGCTTCATGAATGAAGTCTTAGAGAGAGAAGAGTATATAAGAAATCTCACTTCTTACAGATTCTTTATCTCTATTTCTATCTCTCATGTAATCAATAGAGCTAGCGGCCCTTGACTACACATCACTATATAGACTGGAGTTCGCGAATACTATTCATAACTCAGCTTGAATGCTATTATACATTTGACCTCTACATTTTATCTTTCTACTGTGAATACTTCTAGTAGTTAACAGTACATATCACGCCAAGCTGCAAACATCTGAATAATCACCTGTGAGTACTTATTCTTACAGAAACATCTGTGAACATATAAGATCAAGTCATCTCAATCTCTGAAAATACTCAGAGATCAGATGAGATTAGTTTCAATGAGCTGTTCACTGTAGTGATCTGAGCAGATGAAGAGAGACAGTATAATATGTAAGACAGAATTACAAAGATGAAAGCTGCTGAATCTAGTCACTGAACACTGTATTATATAGAGATTGTATAAGAGTAGTGACTAGCAGACAAAGAAAAAGTGTAAGAAAAGAAAAGAGATAATGAATTGATCATTAATTATAAGAGTCAGTTATAAAAGACAAATGTTATTATACACATCTCATTCATTTTCATACATTACATATTAATCTATTTTCAACATCACATCATCTGAAAAATGTCAAAAACAAAAGAAATCTCAAAACTTGAGATCTGTAAGAGATTTGAGAGCTGTAAGTCACTCTTATAATAATATTATGTATGTCTCTGATTTCTCTATCACTCTGCATACAACATTAATGTCATTTATCACAAGATTGACTGGAATGCTAATATAGAAATGTGTATATGTACATGTAGAGAAATTGAAGAAGAGTGTGAGATCTGTAAGATCAGAAGTCAGAGCAGAGAAAGTGAAGACAGAAGAAATGAAAGAGAGAGGCACAGAACTAGATGAATAATGAGAGTCACTCAGAGCTGAATACTTATAATTCAGTGTGCATATGACCTTCTCTGCAGAAAAGAGAGAAGAAGTAACAGAAGAAGCTTGAGAGTGAGAGAGAATAGTCTCAGCAGTGTTATCATCTTTGATTAAAATGACCTCTGATGCTGGAGCAACTAAGAACTATTGTTAGTATATGAAACTGTAAAAACAGAGATAATAATTACTGAATGAATACCTGCTGGCCTTAGAATTGTACATGTAATTACAACATGCATGAGGCTCCTCAGAAAGAGAGAGAGAAACACAGAGAAATACAGGAAGCAGAACACAGTGTGTGAACAGCTTATTCTCATGACAACATCTCAGATAAGATGTACAAGCCTCACATCTGCAGGTGTAAAAGAGTACAACATCTGTGTTCTCATTCTCAAAAACACAGATATCTTTCACCTGTATCATGAAGTTGAATGACAGATACTAGAGAATAGACTGATACAGATCTATCATTCTGAAGAAATTCATTAGAGCAGATATCTCTGTAATGTTAAACTTTACAGTTGTGAAAAGCTTCTTGATATCTATGAACATCACAACTTCATGCACAGTGAAACTCATAATGATTTTCCTTAAGAACAGAAAAGTCAGTGTTAGAAAGAAAAGATGAAAAAGAAAAAGACTTACAATCTCAATACTGTTGAGAGAGGGAATAATTCTCTGATATAAATAAATGATTATCTCATCATAAATATTTAAAATAAACATAATAATCAGTATCTGTGACTGAGCTTCAGATAGTTATATTGTATACAGTCTTTATATAATAAATTATTCTGAGAGTTTGTAAGAATAAGTGCTCGCAGGCGATTATTCGGGTGTTTGCAGCTTGGTGTGATATATACTGTTAACTACTAGAAGTGTTCATGATAGAAAGATAAAATGTAGAGATTAAATGTATAATAGCATTCAAGCTGAGTTATGAATAGTATTTGTGAACTTCAGTCTATATAGTTATGTGTAGTCAAGAGCCGCTAGCCCTATTGATTATGCAAGAGATAGAAATAGAGATAAAGAATTCATAAGAAGTGAGATTTCTTACATACTCTCTTCTCTTTAAGGCTTTGTCCATGAAGCCTTTCACTGAGTGACTTCATAGTCAGCTCAGCACTGTAGTGATACTTACTAAAAACTCTTCACATCTATAAAAAACCTCAGTGAGGAAAAATTCCTTGTTACTGTGAAGAGAAAAGAGTCTGTCACTCAGTTTCTTATTCTGTAAGATTCTTTATAGTCTACAGATTCTTCTCTAACTATTATACAGATTCATCTCACATCTTTCATACAGAAGAGTTCTGATTGACTCTCAATCATTTTCATGAGATTCTTGTGTAATCATTACACAGATTCATCTTGCAGATGAATCACTCTCTATGAGATCACTCTCATTAAAAAGAAACATTTGTGAGTTAATCTTTCATTCATTCTTGCAAATCATTGCTCTTTGATACTGTAGAATTGTGAGGAATTTTCCATTCTTTCATCAATTCTGTAGAATTGTAGAATCAAGATGTCTGTGATCTGCAATCATTCTTTATAGTCACATAGAAAGATTCAGGCCTGTGATTCATAATTACTCTTATTTATTAGAGTGATCTGACTGTTCTGCAGAATCACTCACAGTGTAAGCAAACCTCTTTAGAGTAGTATAAATATCTCAGATCTGTTCATGAAATCTCATCTTCTTTTCTCTTTTTTCATAACAGCTTTCATTCTCACAAACTGTGAGTATTCTTATTCATCTGTGAAGTGTTTTCACTCAGATAATAGAGAGAGAGTGTTTCTGACAATATCTGTGTATTGATTCAAGAACTTCTCAAGAATAAAAATTTTTTCAATTTCAACATCTTTATAAATAATATCTGACTACTGCTGAGCTTCTTGTAAGTATCTCTGCAACTTCTCTGATCACTTTTTATCAGCTGATGAAGCAGAAGTGCTGCTGCTCATAACTGTGTCTTCATTCTCCTCAGTCTCACCATCACATCTGATCTTCAGGTCAGCAGCTTATCTCATCTCTCTCTCAGATCAGTCTCTGACTTCAAGCAGTGCAGTCTCTCTCTTTGCTGTAAGTCTTCTCATAAGTAATTTCTTACAGATTCTAGCTGACAGTTCTTGTAAAGCTTCTGATATTATCAGTGTCTTCTGCAGTCTCACAGGTCTATGATCATCTTCTCTCTGCCTGCACAATCTCTGACCAGGCATATGTGAATATGTCTAGATTCTCTATCAATGATTCTCACACTGTGATGCATTTTCACAATCTCATTGTCAATGAGAGATGAGTTTCTGAGTACTCACAAAATTCAGGTAATCAAGACAATGCAAATATCATGAATTTGTAACAGAAGTTGATCTGAACAGATGAGCTCTCTCTCTGTATTCTCATTGTTTCTGAG
Organism: Blastomyces dermatitidis ER-3; assembly: GCF_000003525.1. NCBI lineage: Eukaryota > Fungi > Ascomycota > Eurotiomycetes > Onygenales > Ajellomycetaceae > Blastomyces > Blastomyces dermatitidis. The sequence goes on along the minus strand of NW_025544783.1, from coordinate 1,021,320 downwards.
CTGAATACTTCAGCACAACTGAAAGAGTGAACACAGCTTTATAAGAAGTATCTGATCACATGTGCAGATGATCAGTCTTTAAGACTCTGCTGCAACTGTGTGTGCTCTGATGTCTGACTTCTCTGAAGTCTGTGCATTTCTGATGATCTTCATGTCAAATGTAATAATTATCTGTATCACAGACATGATGCTCTCTGCTTCTTTGAAGAAGAAAATTGATAGTTATAGAGAGATTGAGTATCACAGATGTTGATAATATGAGTATGAATTTTCTTTATTTTTTCTTTGTTGATCTCTAAATTGCATTTATAACTCTGTTTATTTTCTTGTTTTTTAGCTTTAATAAGAACATATTTTCTTCTTCTCTTGTGTACATCACAGACTGTTCATCTCAGTAGAAACTCATTATCTTGTAGACTAGAGTTTGCAAATGACAGTGTTAATATCTTTATCATAATCAGATTCTTAGTGAAGACTGTGTCATTCTGACTTATCAGAATTCACAGTATGAAAGTCATGTCTCAGCTTCTGCAGATATCTTATCTGCCTGAATAGTTCTTAAGTGAACTTATTCATCTTATCAGAATACTCTTATCACTGAATCTTGAATCAGAGCTTGCAATCTCACTTCTCTGAGTCAATAATCTCTTTAATCTGATATTCTCTTTCACTCTCTAGTGTTTTGCAGACAGAGTGATGAGTCACAGGATTCTCTTCTGAGAATTTCTTATATTTATGAAACAAAGAGACATGAAAAACATTGTATATCTGCAACTCAGATAGCAGTTTCAATCTGTAGAACTGTGAGCTAACTTTCTTTATAATCTTACAAGACTCTGTCTGCAAGAGATTCAGCTTCTTACTAGATCTCTGTGTAATGATGTTTTCTAGACTCAGTCAGACTCTATCATCTTTCTTAAAACTCTTTATAATATACTTGAAGTCATAGTATCTCTTCTGATACTCTTGAGTCTTTCTCAAGAATTTGCAGACTTTCTTTCAAATCTTCTGAATTCTCTCAGTCTGTTCACAGATATCATCACACTCTATAGTGTACTCTCACAGATTCATCAAGATCATCTGTGAATGAGTCTCAGTGAGCATCTCAAAGAGAGTTTTATCTGTACTGATATACTTTGAGTTGTTGTATATAAACTCTGTGAGTGATAATTAATGCACTCAGTTATTCTGATTGTAATTGACAAAGCACTGCAGATACTGTTTTAATATACTTATCAGATATTCTGTCTGATCATCTGTCTGTTGATGAAAAGCTGTGCTTAGATCTTATGAGATCTTCAGTATAGTCATCAGGTCAGATCAGAACTCTTCTGTGAAGATTGATTCTCTATCTGAGACAATGTTTACAGGTAATTCATGCAATCAGATCACATTGCAGATGAAGATATAAGTTAAATTCTTTAACTTCAAGTTCTTATAAGTGAGTATAAAGTGTGCTATCTTGATGAAGTAATTCACTATCATCAGTACACTGTCAAAGCAGGTATTATATATGTTCTTGCTTTCAGAGAGGCTTACAAGAGCATTCATTTCTAGCTGTTCTCAAGGTTTCTGCAGAATGAGTAGAGAAGTAAGTTCTTCATATAATCTGAACTACACTACTCACAAATTCTGATAAATAGTACAAGAATTCACTATCTTCTTCACAAGTTCTTATATCTTTGATCAGAAGTATTTTCTTACAAGCAACTCATGAGTTCTAGTATCTGTAAAATGACCTGCTAGAGAAGAGTCATGATACCTTTTAATAAGTTCTATATATAGAAACTCATTTATAAGTATATAAATTCAGTTCTCTCTTTACAAGAGGTTATTTAAGTCTCTTCAACTCTTTATTTCTGCAGAATTGATTTCTGCTATAAGCAGTTTCTGAATATACTGAGTATATTCATTCTTCAGTTGCAGTTCAGACAATCTGAATAGAAGATCTTGTGAAGACTTATACTCTGTTTCTTCTTACATCAGGTCTTCTGCAGTGCTTCTCAAAGCCTGCAAACTCTTCAGATTATAGATACTCTCTTCAAGAATTCTCATGAAGATTCTCAGAGTGTTGACTCTCAGTGTTGTAGAGAGTAGTTGTACAGACTTTTTCTCTCTCTTTCTCTTCTTCTCTTATAAGAGATTAAGAGACTCTTCAGTCAATCTCTTTGCAACACTCAGTCTGAGTATTCTGTGAAGCTTTTCTGTCTTCTCTAGTCTCTCTGTGTCTGTCACTCTGATCTTCTTAACATAGTCTGATCTGTAAGAGAGTCTGTTCACTGAGTTCTTAGTTTTCTTAATATATTCTATCTTGAATCAGAACTCACTCAGTCTCTGAGCTCAGTGAATCTGTTACTGTAAGAGTTTCTTGATTGAAGCAAACTGTTATAAGCTGTTATAATCAGTTTTAACAGTAATTACTGTTACAAGGTCCTCAAAGTAGTGATGTCAGTGATGAAAGAATTTCACTATTATAAGAAGCTTCTGATTATGAATGTTATAGTTGATCTTCACAGATTGCATCTTTCATAAGAAAAAGATCACTGAAACTCAGTTCTCATTTAACTGTAGTTGTAAGACTATTTCTGAAATTGCAAAGAAGAAGACATCTGTCTTTAATCTGATTAAGAGTAAGAGATTAAAGTGAAACAGTATCACTGCATCTATAAATATCTATTTCAATCTTGTAAAGATCTCATGAGCTTCTGAGATAAGAAAGTTCTTACAGTTCTCTCTTCTTAACAATCTTTTCATTCTTCATTCACAGAATGACTTCTTCTTGTTTTCACTCTTCAGCATGTCTGTAAGAGTCAAGAAGATTCTTATGAATACAAAGATAAACTGTCTATAGAAATTCACAAAGCTCAGAAAGATCTGAATCTCATGAATACTAGTTAGCTTCAGTCATGATAGAATAGTCTCAATCTGTGAAGATTTCATCTGAATATCATTTATAATGATTACATATTCTAGGAAATTAATTCAGCAGGCACTGAAGTTGTACTTTGTGAGCTTAATATACAGTTCTGTCTCATCTAAGGCCTTCAACACACTTTGCATATGCTCAGTATGTTCTTTCTTCTTCATGAAGTACATCATCACATTATTCAGATATATTATTATAAAGACATTCAGATATGCATGAAGTGTTTTATTAATAAAAGACTGAAATATCACAGAGACATTAGTCAGATTAAAAGACATCACTAGATATTCAAACAATCTCAGTGCAGTTTTAAAGACAGTCTTTCATTCATTCTCAGACTGTATTCACAGTCATGTATATACATTGATCATATTCAGTTGTGTGAATATGACAGCTTCTGTGAGACAGTTGATCACATTCTCAATCAAAGACAGAGAATAGCAGCTCTTTGTTATCTTGAAGTTCAGATTATGATAGTCTATATATAATCTGAGATCTTTATTCTTCTTCTTTATAAACATCACAGGGGCTCCTGCAGAGGCCTGTGAAGATTGAATAAAGTCATTCTTCAGATTTTTCTTCACATAGATCTGCAAGATCTCTGTCTTGTGATGAAAGAGCTTATAGATTGATTCTCAGAAGAGTTTCTGCTCTTCTATTAAATCTATTATCAGATTCTTCTCATAGTGAGAAGAAAGCTCAGCTGTCTTAGCTGAGCTGAATATCTCTGTAAGATCTCAGTATTTCTCTGATATCTGAAGCTCAGTTTTCATGACTGTGAGATTCTCAGACACTTGCAAAGTCATTATATAGATGAGCTTGTCTTCTCTGATTAACTCTGCAGCATCAACTGATTCTATCTTTATAAGTGAGTCTGTCAACACTGATCAGAAGTATAAACCTGACTTATAAACAGCTATGTATGAATTGTGTCTTTGAAGTCATACAAGTCTCAAGTACATGTCATCTGTAATATCTGTGATAATCACAGTTTCTGCAAATCTTCTCCAGATTTCAGAGAGATCTTGCAATTCAAAGATGACTCTTGTGAGTCTCTCAGCTCTCAGATCTGAGTTCTCATGCTCTGCTTGTTATAAGAGCAGATTCTCAGTCTTCATCTTTCAGTTCATCTACTCTGTGAGCTTTAGAGACATCACAGTGACCTGGGATTCTGAGTTCATCAATGCTTCTTATACTTGTAAGACAGCAGTATTATGATACAGTCTCTCTCTGTAAGCAAGCATTTTCATTGAGAGAGCAACAGATTCAGATATCAGCTTCAAGACCCTTAAGAAGGCTGTTACTGACTCTGTTCATAACTTCTCAAATTCTCATTTTAATTTGTTTGAACAGTTTGTGCAGAGATATTCTAGTTTAGAACAGATGAAGTAGAGTTTCTTTTTCTTAATCTCTCTGTTATACACTCTATTCATAGAAGCTTATGAAGCTCTCTCTTTCTACTCAGCAGTCAGATATGAATCTCTCTGTATCTTATTATCTTTTTCTGACAAATCTGTTCTCTGTTATTCTGATTCTCACAGAGCTGATTGATGATTCACTCTTCACAGGTCTGTGACTCTCACAGTGATCTGTAAGTGATGAATGAGAGTCATCAGTTTCTTCAGAGTCAAGAGCTTAAAGTCTTACTCAATGAGCTTGTTCTGTATGTCTTTATTCAGTCTCTTTGTAAATATCATTATTCAGGTCTTGTTTCAGAGCTCTGTTTTCACAGATCTCAATTTACATCACAATTTCATGAAGTGCTGTGAGTAGTTTTTATCAGATTTCTTGCCTCTTTTTCTAATATTAATGATCACAGTTCAGATGTTCTCTGTTCAGCTCACAGAGTTTCTCAACTTATTCTCTAGATAGGTCTTAAGAACAGATCATCAGAATCTCTCATAATTATTCTCTAGATAATTCAGCCAGTTCTTGACTTCAGTGTAATAGAGATCTGTCATCATATAGATGACAGCTTCTTCATCTTTCATATCACATAGTCAGGCTTGTAAGTCAATTTCAAATGCAAACTTATAAAAGCTTTTATAGATTATAATTTGATAGATAATCTTAAGTGATCACAGCTTGAGAAAGTTTCTTTTCAGTTTGTAAGTGTTTCTGAAGATTATGTCTAGAGACTCAGTTCAAGAGTGTTTGCAGACAGTAAGTATTTCTTGTAGAAAAATAGCTTGATTCTGCAGAAGATGCTCAAGAATATTCTTCACTGAGATTAGTTTATTCATGAGTTTGAAGAGTTTCTCTGTCACAGATGTAGAGAATGATGTCTCATAAGTAATTAATAAGTTCTCTGAGACTTCTTTCATGAGAGTTATTCATGATTCAGATGACTGCTTCTGAGTATCTGCAGTAGAGTTCGCAGGGGTTGAAGCATGCAAGTTTCTAGTTCTTTCAGTTATAACAGGCAGTTGCTGACTGACTGAGCTTGAAATATAAGAATAAGTGCTCACAGGCAATTATTCAGATGTTTGCAGCTTGATGTGATATGTACTGTTAACTACTAGAAGTGTTCATAATAGAAAGATAAAATGTAGAGATCAAATGTATAATAGTATTCAAGCTGAGTTATGAATAGTATTCATGAACTTCAGTCTATATAGTTGTGTGTAGCCAAGAGCCGCTAGCCCTATTGATTACATGAGAGATAGAAATAGAGGTAAAGAATCCGCGAGAAGCGGGATTTCTTACAGAGTTAGTAAGAAGAATGAAAGTATATACACTGAGAGATATGATTTATTAAGTCTATACAACATCTTCTTGAAACAGGAAGAGCTGATAATGAATGCAGAGACAGTAAAACCAGAAGTAGCAGAAGTAGAGATTACAGAAACAGAGATAGTGAGAGAGGAACCAGGCACAGAAACAGATGTAGAAGATTGAGAGAAAGCAGCAGAGAAAGAAACAGAGAGAGCAGAGAGAAATACAGAAGACTCAGTCACATATGATATAAGTAATTTCTTCATTATTATATTCTTCAAGTTCTCAATCAATGATTTAACACTGAGTTCACTATTATCAGTGAATGCAGATCTGTCAACATGTGAAGATTCTACATGAATAAAAACAAATATATCAGCATCTGTATTTATGTAAAATTATGTTAGAAAACACAATCAGAAACCTGCTGAAGAAAACAGTCAGAGATATATAAGAAGATGAAGAAGATGTGTCATTTATAATAATATGTTCTGACAATTATTAGAAGATAAACAAGTTCTGATCACATTTCATAATATGTTACACTTACTGCTAACAAACTGCCTGGTATGAGCACTACAATGATGCTTGTTGTGGGAATGAGAAGTCATTGCCAGAAACATATATAATATAATAGAAGAACAGATGAAAAGAGTTGAATAGAAGAAGAGATAGAAATCTTGAGTGAGATGATAATGTTCAATGATGATAATGATGAAGATGATAATTGAAGAATAAGAAAAGTTAGTGAATAAGTGATGTAATATAGTGAAAGTTTCTTTGTGAGAGTGTATATGAGATGCTAGCCGAATCAGAAATAGATCACATGATTACAAAACACTAGTAGTGAGCTAATTCACATGAAGCTAGAGTGTATAACATGATCATGTGAGTGTGATCAAATCTGATGAGAGAGAATGTGATTCAGAAGAATGTACAATCATTGAATAATCTCACAGCTGCTTCTGAACTACTAGCGTACGCATACAAGTGTAAAGAGGCCATAGTGTACACTAATTAATTTAGTGTATGAGATTACAATATAAGAAGCCGGCGTACGCCTGTAATCGTACGCTGGCTTAAGCAACCTTTGAATCACAATATAAAGAAATAGATGAGTTTTTCTGCTAACTGTATAGAGCTTTCTTTTCTCATCTTTATTCAAATTAAATGTGTGATAAGTTAGTTTCTTATATATTGATTTAAAATGTGAAAAATGTAGTTAATAAGTGACTTACAGATCTCTTAATATATTCTGTTCTATGTATAAAATTCTCTGCAAAAGTGATGTGTTTTTAAGAATAAAGTTAACAGTAGTGACAGGATTTTTTAAAAAGATTCTCTCTCTTATGAAACATTTTTCTTTCCTCTCTCTCAATTATAATAGTGAGTGTATGAGAGTATCATTCTCAGAGAATAATAAAGAACTTATTCTGATATTTTCTAGTGAGTAAATATCTTTGTGATGCAGCTGTGACCTCTGTGACTGTCAAGAAAGCTCAGTTGAAGACAGAGACAGCACTGTATTGAAATTCTGATCAAGATATCTCAAATAAAATGCTTGAAAATAGAGTGAAGCTCATTACATCTATTATTCTAGCAAGTGTTAAAGATAATATTTCAAAGAGAAAGTCTTTTGAGTATTTAAAACCTTGATGAAATGAGAATATCACATCTAAAAGAAAACAATTGACTACTGCTAGAAGAGATTGAAAGAATGATATAATTTCTGATAAAGAGTTCAAAGCTGTCAGAAATGAATATTTTTCAGATATTAAAAAAGCTAAAACAGACTGCTGGAATAAATTTCTTGAAGAAGCACAAGAAAAAGAAGTTTTTAAAGCTTTTAACTATACTAAAACAAGAAGTGTAGCAAAACTTTCAACCTTAGAATATAAGTTTCAGAATGAATCATATACAGCAAACTCTTTTGAGAAAAAATGTCAAGCTTTTATAAGAACTCTCTTTCAATACTCATCAGATTCAGATTCAGAGAAAGAGAATATATCACTTCTTAACTATATTGATGAAAATGACTGGGAATGACCTGATCTTACTCAAGATGAATTAGAGTCAGCTATTTTCTCAAGTTCAGTTAAGACTGCTGCAGGGCCTGATTCAATTAATCACTTGATTATTCAAAATACATACTTCTACTTAAAGAATGAATATTTTGAGCTCTTTTTCAATCTCTTGAAAAATGAATATCATTCTGAATGCTGAAGAGAAGCCACTGGAGTGATTCTTGCAAAACCTAATAGAAAAACTTCAATTCTCAAGTCATATAGAGTAATATCTCTATTGAACTGTCTAGAAAAGGTTTTAGAAAAGATAATAGCTACTCAACTATCTTTTATAAGCTCTGTCAGTAATTCTCTTTTATTCAGTGAATAAATAAGAGATAGAAAATAGTGTTCTGCAATTGACACTGTTCTCTCAGTTGTTCATGATATTCAAATAGCAAAGTATGAAGATCTGGTCTCAACTGCAGTTTTTATTAATATAAAAGAAGCATTTAATTATATTTCAAAGTCAAAGTTAATTCAGACATTGAAGATGTTAAAACAGCTACTTTCTCTAATAAAATGAGTTAACTGTTTTATATCTAAAAGAATTATACAACTTTTCTTTGATGAAATGAAATAAGACAAGACTGAGATAAAAATAGAAGTACTATAAGAATCTTCAATCTCACTCATTTTATTTACAATATACACTGTATATCTATTCAAGAATAGAAATATGAGAATAGTGAGATCTCTGAGTTATATGAATGATATTAATCTAGTCTACAGCTTAAAAACTATCAAAGAGAATTTGAAAGTGATTAAAGAAGCTGTAAAGAAAATCTTTATTAGAGCAGATATTAATTAAATTCAATTTAATATGAATAAAACTGAGTTAATTCATTTCTTTTCTAGATTCAATGAGAAAGAACTATCTCTAACTCTTTTAAATAGAGAGATTAAACCCAGTGTAAATGTCAAATGATTAGAAGTATGGTTAAACTTCAAGTTAAATTTTAAATATCACATTCAACAAAGAACTGTCAAGGCAGAAAGACTATTAAACAACATAATCAGACTATCAAATACAGAGAGAGATCTATTCTTCCAGGCTATGAGACAGTTATATATAGCCTGTATTACATCAGTAGCTGATTATAAAGTTCAAGTTTGATGAAATAATTAAGAGAATTTCACTGAACTCTTTTAAAGTCTGTAAAACAGAGTCTTGAGAAGAATTCTGAGAGCATTTCAATCATCTTCTATTAAAGCAATGGAAATTGAAGCTTCAATTTCTTCTTCTGCTATTAGATTTGAAAAGATCTGTATGAACTATACTCTGAGAGTTATAAAGATGAGCTCAAATTATATAATCAGAGAAAGAGTCTCTTCTTCATTTTCATTAATTAACTCTGGAAATGAACTGAATTGGAATAGATTTCTTAATTGAAATGAAAATAATTCTTCAAAGAAAATATCTTCTCAACTGTACAGACTATGCTCTCTGATTAAAAATCAATTTTCTTCTTTAAATGTTGAAAAAGTGAGTCATGAGAAGTTATCTCTCTGGAGAGAAAAGCTTGAATCTCTTATAGACTTATAAATAAGTGAACTATCAAAAGAGAAAGAATATAAACAGTATTTGAAGAGAATTTCTACAATCAATATAAAAGACTCTATTCTGATTTATTCAGATGACTCAAAAAATGAGAATCTGAATAGATTAGATGCAGGCATTGCTTATACTGAAGATAATATCAATTTTATCTCAGATTTCTGAAATCTAGACTGTGAATCTGAAGTCTTTGATACTGAACTATTTATAATAGTGAAAGCTTTCAAACTTATAGAAATAAAATCTCATAAAAGAGAAAATAGTTTGAAAGAGACATGAATATTCTCTGATAGTTAAGCTGCTTTAAAAAGACTTAGAAATAGTCAGATTTATAATAATCAAATGAATCTTGAACTGATCTTAAACTCTGTTTTGAAAATTCAAAAGAGAAGAATATCAAAGCTGATAATTCATTTACACTGAGTTTCTGCTCATATGAATATTCGTGATAATGAATTGACTAATTCAGCTGTAAAAAAGAGTGCAGAATTAAGCAGATCTATTCAAAAGATTATGTTCTAGTCTTTTATAAAGAGAAAAATAAAAGAATCTTATTTAGATAAGTGAAATGAAAGCTGACAGAAACAAAAGAAGAGTATACATTATTCAAGATTTGAAACAAAACTCAAGTGAAAATCTTGTTCAATTAAATGTAAAAAGAAAATATTCTCATCTATAATACAGCTGAAACTAGAACATGACTATTTCAAATCTTATATACAAAGATTTGATGATAGATTTAACTTAATAGAATGCTCATTCTGCAATGCAAATAAGAATTCTGAGTATATTATAATACACTGTATGTTATATAATAGTCTCAGAGTCAGATTGAAAGAGAAGTATAATCTAAATTAATTAAATATAAGATTCTTATTCTCAACTGAGACAGGAATTAAATACTTAATAGACTTTCTATCACAAACTCAAGCAGTTACAAGAAAATGGCTAAATTCAGAATTATCTGAATATGAAGAGAAGGAAATCAATCAGATATAGTCTGTTAAAACAGCTATATACTATCTTTTAATAATTTGTTTTGTTACAGTCTCTCTTTACTTTATCTTTTTCTTTCAATTTCTTTCTATCTATCTATTTAATGTGTCTATCTTTAAGACTGTGTTCTATTTCTCTTTTTCTTTATCATAATATTGTTAAATGGTTTTAAAGTATCAGAAGATGTTAAAACACTGTAATTTGTAAACAGTTTTTATATTCTGAGCTGGAATTTTCTGATTTTACATATCTGAAATTGATGAATGTATAATAGTTAACTTTACAGATATAGGAAAAACTCTGAGAACTAAAATTTCTCAGGTAGATATCATAGTCTCTGACTACATACATCTATAATTGAAGAATAATAATAATAATAATAATAATAATAATAATAATAATATAAGAATTGCTTTTATTATTATTTTCTCTTCAAATTATTATTATCTGATCTTTTCAAGCTTCTATTTATATATTTAAACAGAAGCTAATTCTTTCTCTGTTTTATTAAAATATTCTTATAATTATCTTCTAAATCTTTCTTTAATATAATATGATTAATACAGACTACTAATATTAATCTTTCTTTTAAATGAAAAGATATATAGACTGATTAGTAGATAAAAGTAATATATTCTGATCAGTTATAATTAATGTATATCTCTTATTAATATTGATTAGTAACTTCGTCAGAAGTGATCTTAAAGACTTAAAAGTCTGTTTAAATAACAGAAACTCTTGCTTATATATAGATATTTAAGTTTACTTAATTTATAATATCTGTATTATCATTCTTTAGTGCAGATATATAAGTAACTGAGATGTAATATCTTCTATTACTGTTCTGTATACTCTTGAGCTTGATTAAGCAGTTATTCAATGTTCAGAGTTATATATAGAAGTTTTTATAAGTTAAGTTTTTATCTATACTTAAAAGAGTTTATAAGAGTTTGAAAGTTAATATCTTCTTAAGTATACTAATCTTTATTTAATTCTCTCAAGATTGATCATCTACTTCTAGAATCTTAACATTAAAGTCAGAGATAAATATTATAAGAGAAGTATTTCTCTATCAGATACTCTGTAATTAATCTAATACTTTCTATTATATAACAGTGTTTTAAAACAGAATATTAAAATATTTAATAATATTATCAGATATTTATAACACTGATTTACATACTTTTATTTATAAATAAAACTTCTATCTTATATAATCTTTCAATTGATTATTAATATACTAATTTTAATTAGTTAATAAACTGATAATATCTTTATCTATACTTAGTTTTATAAGTATTTTCAATCTTTATAATGAATAGAGAGTAGACTGACTATATAACTGTGTCTAAGATCAGAATCAGATTTTTTAATAGTCTCATTATTAATTTAACTACTCTCATTACACAGTTTTAATATTAGATAGTAGTTTTATACTGTCTCAGTGAAACTTACTGTCTACTCTTATCACATTTTTCAAATAAGATTATAATTTTCACTTCTCAATTTAAATTATTTTTATTGCTTTAAATGACTTTAAATCTCATTTAAGTGTTATTAAAATGTGTTACTTTTTAAAAAATTAAAAATAGTCTAAAAAAACCTTAAAATGTCTAAAAATAGTAACTTTATATCAAGAATGAGACTAAATAAGATTAAATGAGATTACTTTCTCATTTTTTTCAAGTTATAGTTTCATTTTAAGATCTGATATATAGTCACTTTGTATGTTTTTTTGATAACTAGTCTCAGTGAGATTCATGTTAAGAAATGTATAAGATTAAATCAAATGAGATTAAATGTAAAATTTATAATTCTGATAATTAGTCTAATAGAGAGTGAGATCAGAAGTATTAAAATATATAGAAGTATTTAAATATTTCTTCAGTACTTATATATTTATATCTGATTTAATTAGTGTTAAAATTACTTATACAGAGATTTCTAGTTAAGATAATTATTAAATTTTCTTATATTAATATTATTGAGTTATATATATATCAGCTATTTATTACTGTTGTAATTTCAATATTACTCAGAGTCACTATAATACTGTATCTATACTTATATTTAAGAGTTCTCTTATATTATTAGTAGATATAGCTGTATTATTTATCAGATATATAATATCTACAGAATTAGAAGAAATGTAATTATATAAATATTTTATACATCTAAGATATCAGAACTCTCAGATCTTTTACTAATATTCTCTTTATAAAATCTTATTACAGAGTCAGAGTAACTGATAAGTAAGCTTCTATTTAAAAACTTAGTATCTGCTTAACTATTTAATTATTTCTCTATTTCTTATATATTATTATGTATTTAAATATCTTAATAGATAATTATTTCTAATGAGAAGATAATGAGTGTAAATAATCATTTCTAATAAGAAGATAATGAATATTTTTTTTTAAGTATAAGAGATTTACATTAAATAGATCAGTATAATATATAAGTCTTATAATATAAAAGTGAAAAATATTAGAGAAGAAAAAAAGAGAAAGTATGAGAATCAGTAATTAGAGTGAATATTTATATATGTACACAGTGAAGCTTCAGAGTAAAAGAATAGAAATTTCATATATATAGTAAAGCTTCAGAGCAGAAGAATAGAAATTCTATGAAATTTTCAGCTGAGAATCAGTGACTGAGAATTGAAGCTTTCAGCTGAATCTATGAAGTGTAATGAAATAGTCTATATAATTGATCAGACACAGCCTGTTATAATAATAAGTAGACTGACTGCTGAGATTATAAATTTCATATCTAATCTTATTTAATCTGATCTCATACATTTCTTGATATGAATTCTGCTGAAACTGACTATTAAAAAAACATATAAAGTGACTATATATCAGATCTTAAAATGAAATCATGACTTGAAAAAAATAAGAAAGTGATTTCATTTTATTTCATTTAATCTCATTCTTAGTATAAAGTTACTATTTTTAGACATTTTAAGGTTTTTTTAGACTATTTTTAATTTTTTAAAAAGTAACACTTTTTGATAACACTTAAATAAGATTTAAAGTCATTTAAAGTAATAAAAATAATTTAAATTGAGAAGTGAAAATTATAATCTTATTTAAAAAATGTAATAAGAGTAAATAGTAAGTCTCACTGAGACAGTATAAAACTACTATCTAATGTTAAAACTGTGTAATGAGATCAGTTGAATTGATAATAAAACTATCAAAAAATCTGATTCTGATCTCAGACACAGTCACACGGTCAGTCTAATAATAAGTAAAACTTGCTTTTTTTCTTAATATTTAAACATGTTTATAATACTGTGATAATATATATTAACAGATTTCATATTTTTTAGCAGTCTCAGTGTAATTAGAAATCAATTGCAGATTCAAATCATCAATTGTTATTTGTATAACTGTTTCATTGTGCATGTTGTAAGTGTTTGAAAATGAATGAAAAAATGAAGATTAAGCAGGCGTTGAGTGTAACCAGGCATTGAGTGATTGATCACGTTAGAAGAAGAAAAAATATAATTGAAAATGTAGAAAAAAAGAGAAAAAAATGTTATAATAGTTAGAAAAAAAAAAGAGAAAAGAAGAGGTAAAATCAATCTTACAATATCAATATAAAAGCACAGAGAGAGAGAGAATGAGAATAATATATCAATCAATCAATCAATCAACTCACTTAATACAGACTCTGTCTCTTGCTCTCTCTCTCTCTCTCTCTCTTTTCACAATCTCATTGAGAAACTCTCATACTAAAACCCTTCATCATCTCCAAAGCTCCAATTCCTCTGATGAACACTCCGACTGATCCTCTTCTCACCCACGTCTGAACCCACAGACGACGCTGGCTTGGCCTTCACCTTCTTCTCTACCTCCGCCTCCTCCGCCACAAACGCATCCGAGCTCGAATCGATCGGCTTCACAGCCTTCTTCTGACCACCACCATCATCATTTGCGGGTGGATTCCCATTCTCATCGCTCTTCTTCCCATTGGCATCACCGCTGCCATTACTATCATGATCATTATTTGTATTATCGTTATCATTATTCACCTTCTTCTCCCCCCCTTTCTCCATAGAATTCGAATCATCCGCACCACCGTCCACCATCGTCCAATGGCTATCAAAATCCTTACGCCGATGAGCGGCATTTGCAGAAATGTTAGACGCAGGTCGCACCGGTGCCTCATCAGTACCACCCTCAGCAGCACCGCTACCGGGGCCTGGGACGCGCGTGTCTGAATCTCCGTAGATGTTGTTTTGATACAGGCCTAGACCTTTGTTATGTGCAGCGCCGGGGACCTTGAAGGGCGCCTGCCCCTGTTGCCCCTGTCCTTGTTGTTGCTGTTTCTTGTTGGCGATAGGTGCATCGGCGTCCTCGAAGATATTATTTTCGTACAGACCCAGGCCTTTGTTATGTGCGTTGCCCCTGGGATTGATCGGCTGGTTCAGCTCGCGTGCGTTAGGCGCTTCATCGTCACGGAGCTCAAAATGCGTTTCTGCATCGCGCCGTGGTTGCGGGGCTCGACGTTGCTTAGGTGGACTATCTGCAGCATCCCCCTCATCGTCGCTCCAGCCGAAATGTCGCACGTTCTGCGGCTGGAGTTTCTGTCGCGGTTTTTCAGGAGTGGCAAAGTCCTCGAAATCCCACTGGGACAGGTGTTTCTTTGCGTGGGGGCGGATAGGGAGGTTGTTCTGTACACTCTTCTGGTCCGCTTCGCCCAACTCAAAATGATTCTCCTGCCTTGGTTTTTCTTGCCTCAGTTTGGGTGGTTCAGCCTCGCCAAATTCAAAGTGGCCTGGGGCCTGTGGTTTCGTCGTGGGTCTAGGATGAGGAGTCTCTCCGAACTCGAAATGGCTGTATTTCGATGAGTGAGTTTTCTTAACTACTGTTTTTTTATCCTCTTGCTCTACTCGTTTCCCTTCATCTTCATCCACAAACAACCGCGATGGCCTATACATATCTCCCCCCCCTCCTTTGGACGCGATAACGTCATCATTCCTTACAGGCCGCGAGAATTTTCTCGTAGGTGTGGACTCAGCATCGGACCCAACAAACAATTCACCTAAATCGCGAGGAGGAGGTTTGGCAGACCCGCGCGAAGCGCCTGACACGGGCCGTTCTTCCGGTGGAGGAGAACGGGGTTCGAAAAGCGACAATGAAGTATGCGGATCTTTGGTGATTCTCTTGCTGGGGGACGAGATTGATCCAAATGACGCGTTTGACGCGGCAGTAGTAATCGATCGCTTTTCTGGCAGAGACGCCGGCGACGAAATGGAAGTGGAGCTTTTGGCCGCAGCGGAGATGGAGGAGTTGACGAGACGCGACTGTTCAGTAGTGTAGCGGATTGGCCAATTGCGGCTGTCCGCGTCGATGACCTCAAGCTGCTTGAGAAGCGCTCCTTGGTCCCAGTACAGTCGGATTTGTGTAATCCTATCGTTGCTATTAAAATGGACGATGTGGACCTATTAAAAGAGTTCAAACTTTGGTCAGTGTTTACACTCATTATTTAGATATTTTTTGTACCAAATATTGCTCCATATATTTGCAATAGTTTGTCTTTCTTTTGGACAATTTATTTTTTTTCTTTTTTGCTTTTTCTTTTTCTCTTATCTTTCGCGCGGGCGGGGCAACAATTGCCCCCCAAAAAATAATAAGAACCAGAGAAATAATAAGTTTTATTCGAAGAAGAAGAAGGATAGTTAAATAATTGGGCAGACTGACTATTGGCACCGTGACGACGCGATCGACAAGGAAATTATCATCCAGCTCCAGCAGATAGGCCCCTCCCCCAGATATAAACTCCAGCGAAGTCTCGACGTCCAAGCATAGCGAACGGGCACCCTCGACTGCGTGGACGATCTTCTCTGTTTTCTTCCTGAGAGCGCGGGACTGGGTGATGAGATGTTTGACGATGGGTTCTGGGTGGGAGAAAGTGGTCGTGGTGGATATGTAGTGTAGCGCAGCATCGGCGGAGAGAGACGCGGCCGTTGGATCGGCCAAGAACCGCTCGTAGACGGCTTTGAGCGACATGGTTGGTGGGGATGGGTAAGGTAGATAGATAGATAGGTGGATGGAGGATGGAGAGAGGGGGGCGGGGGGAGAGGGAAGAGAGGGATACGGAGGAGATGAGGAAATAGGACGAGACCAGGTAGGTATGAGGAAGTCAGTCAGAGCCCGGGATCAGGATTGTTTATTATTTTTTATTATATATAGTGGTGTTATTGTTATTAGGGGACGGACGGTGTTTGGGCGCGCGGGTTGGGAATGTTGCTATGGATGTTGTTGCAGCAAGGAGTAAAGTAATCGGCGGGCAAGCGTGTTCAGGTGTATCCTGTATTTATTTGTATCCTGTATTCTGCGGTTTCTGCGGTTTCTGTTGGTTCTCTCCAACGGGCTCGGTATTTATTTCTCAGGAGGGCTGGCTGGCAGTTAAATACATAGTTGTGTAGTTATAATCTCTCTAACATCTACGTAGTAGAGGCCCAGTTGACAGCAGGTGTATGGTATGTATGATCTTTTCTTCCTTGTGAAATGTACTGACTATTATATGTGGAGTGCAGAGATTATTATTTATTAGAGATAAAATAGATAAAAACAAAAGATAGAGAGATATTTCCAACTTAATCAATAATGATAACATTACTACGTATTGTCTGGGGAATAACAGAAACCAAACAAGGCGGGTTAACAGGCCAAGGAAATCCTGGACAAGGTCAAGGGTCAGGTCAGGTCAGGTCAGTCACCATAACATATACCTGTTCCTGGATATGATTATAGTTAAAAGGGAAACTCTCCATTGTTTTCCTGTCTCCTGTTCCTCAGAAAACAAGAACCAGGAGTTTCTTCTACTCCGTACATGCAATGCAGCCTATTATTATTAATATCCACGGCAGCTGTAACTAAATAAGCCCCAGAACAAACGCCACTGTTTCATCTTCCCTCGAAAGACGCCGTGACTGGCTGGCTGTGCAGACAGGGCCTAGCTCGGGCTTCTGGAATGCTGCGGCGAAGAGAAGCCTGGAACACAGCAACCAATGTGTTCAAATTGAAATTGCCAGCAAGAATCATCAATTATTCTTGATGCTATGGAGTATGTATGTATGTATGTACGTACAAGGGCAACATGCTAGTTTTGATCCATCATTATCACTCTCACAGTCTCTGCACTGGGTTTTGTTTTAACACTGATCTTGTTAAAAGTGAAAAGTGAAAGTTGTTTTCAAACCTAGTTAACTAGTTACCTGCCTATGTGCCCGTGTCATACAAAAAGGTGCACATTATTTCAGAGTCAGCTACTCCATTCCAATCTATTGTCTAACATAAAGAACAACAACACTCTGAACAATCACAAAAAGAAATAGCTAACTCTGAGAGAAGGACAGGACAAATATAGAATACAATCAATTTCATCTGTAGTTATGTATATTGCCAATGATGTGGGTGTCTGGGTGTATATATGTTCTTCCCCGGGCCTTCTGCTTCCACGCCCCTTTTAAAAAAATTGAAAAATTGAAAAAAAAGAAAGAAAAAAAAGAAAAAAAAAAACCCCGCCTTTTTAAACGCCTTGCTAAATGACTTTAAATGAAGTCTAGTGGTGGAAAATACTCCGATAAACCCGTCCATCGTTCTCTGGGCGTTTGTTTGAAACAGCTTTGGGGTAATGCTTTTTTGACAACTGGATGCAATAAATGAATGCAGCCCTTCCAATGGACAATAATAGCCCGACAGAGCAGGCAAACGAAACAGAAATCCGGAAGTCATCCTCGTACCTTTCGTTTCCTTACTTTTGCTTTTTTAATAATAAAGGCTAGAACACCGCGACGAGAATAAGACAGAATACTTAATTCTTTGGTTTCTCCATCGCTTCTCTCTCGCTCCTCCCGTTATTTTCATTTCCACTTTTTTGTCCTTTGCCTACCTTCGTCCCTTTTTATGGTATAGATAATTTTTAGAAAGAAAGATGGGGTATATTATTACAACGTCCTGTTTTCATAGCAACTGTTAGTCATGGGCTGATCGTCTATCCGCCGCGCTTCTCTCTTCCCCTCTCTCTCCGCAGTTCAAATATACAACACCAGTGCCTACAGGAGTGGAAACATGGGCATGGGACGGGTTTAGACAGACCCTAAATAATCCTCTTTGATACTTCCAATCGCAAACATATTGCGCACGTCATTTCGCAACCCAATCAGCTTGATGCGCAAATTGGTGCCCTTCTCAATAACCTGTTCTCCATTGTCCGTATATTGCGGCGGAGTCGCGTCGGGGTCCCATTTGATTTCGGGGGGAATCAACTGTTACTCGGAACAAAAATGGAATGATACTCGTTAGCAAAGCGAACCTCGGGTGCGTCCAGTCCAAACCAATCCAGTAAAAGAAGAACAGGAAATATCAGCGGCAACGAGCAAAACATAATAAATGAAACATACATGTTTCGACACGAAGACCGTCAACGGGCCAACTTCTGCAAATATCCCTTGGTTTTTAACAGATGTCACGATAGCATCCACCTTCATGCGATCATCACCATCACAGGCGATACCCAGTTAGCACGACACGTGTAAAAAGCCCATCTGAATCCCACAAACAAGCCCCACAGAAAATACATACCGTCTCCCCCTTAAACGGCTTCCAGACAATCGCCCTATACATAATAGTATACTCCGCCAGCCCGCTACCAGGCAACACCCTCCCCTCCGAAATGTCATATGTATCCATCACACAAACGATGTAATAGTCGCCCGTGCACACGCCTTCCACGTCATCTAGCAGCTTCTGCGTCAGGTATTCCTTCACATGTGAGCCGAAGAAGGTCGGGTGGAGAGTGAGGACATGTTCGAGGAAGTGGATGAAGAACATGGTGAAAAGGCTGGGCGGGTGAACGCAACAGAGGACAAACCCGCGCGCTGTAGTTTCGCGCTCACTGTATGGCGACTAGAATAACGGCCTCTCAAGCAATGAATCGCCGGGTTTGTCTTTTGGACGGAAGGATGCTAAATTTTCTAAATCCCCCGCAGCCCCAATGTGCGTGTGTGGGTGTGTGGGTAGGCGGGTGGGCGGGCAAGATCCAATCCAACCCCCAAAGCTCCCAGAACGGCCTTCCTAACAAACGGACTTTGCGCGCAAATCAAAGCCCGGGCGACGTCGTGCGATTCTTAGCGTATCATGACAGAGCTGTTTTTTTTCCTTCGCTTTTTACTCTTTCTCTATTTCGTGGTCCAAACAGGAAGACTGTTTGATAATGACAGGCAAAAGCAGCGCGTAGCTTTAGCCAGCAACAAATCGTCTATTTCTATAAACTGGGTAAACGAGAGACGAGAAGAGAAAGCTGAATATTGGTACCCTAAGGGAATTGGAGGAGGAGAAGGGCCGTCCGTACAGGTTAGCTGAGCTGAGTAAAACCTAAATTAAGTAGCCCACGGGCGCGTTATGGAGAGCAAAGTAATCCGCAGGATTGCGCAGGTGAGCAAAGGATAATGAGGAGGGGAGAGAGGGAAGGGGAGTGTGAAGCGGGAGAGATTCAGAGATTGGCATGTTGAGCCTGACAGAGGCAAGAACCTTGGAACCTTGGAAGTTTGCGGGCGCGAAGAGCAGTCACGTGGACTTTATGTGTATCACGTGATATAAAACTCAAGGGTGATCTCCGGCTCCTAGACAATGGACATTACCTAGGTAGTAGATGAGCGACTTGGAAGTTGGATGAGGTTCATGAGATGGCAGAGGGTTAAGGAATCTATGCAAGATACGGAATGAATACCAAATGGACTTCTTTCTCGGTGTACTGACAGAGGAAGCTACTAACGAGCAGAACTATGAGGCGAGTGTGAGGCATGTGTAGATGGCGAACATGAGCGCTGCTTGCTTGTCCCAGAGGAGAAGTGGGAGGCAGATAAATAATTCTTTACAAACAACAGAAAAGGAATGATAAAATGGCATACTTATTGAGGGTACGGCTTTGATGGATGTACTACTGCGTAAGTATATCTTCATGGTGACCAATGACGATCACATGAAAGCTGGGCACTTCGCGGCGGCAACCTTAAATCTTCCTGCCCCAGAACAACATCTGGGGAAATTGGAACATCTCCGCCTACGAGCCTGAGACAGACAGACACACAGGCGAGCCGGAATATACAGAAGCCAGAGTCCGAATACAGATATTTCCTGATCCTCCATACCAAGACTGGGAACAATATACCAACTCAAATCCCCAGTATCCAGTTGCTTGCTCCTGCTCTTCCCACCATCCCCGCTTATCTATAACCTATTTCTAGGTTCCCAGGTTATTTACTACACCCAGCGACACGTTCATGTACCACACTTACATGAGATCCCACTCCTCCATCTCTGTGTAGACGGGCAACTCGGATAGCAGCCATGGCGCTCAACCTGGAAAAGCAGTTTACCTTTGTAAGTAATAGTAGAGTCTCTACTTATTGACCCCTCCTTAACCCACAACAAGAGACTGACAGTTCTGTGCAATAGTATGGTGCCTACCACCATAATCCAGTAAGAGATATCCGGAGAACCCGCCCTCCTATGTAGATCCTATATGTCACATACGTTCAAATCGTCTCTACCTATCTATCCTAACGCATCTCGTCTCGCTACATAGGTGAACGTCGCAATCCACATCACATGTGTCCCGGTGATAATGCTGTGCATGTTCCAACTGGTACACCTCCTATTCTCCCATTCCCTCCCTATCAGCAACAAATCCAGAACTAACAACAACATCCAGGCAACAAACTCAGGCCCCGTCATCCCTCTCCCGGACTCCCTCTCCTTCACGAACCTTCCCCCAAACCTCGGCACCATAGCCGGCCTCCTCTATGCGTCCCTCTACGTCCTCATGGAACCTGTGGCCGGCGCTCTCCTCGCCCCTTTACTAGTCGGTGGCACTGCGCTTGTCAACCATCTCACAGCCACCTACGGTTCCGCAGCGACATACTGGGGCCTAGGCATCCAGGCAGTCGCATGGATAGCGCAGTTTGTCGGCCACGGCGCTTTCGAGGGGAGAGCACCCGCATTGCTAGATAATCTGGTGCAGGCGTTTTTCCTCGCGCCGTTTTTCGTGTGGCTTGAAATTCTGTTTTCGTTGGGGTACCGGCCACAATTGAAGGCCAGGATTGATCAGGCGGTTATGAAGGAGATTGCGAAGTTTAAGGAGGAGAAAGGGACTGGGAAGGGAAAGAGCTAAATAGTTATTTTGCTTTTCCCGTTCCCACATCCCACCAAACTCCCTTGGCCGTTTTCTTTTTCTTTTAAGCCATCAGGTGGAGGATAGGGTGGCTATCTGTTGTGTGCTACTTTTGCGGCCGGGCTTTTGTATTCAATATATACCCAGGGGTCAAGCGAGAGGTTTATTGAATAGTACGGTATGGTATGGTGTGGGGGTGATTGATGCGTGATGGGAACAATTGGAAGGAGGAAGCAGGATGCACTGACACGACCCTTTCATATGTATATTCATTTTTGGAGGGGCAAGATTTCATCTACCCGCGACTTCCGGAGTTGTCTACTCTCCTCTCTTCTCCATGATCGATTCGGTTCTATTACTCTCAAAACAAGTGGATGTTTATACGTGACGGATAATACTTTACGTGACGTTAGTTGATATTTTTATATAATCTAGCATATGATATTGGCATTTGTGTTTTCAATTGCAAATGCCCTTTATCTAATTTATATGCGTTTGAAATGTATCTTTTCTCGTTATGCTCATGACTAAGCACAACAATGTCGCCCTTAGTCGCAACTCTAGGAATCAACAAAACCCCCAAAACAAGGCGAAACACCACGCATTGCGCCTCTAGATGGCGGTATTTGGAGCAACTGAACCGTATAGACGATAGTAAAGGTATCTGCAATAGATAAGCACTGTAATTGCACCGTCTCATCGCCTGCAATTGTGCGCTGTGGTGGCATTCAGCCCTCGGAACAAACTTTGCTGGCTGTCCTATTAGGCTCGGCAAGATCTTGGCTAGTCCCGTTTGGGCCCAGTCCTCCTCGCAACCTCAAAGCTCGCTCTTTTCCACCATCCACAATATCCGCTCCTCTCCTCTCCCACTGTGCAACCTCCAATTGCTCTCTCCTCCTATCTTTTTCCATCTCTACTCCCTCTGAACCCCATCCTTCACAATGTTCAGAAACGCCCTGCGGCAGTCCAGCCGCTCTGTCGCCGCCGTCTCTGCCTCTGGCAGGATCGCTAGTGTAAGCCATCCCTCTTCCCATCCCTTTTCATCGATCTTCCCATCCAAACCCCCAGCCACGCCCATTGTCTTCATCGCTTCCACCCGACAGAATCCATCCATGCCGCCCTCAATATTGATGTCGATGTCCTGTTGGGATCCAATTGACTCAATTATATCCCCTTGGAGTCGCGTCTGCTCTGTTTAAACCCCGCTGACAAATTTTCTTCCCGTCGAAAACAGGTTCGAGTTGCTGCCCCAGGACCACTTTCACAAGTTCGAACATACGCTGCGGAAGCAAAGGCTTCTCCTACCGAACTCTCCTCTATCCTCGAACGGAAAATCCGGGGTGCCCATGAAGAAGCCGGCTTTGCTGAGACTGGCCGTGTCCTTTCTGTCGGGTACGCCTAGAATCTCTCACCCAAACAGACCAACATCAAGGACAAAAAAATTAGCCATTGCGAAAATACAACCACAACAAAAAGATATAGTGATGAATGCTAACTGGCTGGACAATAGTGACGGTATTGCCCGCGTCCATGGCATGGCCAATGTCCAGGCCGAGGAACTCGTCGAGTACGTTCTTTGTCTAACCTTCCGACCGTTGAAAGTCAAAAACATACTTACACCAAACTTTTAGGTTTGCCTCTGGCGTCAAGGGCATGTGCATGAACTTGGAAGCCGGCCAAGTCGGTGTTGTGCTCTTCGGTTCTGATCGTCTCGTCAAGGAAGGCGAGACTGTCAAGCGAACTGGCCAGATTGTATGTACAGGAAATTCTTTGTCATCAACTTGATGTTTTTTATATGCTAACCCTTCACCCTCAGGTTGATGTCCCCGTTGGCGACGCGCTTTTGGGCCGTGTCATTGATGCTCTCGGTAACCCAATTGATGGAAAGGGCCCAATCAAGACCACGGAGAGACGACGTGCTCAGGTCAAGGCCCCCGGCATTCTGCCTCGCCGCTCCGTCAACCAGCCTGTGCAGACCGGTCTCAAATGTGTCGACTCTATGGTTCCCATTGGCCGTGGTCAGCGTGAGTTGATCATTGGTGATCGTCAGACTGGAAAGACTGCCGTCGCTCTTGACGCCATGCTTAACCAGAAGAGATGGAACGACTCCAATGACGAGACCAAGAAGCTGTACTGTGTTTACGTTGCTGTTGGACAGAAGCGTTCCACTGTCGCCCAGCTCGTCAAGACCCTTGAGGAGAACGATGCCATGAAGTACTCCATCGTTGTTGCCGCCACTGCTTCCGAGGCTGCTCCCCTTCAGTATATTGCTCCCTTCACTGGTAAGTCTTATTTTTTCCCTTCTTCCCTTTTATTTTATATTATGTTTTTATTTTTAAAAAAACTTCTGATTCTAATGACTGTTCTTACCCGTTTCAGCGACTGCTTGCGCCGAATTTTTCCGTGATTCCGGACGCCATGCCCTGATCACCTATGACGATTTGTCCAAGCAGGCCGTTGCCTACCGCCAGATGTCTCTGCTGCTCCGTCGTCCCCCCGGACGTGAGGCTTACCCCGGAGAGTACGTTTCAAAATTTCTCTCTTTTGTAGGGTTCACATATGTCTAACTCTTATTCCTTTAGCGTCTTCTACCTCCACTCTCGACTTCTCGAGCGTGCCGCCAAATTGAACGACGCCCACAAGGGCGGTTCCCTCACTGCCCTCCCCATCATTGAGACCCAGGGTGGTGACGTGTCCGCGTACATTCCCACCAACGTCATTTCCATCACTGACGGCCAGATCTTCTTGGAGGCCGAATTGTTCTACAAGGGTATTCGCCCAGCCATTAACGTCGGTCTCTCCGTGTCCCGTGTCGGCTCCGCCGCTCAGCTCAAGGCGATGAAGCAAGTCGCTGGTTCACTCAAACTTTTCTTGGCTCAGTACCGTGAGGTTGCCGCCTTCGCCCAGTTCGGTTCCGACTTGGACGCTTCCACCAAACAGACCCTCAATCGCGGTGAGCGCCTGACCGAGCTGCTCAAGCAGAAGCAATATAGCCCCATGGCTGTCAACGAGATGGTCCCACTTATTTTCGCTGGTGTCAACGGCTATCTCGACTCCATCCCCGTCAACAAGATTCTGCAGTGGGAGACCGATTTCCTTGCCCACCTCAAATCCAATGAGCCTGAGCTTCTCCAAACCATTGAGAAGGAAGGGCAATTGAGCAAGGACCTTGAGGCTCAGTTGAAGGATGTCACTATTGCCTTCAACAAGGCTTTCTCATAACCATTTTGCGCTGACAACCGCAATGTATTTGAAAATGAAAGGAGGGGGAAGGAATAGAAAGGAAAACTATGTGTAACAAATTAAATCTTTGCATCCTCTTTTTTTCCTTTTTTTTTTTTCTTTTTACTGTTTTTATCCCTTAAGCATTCCCACCTACTCAAGAAAAAGGATCATTTTTTTCCTTTCTTTTTCTTCCTCTCTCCTTATTTCTTTGATAAAAACTCACTCTTGCCACAATGTATAGACAAGAAATAGCTCGTGTACAATTTTGAAATCAATTTCATTTTCGTTTTATTACTTCATTATTTTAATTTCTTGTGTATTCTTGGCACTCTGTGAGAAAGAGAAAAGTGGTATAAAAAGTTACACTCATGACTTCTCTACATGGGAGTCATCTAAGTAATGAATTCTCTTCTTTTACTGCCTCTTCTCCTGTGATCACTTTTCATACGTTTCAACTCTGCTCATCTCTCATTTTTCTCACTAGCCTACTTTTTCAATTTCCGGTTTCCGTTGTTTTTTTACGGCTTCTTTCTCTATTTTGTCGCTTTTCTACTTGCTATATGATGAATGTACTGTGTACGATTATCCCTCTGTTAGACACAATTGTATTGAGATTGATTAAGAAGAGAGAACTGAGAACTGTCTGCTCTTAGATGCTGCTGCTAGGTTCTGACAGTTGTGTGAAATGGAGGAGAAAAGATGAGAAAAAAAGATATACTAATACAAAGTGCTGAATTTTGAACAATGAAAAAGCTAAAGAAGCCGACATCTAATGAGCACAGCCAGCTCTGGTGAATTTGAACTCTGTGAAGCTGTATGAGTGAGTATTTTTTTTTTTATTATTTCAGCTAGAGAAAGATGTTTAAGCTGACATTTACTGTGTTTCCAAATTGAAAAGATTTTCTTGAAAAAACATATATATATAAAATAATACACCCAGACATACGGTAGACTATTTGCACCTGGTCAAGAGTTTAGCTCAAACACAGCTTTTATATATAAAATACCTAGTGATTCAATGTAGATATCAAAGTTAAGAAAAGAATCTCTTCTCTACTATTCATCATTGTATTATTCAATTCTAACAAGTCTCAGTGTTTCACAGAGAGTTTAACTATATATAGAGTGCAGATACTCATAGTTTTTCAATTGAATGATTAATATAATAATGTTAGCTATGAGTAGACTCTTTATTATCACAGAATATAGTAGCTGCCAATATCTGTACTTCATAGATACTCACAGCTCCTCGTTCACTATCTTCATAGTGATAGTTAAACTCTTCAAGAAACATCAGAGCTGTCAGGATTTGACAATATAATGAATAGCGGGGATGAGATTCTTTCTTGACATTGAGATCTACATTGATTGAATCAACTAGCATTTGAAACTATTCTATCTCTGAGTTTGTAGTATCCATTTAGAGTTATAGAAAATATATATAGGAATATTCCAACACATTCTAGATTAGATCTCTTACTCTATTATTTACTTGTTTGACAAGATACTCTGTTGATGTCCTCTAGTCTAGCTTGTGAATCAATTCATCATTTTAAAGACATAGATAGCTCAATCAGCTCATTGATAAGCCTGGAACGCACCCAAAAATAAAAGGAAAAAGTTTATAAAACCCATTTCTCACCTCCGTAGACACTCATGAATTGATTCCTGCCACACCCTCCCTTCCTTACATCTTCCCCTCCCCTCGACTACAAATAAATCCAGACACATGGCATCAGAACCAGAAACCCCCGCCCCAGCTTCCTGCAAAGTTGTACTTGCCGCGAATGTTGCGCGGGGCCTTTTGGCTGAGGTCAATGAGGGGCGTCAGACGCTGAACAGGGCGCCGCACCTCGTGGGGTTTTTGGCCAATTCAGACCCGGCTGCGAAGATGTATGCGGATTGGACGGAGAAGACGTGTAAAGACAAGTGAGTGTAATTTTTTTCTTACTTCTTTAGCTGTGATCGTTCCTTTTTTGCTTTTGCGAAATGAGAATCCTCCCCGTGTAAGCGCAGATGTGCTTCGCCCGGGTTGCGATTGTGGCTGCTTCAATTAAGATAACAGCCAGGGCTTTGGAGAATCATTTTACAGAAACCTCAATTGACGTTTAATTAATTAAACAAAAATGTAACGGCGAAAACATGTTAACCTCCAACTCATAGCAACTTTCGCTATACCCTCCGCACCGTCTCGCGCGACGACATCGAAGACGCCATCCTAGCCGCCAACGCAGACTCAGACATCGATGGCATAATAGTCTACTACCCCATCTTCAACAACAGACAAGACCAATATCTCCAACAAATCGTCGACATCTCCAAGGACGTCGAGGGCCTCAGTCACCGCTACATCTTCAACATGTACCAAAACATCCGCTTCCTCGACCCCCCGCAAAACAGGCAGAAATCCGTCTTGCCCTGCACGCCGCTCGCAGTTATCAAGATCCTCGAGTACCTGCAGATTTACAACACTATCCTCCCCTACGGGAATAGGCTGTTTGGGCATACGATATGTGTGGTTAATCGGTCGGAGGTGGTGGGGAGACCGCTGGCGGCGTTATTGGCGAATGATGGCGCGTGTGTATATAGTGTGGATGTCACAGGTGTACAACAGTTTACGCGTGGGGAGGGGATTAGGAAGAGACATCACGAGGTTATGGATATGGAGGGGTGGGGGTTGGAAGATGCGGTGCCGCATTGTGATGTGGTTATCAGCGGGGTGCCAGGGGATAATTTCAGGTTTGATACGAAGTTGTTGAGACAGGGGGCTGTGTGTATTAACTTTTCGAGTGAGAAGGTGAGTGTAGTCTCTGGTGATAAGGAGAGGAGGTGGCCGATTCTGTTCTTTTTCGAGTAAGTTTTATAATGCTGACGGCGGCTTTCTTTCTTTTGCCGATAGAATTTCGGACCAGAGGTGAAAGAGAAAGCATCCATATACGTCCCGGCCATTGGGAAGGTTACGATCGTGGTGCTGCTGAGAAACTTGCTTGTGAGATTTCCCCCTTCCTTACCCTTTCTAACGATATTATGTATTTGAATTTTCACTTTATCTGTCCTGACTTTCAAATCCCCTTAAATAGAGGATCGTCCAGAACCGCAGCCACAGTCAGGTCCACCCTGCAGACGCTGTTGAGAAACCCGGCACTCTTGAGGGCGTCGTCACGCAAGCGGAGTAAGGAGAGTGACCGTATTCTTAACCGGTATGATATGTACACATTTTTGCATAAACTCATGTTCTTCCATCTAGGGACAAAAGGTTGGTAGCCGGACTGAAGGGGAAAAAAAGGGAAGGGGGGTATAATTATATAAAACCAAGGAGTAAAAATGTGGAAAACGAAGCAAAACGAAGAAACTCGAAACGAACATAAAAAGGAAGATAGTTTCAACGATATCCTTGAGTTGATTTTTGGAATTTTGGAGTGCATGTTATTATTGTTTTATGGAGTGAAACGGAGCGTTTGGATTTTGATTTCAACATCAGATCAGGGGTTGCTGGTGGGAATTTAAAGGAGCAACATCTCTTGAGACTTTATTATTACTATTATTGTCATCTGCATGATCGTAATCATACGATTAGGGAACCGATATCGCAGTGCAATCCTCTGATATCCCCAGGAAAGAGGACTGAATACGAAACCTGGATAGGAGAGTAGGAGGTGTTCATGAATACATCCTTGCGCAAGTTGAAAAAATGAATACATTAGCAGCATCGGTAATGTAGGAACTAATTCTTTTTTTCCCATAACGTACGATATCCCAATAATAAACATGCAGAATTCTTGTTACCAACCATTCCATCATCCAGCAAGCAACAGAATCAGAAACAAGTCCCAAGAAAAGAATATGAATGGGAGTCAGGACAGGACATGGGTGGTCAGTTAACAGCCAAAAGCCACTGCCCACACTCTTCTTCGATTTTATCATCAAAGGGATTATCCCACAACCCTACTGCTTCCCTGTCGCATCCTTATCACTAGTAGCCGAATCTACCCCCTTCAACGCCTTTATCTCACTATTAAGCCAATGCTTAAAGGGTTCGGGATGAAACGTGCCATCCGCAGAAAACCATCTCGAAAAGGGCGCAGAAACAGTAGCGTCCTGAAGAACCGCACCGGAGTTGGATGTATGTCTAATGCGCAGTGTATATAGCGGCGAATGCTTTTTAGTCGATGAGCAGATGTGGAGCTGGTTGGATTCGTTTATTCATTAGTCCACAATGCTACCCTGAAAAACATCTACGTTGTATATAAGCATATATAACCATACCTTCTCACCCCCTTCCCTACTCCCCTCAAACACCTGTCCGGCCTCCACCAGCCAAATCCAGACCGTAAAGGCGAAGTTGAGAATAAAGTATGTCACGACAGCGGCTATGGTCCATGTGTGCGAAACATTCCACCCCAGCTGGCGGTCGACGTAAAATAAGGCTCCTGACATGGCCACGGCAGTGTATCCTAGTATTAAGCGGACATTGGATTTGAAGTTGTCTGGGGTGAATCGGTAGGGTTTTGGGATGGATATTAGGTAAGGAGTTAGTGCGTCGTCAGTAGCATTTTTGAGCTCTGTAGTAAGATATGTTAAATTTGGGCCAGTCCATTATTCGGTCTCTTGCACTTGGATTGTATATGTCGTATGATTGGGGGAAAAGAGAGGAGGGTTGCGATAAGTGTAATATGCTCACCAGATAATGAGTAGACGGGGACCTTAGAGGAGGCCATTGGGGGTGGTATGCCGTGCGTGTCCCGTGTGATTCTGCTTTGTTTTGAGATGACAGAGGCACGTTCATAGAATATCGATTTTGTTCAAGGGGACAAGACGTGTTAGCTGATACTCTGAATCCTAGCTATCTGATAATTAGCATTGAAAGCTGTCCTTGGGCTGGAAATCAGACTAGCATCTGTTTAGGCTTAGTGCGCCGAGTTGACAAAGGCCAGCCTCCTGTGACATCATACTGCCTTAGTCATCACACGTCGGGAGGTTTATATTGTTCCGGCCCTACTTTTCTCCGAGGCGTCAGCTAACTCACTCCTTCTGCAAGAAGTCCGCTGAGCGGGATGAAACTTCAACAGGTAACTATCGCCAACTATTATTTGAGAGTCAACAGCTTTCATTGTCTCTTGCAATGGCGGTTCAAGGGGTGGAGCAGACCATCCTTCGGGATCCGGCTCTGTTGTATGTACTCATTAACTTTCCTTTGCTGTCTGCATGGCTAATGTTACTCCCAACGATGTAGTTACTGGATCCTCATCCCTATTAGTGTGGTCATGGTACGGAATATGCCCCAGAGAATTGCGTCTCGTCAGGCGCCTTCATTTTCTACTCATGAATCCATCTAATAACAAATTCGTGAACTCTATTGTTTAGATTTTAACTGGAATCCTGCGCCACTACGCAACCGTGTTCCTGGCAACTCCGGCCAAAACCGCCTCAACGCTAGCAGAGTCCCGGGAACGTCTGTCACTCTTGCGCGGCGTCAATCTACGAAATAATGCCTCTGCTGTCCTTACACCGTCATCTCTTGCTTCTCGCAAGAACTTTCTCATTACAGGCTACAAGGAGGGCTCGTTCCTGAAAGATCCAGAGGGACGCGGCGCGGGACCCGTAAACCCCATGACTGATCCTGCAGGCATGGATGCGATGATGGGTATGATGAAGGGTAACATGGCGATGATGATTCCGCAAACATTGATTATGGGGTGGATTAATGCCTTTTTTTCTGGATTTGTTATTTGTATGTTCTTGCGATTCTTGCTTTCGCAATTCTCCTTGAAAGCTACCAGCTACCTGCTACCATTGAAAATTGGACATGGAGGGATGCGAATACGGACACTGACAATTTCGCAGTGAAATTACCATTCCCGTTGACCATTCGGTTCAAGTCCATGTTGCAGTCCGGAGTTATGACTCGTGATCTTGACGTGAGATGGGTCTCGAGTTTGTCATGGTATTTCTTGAACTTGTTCGGCCTGCAGCCAGTTTTTGGGTTTATACTGGGCCGTGATAACTGTGAGTGCTTTCCATTTGCTTCCTTCTTCTTACTACTCTCCCTCCCGTGTTGCCCATACAACCAACCTTCTGCAAGTACTCTTGCTAATTGCATCTACCTATCAGCTGCGAGCCACATGACCGAACAGATGTCTCAAATGAATCCCAGTGCGACTGCCAATCCCTTTGGACCTGGTCAGGACCCAGATAAGCTGTTCCTGGCCGAGGCAGAAAACCTGGAAGTCATG
>NW_025544783.1:950231-990314 GCF_000003525.1 Blastomyces dermatitidis ER-3 | reverse complement strand
TTCGAGTTGGGTAGAATGACGAGACCATGATGTACTATATTATTTGAAATTTTACAGGCAATTAAAGAGTTCGCTGTGTAGCGTTGAAGTTTGATTTAATATCATATCGTGACCTATAGATCTTGAGAAATGTGCATCCGTAATGATAAACATGCCCCATAACCATGTCAATCCCAAGCAGAAGATGTTAAAATTGAGAAAGCTGTTCCGGGATATCAAAACGAAAAGCCATAAATCATAGTTGTCATGAAAGAAATACACCCGCCGACGCCGATGCCATTAGCACCATTAATCCAGTTGAGGCTCAGACATAATTAACAACCCCCTTAAGAACCCAGACTTCCCCGTTGGAGGCCTGAGTCATAATCTTCTGGACTTCGATTTTACCCGGATAAATCTATCCAGCCATCAGTAAACTATCAACTCAACGAAAAAAAAGAAACGAAAAAAGAGATAAGGCACTCACATAAACCTTCCCATCATCGCCTTTCTTCCAAAAGACCCCGCCACCACCGACAGTTTTAACCGTTTCATGAGACGACCATGGGCTCACCGGTACAATATGCGCCTCAACAAAACGCCTCAGATTCCTTGCCGCTCTCCCTTCCCCTTCCTTTCCCGCATAAGCTGCTTTCTCTCCAAAGTTCTTGTAATCCTCCGGGTCCTCCCAGGGTTTGCGGGGCAATCCCTGAATTGCGGAATTCAGCGGAGCTAGTACGGTGCTCTTCTCCGACTCATTGTTGAAGCGGGCGGAGACAGGCTCGATATCCCGCGTGAGGGAGGAGAAGATGTTGACTTCGCGAGTCTTCGCGAGGATGTCGGAGACGAAGAGGTCTCGGTGGGCTTTTCCACTGGGATCGTTGCCTTTGCCTTGCTGGCGACTGTTACTGTTCCCCATTGCCACCTGGTCTTGCGGCGGGAGCAGCAAGGAGAATGTGTTCGGGTTTGCTTCAATAGTTGTGGGGATTTGAAAGTTTCGCGGGAGGAGACGGCGGCGGGTAACGAGGCGGAAATTGAGGCTCTCAGGGACGCCACGAAGGGCTGTTACGCTGAGGGAAATTGAAATTAAGAGGACAAAATATTTTAGGAGGAGGGACTTCATGGCTGGCAGTGGAGGGAGTCCGAGGACTCGACTTGGGGGATATATTTCACATAACCCAGAGTGTGAATGATATCATCACAAGTTGATAACTTATGAACTCCACCATCTTCACGTGATTTACTGGCGAAGCTGATTACGTCATATGACCTTTGCTCTACTTTCCATTATTTCGCTCTTTTGCGCGAAGCAGCGGATGACGAATAATATATTTTAAACGTGTTACAGCAGAACCAGGACTCTTTGATCAGAAAGTCATAATCGGCTGCTACCCTGCAGTTCTGTGTAGATGAACCTGTTGTAATGTGCCCCAAGGACTAGTACTAATTTGGCATCGTATGATAGTTTGGCTTTTATAGCGTGTGACTAAGTCCTAACTATATCAAGCAAGCATGTTGGCGCAGCGGAAGCGCGCCGGGCTCATAACCCGGAGGACCTTGGATCGAAACCAAGACATGCTAACATAGAAGAGGTTTCTTTTTTCTTCATCTTCTCTTTCCACTTTTTTAAATTTGTTTTTTTATTTTTTATTTTTTTATTTTTAATTTTCTGCTCCCTTTCTTCGCGAATTCCTTGCCCACAGCGGCAACCACCACACGTGACTGTTATCGATAAGGGCTGGCATCTTTGACCGGAACGCGCGAAAACAACCGCCATCGTCACAATTCCAAGTTCACCACCGTTGGGCTGCATTGGGAATCACCAGCAAGATGTCTGAATTGCAAGATTTTTTGCTGGTAGTCGAGAATAACAGAGAAGAGGCTCTGGGAATTGCTAGCATAACAGCCCAAAGTACGTCTTCCATGTTTCATTCTCGATCTGCCAAAGTGCGGAGAACTGACGGGTTCCGTTTATTCTTTATTTTTTGCAGAACTTGAAAGCAAACAATCAACTTTGATCGACGTTGTTCAATCCCTGGGAGAATATATCAATGACGAAAATCCTGTTATCCGGGGGAAGGCGGTTTCATATTTGACAGCCGTCATAAGGGCCCTCTCTCCGAAATTGCTTTCCCGCCAACAAATACAGGCTCTGACAGATTTCTACTGCGATCGAATCGCAGATGGAGGGGCAATTGCAGGCCTGGATAGGCTTCAAGGCCTTGAGCGCTTTACTAAAGATATGACTGAGGGGGTTATACGATCGTAAGTGCGTCAGTAGACGACGAGTATTAAAGCCTCCGCTTTTTTATAGATCAGTGTTGAAGCGTCCAAGAAACATGCTCACGTACCCCAAGGATTTTCCAGCACTTTCCGGATTTACAGGCTCGTCCACAATCACAACGTTTCCAACTTCTTCAGTTGCTTAATGGGTTAATGTCAAACCACAGAAAAGGTGCGCATGTACCCCACATTCGAGGTTTTGAGATGTAACTCACCATCTATTTAGCACTGCGAGATATGGGTGACGAATCGCTTGTTGGAATTGTTGACCTTGTGAGCGGAGAGAGAGATCCAAGGAATCTCATGCTCATTTTCTCCATTCTTAGGGTCCTGATGGTGGAATGGGACATAACCAAAAATGTTCAGGTATGCACGCAACCGCCGACGACAAATATTGGAGTTCGGATTTTGACGTAGTGGCCACATACAGGCCCTCTTTGATTCGGTATATAATTATTTTCCCATCACCTTTAAACCTCCGCCAAATGATCCATACGGAATCACAGCGCAAGATTTGAAGACCCGCTTGCAAGATTGTATTTCGTCAACGCAGCTTTTTGCCCCTTACGCATTCCCTTCACTCCTAGATAAACTAGACTCTACATCACTAAATGTGAAAGTACGTGAACCTCTCCTCCCCTTTCCGGGATGAAAGGCTGCTAACAGCCGGGCAGAAAGACGCCTTGAACTCGCTCTATGCATGCATATCCTCATACGATCCGGCTACTCTGTCGCGCTACTCGATAAGCGTCTGGGACACTTTGAAATTTGAGATTCTTAATGCGCAGGAAGAAATTATCACAGAAGAGTCATTGCGAGTACTTCAATGCCTCGCAAAGCGACTGTCCACACTTACCACGACATCTCAAATTTCAGCTCTCGCACAATATCTGAAACCAATAACAAAGGAATGTAATGAACAACTGCGCGAACCGCAACAGAAACAAGCCCAGCCAGCACGACAGATCTTGAGATCTCTTTCATCTGCTTCTTTGGCATCTTTTGCTCTAATTATTCAGGCCGTCGTTGCACCATTACTCGCAGTTTATCAAGATGCTGATGGAATTGCCAAGCAAAGAGCTCTCCTGGAATCTTTTGTAGTTCTATTTGATTCCGCTATTGATATATTTGGAACATGGACTACACCTGGATCGGATCCTGCGCCGGAAAATCCTCTCTCCTCGTTCCAAGAGCGGTTAATTGAAATCTTCAGCCAAGCTCTAATGGGATCTGCAAAGGATGAAACCTCATTCCGCCTTACCTCCTTGCAAGGCCTGCTTCGCCTATCTTCCATTCGAGGATTCTTGCAGGAAAACGAAATCGGCCTTTTTGTACAGTATCTCGATGACATTCTGCTCATAGAGACCTCAGTGAGAGCAGAGCTGAGAAAGGCGGCAATAGACGCACTGGCTGGGATATCGAAACATAAGCCCCGACTCATTATGGATATCGCCTTTCCAGCTTTCATGGCGACGCTTCCGGATTCCGACAAAGATGCCGATCCTGTCTATCTTACAACGCTTGAAAGCCTTGCTCAAATCAGCATTGAAAAAGACATATTCGAAACCTTCGTCCGGCGCCTCTTGAGCAGGCTTGAAATTGTACTTCAGCCCGGAAATACAAGCACTTCCGCATATCCCCGTGCGATTTTGTTGACGATACTCTATGCTATGGATCGAAAAGGCTTGCAAAACGATTCGAACATTACCTACTATTATGATCAGATACTGGTGAAATTGACTAGCCGGGCGGCCATCGCAACGACCGAAGATGATACGACCACGGTTATGAAGGACTCGTCCTTACTGGACGTCCTTGGGCGCCTGTGCAACCTTATTGTCCGGTCCCTTCCCCGCGAGAAACAGGATGAAGTTTGCGGGAACGTATACGCACTTTTTGCAACAGATGATAGCTTTATTCCCATCCCGTTTTCGTCGACTACCACCTACCTTCGAGAGCAAACAATGATCCTGTCAACCTACCTCCTTGCCGGACTCCCTAAGGACTCTAAGCTGCCGTACACCAGCCCCGATATGGAATCTCTTCTTCAGGAACTGGTCCGACGTGCTATTGCCGAAGAAAACCTCACTACACATCTCGCACTCGCACGCCATCTTGCCCTTCTCGTCAACAAATTTCTCCCAACCACGCAGGTGCCTACCGCATCCTCAATCCTTTCGGCCCTCATCCAATCCTCCACATCCACATCCAAACCGACACCAAACGAAGCCTTCACCTCACCCAAAATCCGCACAATATTTTGGCTAGCGAAGGCATTGATACTTCGCCTTGCTCCCTCAACGGCAGAAATACTCAACTCGCTTTTAGCCCTCCTCTCGTCCTCGGACGCCCAAACAAGCACAACCTCTGGACGGGGATTTGCCCTCCTCCTAAGCCCAGATGATGTTCTTTCCCCCCAAAACGGCGCTGTCATCCGCTTCCTTTCGAAACAACGCGTCTTTTCCACTCTAATCCCGCTAATCTCCCAAAACGTGCGAGATCTCAACACGGGCGCAACCGCCGCATCCCAAGTTCCACTCCATACCAAACAGGCATACCTAACTGCCCTATCTGGCATTCTCTCCACTATCCCTTCATCTCTCGTCATGCCAGAACTACCAACTTTACTTCCTCTCCTCCTCCAAAGTCTAGATTTGACTGACCCACTATCACAGCCCATAAAAGCCGGCACGCTGGAGACGCTAGCTGTGATCATCCGCGATAACGGTGTCAGCGTAATTAACGAAGTGGGCTACGTCGATGATCTCGTGAAGAGGTTGTTGAAGACAGCGGTATATAACAAGAATACCGCAGCATCAACATCAACAACAGTAACCAAGGAAACAACCACGGCTGCAACTAGTGCCAATGACACCTCCACCTCAGTGCCAAACACTCCACACATCCGCGCACAGTCCCTCCAGTGTCTCCTTCTCCTTGCGCAGACTCCTGGCGTTTCGGATTCAACCTCACCGGCAGCTAAAGCTGCAAGTGCGAAACCATCGCCGTTGCTTCCGCTGAAGCATGTCGTGCTACGCACCCTTAGGTTTGCGCTAGATGATCCTAAGCGGGACGTACGGAAGGCCGCTGTAGATGCAAGGGCGGCATGGCTGAGGGGGGTAGTGGATGTAGAGGAGGATGAAGAGGATTGACATAGCTGTGGGAAAGGAGAGGTGCGGTGCTCGTCCTCCAAGCATGATGAATGAAAGAAAGGAATGGCATCAATGGAACTTTTCAGATAGAAAAAAAAAAGAAAAAAACCTGTTCTTGTTTTGCTTTAACAAACCATTTTGATTGTTGTTCTTATTTTTAGCCTGCCACTTCCTAGGGTTAGATTTTATAGATTCTCCTTTGATGGATGTGCACAGCTCTTCACAATGCTATGTCCCTTGATTTATCTTTTGTATTGGTCAAAGGTATCCTTTGCTAGCTCATAATCTTCACTAAGCTCTATATAATGTACTTCTTGTTAAATAATGTGTGCAAGCTGGCTGAGACTTTAACTGACAGCCTGTTTCACAAAATTGACAGTCAATCTGTAGCAAAGTCAAGTTTTTACTTTTGAATTAACTAGTTAGTCTGTGGACTAAAGCTTGAGGAAGAGATGCAGAATGCAACTTACATCTATGCCTATGTTCATGGAACTATAGTTCATAGTTGGCCTAGAATACAATACAACTGATTGAAAATTTACAGATTGGTGACAACAAAAGAGGATTTTCTTGTAGAGATATGCATGACTGCTACAGCAGCTAGTTAAACTATAAAGTCTAACTGTGAACAGCAGAAAACTAGCATCAATGTCTGATAATTGAAGTGTGTTTACTACAGCAGTCTATAGCAATGTTTTTTTAGTGTAAAGGCTTAATTCCACATAATACTGATTTTATAATCACGCACCCATTACACTAGTCCTAATATACTTAGTATATTACTATATATAGTTTAGAGAGTCTTGGCTTTCAGACTATGAGCTTCACCTCATAGATCTCTCAATATATACTCTGTAATTCTCTTGAACACTGTAGAGCCTCCTCTCACGGTCTCACCCCAGCAATGAAGGCTCTCAGATATATAGATATAGATTTTCTGTGTATAGAGACTCTCTGAGTAGAGGCCTCTCTGTGTATAAAGCCCCTGGTTATAGAAGGGTAGAGGCTCTCTGTGTATAAAGCTCTCAGATATAGAGACCTCTGAGCATAGAGACCACTGAATATAGATTCCTCTGAAGACTCTGAGTATATACACAGTGTACACTGTGTAGAGACTGTCTCAGGTCAAGAGCCCTTCACTGATGTGAGTCATTATTTCATACAACCTCCAATGAGGAGATCTTGATTGCTAATACAATCAGTATCATTAATGTGTGCTCATTGTAACACTAGTATAAAATACCCATTTGACACATTTGTCACTATAGACTGCGTATTTACAAGTATGAGAATAATTAATGCATCACTCCTCCATGGAAAAGCCCAAAAAACGACTCCCTGTCGCCGCCCCTAACCTCTCCACGCTGTGCCTGGCTCTGGTTGGGATGCAAGGGCCTCAACAAATTACAAATGCAAAGAACAGATTTATTCATATAAGGTACCCCCCCACCCTGGGAATCCCTTCCAAGCACTCACACCCACCACCATCTATGAGGTGCACGGCAAAAGCTTCTCACCTACCAAAAGCTTGTCGGCACTTCAGCTGTAGCCACTGATGGGACAGTAATGGTTTGATCTACCTTCAGTCCTGCTTGGGCCTCAGGGCCGTAGTTGTCCCGTCCAACATCGTCGATCTTTTGAACAATCTTGTTCGCGGCGTGGAACATTTCGCTCACGTCCTTGGAGCTGATTTCTGAAGTGGGTTGTTCTGGAAGTTTCGAATTTGCTATGCTGGTCTCGGAAGTTTTGGCAGCGGTGATAGCATTGGTGGATCGCTTTCCATTTTTTGCAGGTGGTGGTTTGAAGACGGACCAGGAAGTGACAGTGTCGCCAAATTCGAGATATTTATTGGAGTGCAAGATCTCTTCGATTGTTGGGTTCATAACAGATATCTCATACCATAACCTGTGATCGTCTACCATCTTATCAGCTGATTTTGCCCGCGCACGCACGGCCATCATATCATCACCAGAATACCCCAAAAAAAGATTCTGGACTTCAGTGATCTGGAGAAACGTTTCCTCATTCCCAAACGGTGTCGTATTGCCGTTAGCACTACCAGCAGATCCGCTCCCTTGATCATTAAGAAGAGAATGAATCCTGTCGTGGATGCCGGGTTTCCTTGCAGTGCTTACTTGCAAGGGTCCTGTCTTATGCCGGTGGAAGCGATGGCGCGTGGAACGCTTCATGAGAACTTTTGTGATATTCAGTTGGCCCCCTTCCGGAATTCGAGTGAAAATTACGATTTCGGACAGGCCGGGCTCGATATACATTTTGCCGATGAGATTTTGGATTGCTTGGTCTATTTCCTCGTCTCCTCGAATGTATTCGACGGCGCCTTTCACCACGCCCCTCATATCCCAGGTTTGCGCTGCGCAGTGGACATTGACCGCACCCAACACGGATTCCGGCCTATTCACAGCCGCTGTCCCAGATTCATCGACAGTGACCACCAAAGTCTCGTCATTTTTGGTTGTGCAGTGAAATTCGTACCAAACACGACGACTGACAACTTCCTCTGAAAACATTTGGCATGTGGAACCATCCTGGCTATCAGGTAAGTCGAGTATATAATCGACGTCAGCGCCAGAGGTTGTGAGCATGTTTGTGAAAATGGTGCTGGGCTTAGGGAGGTTATTCTTGGGCTGAAAGAGGCTGTTCCAGGCCTTGAGATCTAAGGGCACTTCCTTTGACTGTTCGATGAGCGATCGACTTGCAAGTACAAGTCCCAGCTGAATTTCAAATGAAACAGTTCCTGGGAAGCATCGGACTCCATTTAGAATGAGGCTAACGTGCCGGAGGAACTCATTGAGTGCGACCCCACGTTTTTCATCCTCTTTCGCCTGTTGCGCCTTCTTCCATCCGCTTAACTGGATAGATTTTCTAGAGAAACTAGAAGAACAAGAAGTCGATGTTCTTGAGAGAATCGAAGGTGCGGATGGAACATCAGCAAAATTTTCCCGATTTTCGGTTTTATCTTTTCGATCCTCTCCCGTTCGGGCATTCTTCCCAGCCTTCTGGCCCATGATCCGATGGAAAACTCGAGGCTCAGGCTCGCGGATTCTAGGAGCGTTTCCAACAAGTGGCTCATTTGTGGGCCCATTGCTGCGGCAAGTTTTATTCTCTTTTGCATGTTCAGAATGCCATTCTCCAATCGTCGAACCTAACCTCGCCGCCTCTGTGAGTGCTAGGGGAACTGGCATGTACGATATTGGTGGTATCACTGCACTTGCCACTGGCGAGGTATCCTCTAAATCAACAAGTCGGGTTGGCTCGCCCTGTTCTGTGGGCTCCAGGCACGAGGTCTTTCTCAGACAGCTGTTCTCAGCGGAAGAGCAATCTGGTTGTCCGTACGCGACGGGAATAAAATTCACAGGCAGCCGAGGGTCCGGTTGGGCAGCACCATCTTCGTTGGTTGCACTTCTGACGTGGCCCGCTGTAGAGGCCTCAGCTGACGGAAGAGGCTTCGAGTCTTCGATGGGCGCGCAAATACCCTCTCCTGTATCGATGATGACAGCTTTGCGCCTTTTAATTCCCGGAGGCAGAACTGACTGAGCAGGCTCTGTATGAGGGTTTGGAGGCGGCGTGCCGTTAGGTTCCGAGACGTTTGGTCCCACTGCTCCAGCCTCAACCTCTGTGGCCCAGTTATCGACAAACGAAGCCTTTTCCGGAGTCAGGAAACGATGCTTGCTAACCAGGGCACCCCCTGGCGGAGCAGTTGGCAACGCTCTTAGTTGACTCTGCTGAACAGGATCCGCCTCCTCAGGGACGCTGTCCCCAAACCGAGGGGCATTTGACGCGTCCCCCAGACCCTGAAATTTGAAATCAGCCCAGAGCTTGGACCGTCCTTTCTTGGGCTCCGTTGGACGGGGTGGCTTCCTGAGGTTGATAGGAACCTGGTTGTCGTGACTTTCCGAATCTCTTCCCACAATCACGGTGACAAACATCTTGGAAAGTTGACCGATATCTTTCCTTTCCGGGTCGACGAGAATGCGACGAACAGCGTTTCTATGCAAATCTGCATATGGCGAGAGTTTGACGTGATATCCCGTCTCTGGGGGCACATTTAAAATAGGTGAGACTTGAGGCGTAATTGAAAGAGACTAACGTCTGTTAGCATCGATGCCGCCCTAGGAAGTGGTCATATATGGAATGAAATGGAGTGTAAACAAATGATGAGGGTGAAGCAAAGAAACCAAAACAGAGGATCTCCCAAACCTGACAACGAAAGGAGTTCAACAATAACACATTCAACATGGCATAAGCCAAACCGAGAATTACAAACAAAGAGGACATACTAGGCACGGGTGCAAATTGGAAAGCCGGCTCATTGCATCGTCAACGATGCTACTATCCAAGTAACTGAACACACGGATTCTGTCATTCGCCTCTTCGAGGACGATATCTGCTCCAGATAGCCTGGACACTTCGTCGATGGCGTATCGCAGCTTCTCAAAGCCACCAGTAGTCCCCAAGTTGGACTTCCAGTACTTCGTGGTAATGGGAATTTTAGTGCTCTCACTACCTCGAGAGAAATTGATCAAAGCCCCTTCCGCTTCCTCGATTATATCGTCCTCATATGGAATTTCATAAGGAGCATTTAGTGGCCCTAGGCGGGACACCTTCGGAATCTTTATGATAACATGAAATTACTAAGAGTTGCATGTATGGAACTACACTCATAGCAGTGTTTGATGTTCATACCTCTATCCTGTCGTTATCCTTCTCGGCGTCAATATACTTGGCCACCAAAATGCTCAGCTCTGACGCCGATCCCATAACATCACAGTTGTCCACAACGAAGACCTATATCATAAGCCTATATTTAGCCGACGAAAATATGCCTTTGTTACCGTTTGGATACGTAATGTCCTTTACTCACGTTATTAACAGGCTCATATTTGCAGAAACCAACACCAGCTGCGGAGGTTGCCCTTAAAACGCGATCCGAATTAGTATTGCCAGAAAGAGATTATAAAAATCGGGTGATCATGAACGAACTTGAAGAGTCTTCTAATATGTCCAGCCTGCAATGTATGAGATATCAGCCCTGTCCTGTTCGAAACGTTGTACAAATCCTGCAAACTCACCGCGTCGTTGTCAAATTTCCAAGTGGAGGCCACAGTCAAGGTCTGTGGACCTTCCATTTTGAGGTGTAGCTTTGGACTTTCAATATATCCAAGTTTACCGATATCTGAGCCACAAGGGGGTTACCACAGAGCCAGAATCTGGGGCAGTTATCCCAAATGCACACGATGCCGCTTCGAAACGAAAGGCAATGAAATAGTTTCCGCAGATGTGAGGAGAAGAGCTGCCAGCGAGTCAGATCTCGATTAGGAGAAATAGTATCAAGAACAAGTCGATCAACAAATAGCGTAAAAGCAGAGAAAAGCCGGATAAATTGGGGACGAAACAAACGAATATGGATGGGTACAGATAGGGCCGATTCACCAACGCATCTAACCTTTCACCGATCACGCCTGTTCTATCAGTGGCCGTGCCTTTTTAATTTATACAGGTGAAAGCGGACGCGGTTCACCAGTGAGAGACTGGGTTTAGCAAAATAAGAACTCTTATGCAACTTGCTTGAAAGGACTGGCAACGGGGGCCTTCGAGCCTTGGATAAATCAAGATCGTTCAACAAGGAGATAGTGAAATTCCAGGGGCACTTTCTTGCCCGTTGACCGTGGTATTGGCTGATATATGCCTCCGCGAAAACTGATTTACGGACCGCCAGACGAACTGACAGGCCAAAGAGAAGAGCAGTCAACGGAATGATAGGGATAGGGAGGACAGAGAATAGTGACGAGTGCAGCATGAAAAATCAAAGACAGCAAGCAGTGAGAGTTAGCAGTAGGTGTCACATACTTGGTATCAGACCGTAGCGGACGGCAAAAGATGCTTTTTCTTCTTTTTCTCTCTCTCTTCCCCCCCCTTTTTAGCCTGCGCCACTCTCTACCAGGCAAAGTTGATCTCAAGGACAGATGAAAAAGCTGATGAAAAAGAGGTTGACAGTGATACAGAAGAAGGAGAAGAAGAAGAGAAGAAAGAAGAAGAAAAGAGGCCGAGAGAATCAAATAGCAGATACCCAGTTAGTTGTTGATCTGCTATTTCCTCTTTTGGCTGCGTGTTTCTGCTAACAAGGCAACACTAGAGCTTGACCATAACAGCACGCTCTCTCTTTATACTCTAGAGAATTAGTATGAATGATATCTTCAGTGTGAGAAAATCATAGAGAGCTGCTATCCTCTTACTGTGAAGTTGTGTGTTAAAACATTAGTTAATCAAAGAATGCTTGAGATGGTCAGTCACTATGGTGATGAGAGAGATTCCCGATTTCCATATTTCCATACAGCTCATTGTGTATCCTTCCTCTCTCCCTTCTCACCTGAAGCCAGTAAGATAGGCCTATGGGTATCTGCATTGGCATAACTGCTGTAGGGCTTTTAAAAGCTGCGCTAAAGAGAGAAAATGCAATATGTATCCTGCAGGCACAGGTACCATGCTAGAGTTGGTGCATTCAGCATGCTCTCACTCACCTCCCTTATTCTCATTTGCTGCATGCTATTTTTAAAAACCAGGGTATATGTATTTATCAATCAGTATATATTTCATCAATAAAAAAGCTCCCTTTAAGAGTGTTGGAGAAAGGGAAAAACCAGCAAACACCGTCCCGTCTTAGATAGCAATGAAAGAGGCCCAGTAAAAACGAAGCGAAGAGTAATTAAAATATATTGTATCAGCAAACAACAGGGCAGTAGAATAGTGGAATGAGACAAAAGTGAATGGGAGCCCGAAGGGAACGAAAAGAAGAGAAGAATTAAAAGGGATTACAGGAGAAATAGAGGAAGGAATTCGTCACTTCTTTAGAATGGAATAAAGAAAGAAAGAAAAAAGAAAAGGTAAAAGGGCATGAAAATGTAGTTGAGATTTCCCTCCTTGCCTTTATGATCCTTTTGTTGGCTTTGTAACCCTGTAAAACTGCGGCTGTAGATGGTAAAAATCCGACAAGGGAAAAAAAAAAAAAGAGGATAAAACCGCCGTATACCTGTCCTATTTTAGGGGGCTGTAAATGCTTTTCCGCAGGCCTTTTGGTATGTGTATGTATGCGCAATGTGGTATGTAAGTATGTTTGTCCGTATATGTATGTATGGTAAGGAATTTAGTCGTTAAATTGGTCGCGCTTGCTGCTGCGTATATGTAAATGGGACTCTGTACACAAGATCAGAGGTAAAGAGATGAGGAAATAAAATATGGTCGTAAATTGGAATGAGTTCTGGGATATATGCGTGAAACGGGGTCGGGGTCGGGGTCGCTATTTTGAAGATTCTGCATGCGTTCAGCCAGTCGTGCGTCGAAATCATGTGATGGGCAGGTTTCTGGTCATGCGCATTGGAAAATGGAGTGTAACCTCTGAGGACGAAACGAAAAGGCATATATAAGACCGGCAACATCCCGAATCCGTTTCCTCTATATGAGCTTGGG
This sequence comes from Blastomyces dermatitidis ER-3, assembly GCF_000003525.1. NCBI lineage: Eukaryota > Fungi > Ascomycota > Eurotiomycetes > Onygenales > Ajellomycetaceae > Blastomyces > Blastomyces dermatitidis. The sequence continues at coordinate 977,415 of NW_025544783.1, read as the reverse complement.
AGAATCCGGAACACGCTCGGCCTTTGTGGTGTATCCCTAAGGATCGAATCGAATCGCCTTCGCTTCGTACATCATACAGTATCTCGAAGGAAGAAGGGAAAAAAGAGATAATCAGAAGGACGACAGGAAGCGGGTATCCTCGGCAAATCCGATCAGGTTTTCCGTATCCATGTCTACCGTCATTCCGCTCCCTTAACCTCGTCTTTGACCTTCATAACCCACCTCATCCTCCCCGTAACTTCCTTCGCCTGGTCAACCACATCATCAATCGCAGCGTTATTCTTCCGGCTCCTCTCCACCAGCTCATGTACCGCACGGTCGCTGGCCTCCTTATATTCCGCAAACAGTCGTCCAAACCGCTCCATCCGATCCCTCTCCGCCTCAATCTCCTTATTCTTCTGCTCAATGATCACATCGAAGCGCGTGAGCTGATTCTGCCTCTCTATTTCCCGATTGCATAACTCCTTCAGCTCTGCGCGGAAACCATCGACACGCGTTCTAAACTCGCTTTGCTCCCTCGATCGCGCATGGGACAGCGTTTCATATTGATTGCGCGCCTGGCTGGCGATCTCCGTAGCCTCAGCGATTGCACGGTGGCTTTCATCTCGCTCCTCAGCGGCTAGCTGGTTTGTTCTCCGCGCATCCTCCTCCGCCTTCAGCCGCCTATCTTTCTCCGCTTGTACCTCCGCTTTCAGGTCTTCGATTTTCCTATCCTTGCGCGCTATCGAGATAAGATGCGCCTCGTGTGATTGCTCGGAATTACGCAGACGGTCCGTCACGTTTTGTAGCTGGAGCTTGAGCGTCTCGTTTATGCGTTGCGCCTCTTCTGCGCGGGACCGATGTAAACTGCATTCGCGCGTCAGGCGTGCTATATCTTCCTGTAAATTGTGAATGACTCGGCCGGACTTCCCGGTCATCGCGTGTCCTACGGCAGATGACCATTCGGGGGCAGGCGGAGAGTCTCCATTGGACATTGCGGCGGTGGCAGGAGGGTTTCGGGTTGTAGAAGGAACTATCGATCATGTTGGGAAAATATGTTAGCAGCCGATTTTATAGGCATTTCGTTAATATACGTAACATGGCTTTGGTATAATATAAATTACACGAAGCCGATATTTAGGTATTTAGGCGCACCATGTGAGTTTTCATCGGACCCACTCCCGTTCTGAGCGGGATAATGGAGCTGCTGCTGTTGCTGCTGCTGCTGCTGTTGCTGTTGGCGTTCGGGAGTAGAGGATTCGAAGAGACCATTGAACTGATGCATGTTGAGACGGGTTTCGACATCGGCAAGGTGCACCTGGGGGGGCTCTGCAGCTAGTTGTTCCACCACCACGGATGGCGGAGGAGAATGATTAGCATCGGAGACCCGGCAGAAGCTGAATTTGGTCTTGACAAGTCTGACGCGCTCTATCGCGCCTCGCATTTTTCTTGTTGGAGGGGATGTTTTTCTCTTCCTCTTCCTCCCTTTCATCCCTTTTGTCCCCCCTCTTCCTTTATTTTCCTTTTTTCTTTGTATGTACAACGGGAGAAACGGGAAGGGCATAGGAGGCGCGACAGGTAGGCTAGAGAGTGGAGTGCTGCTCCTGCTGCAGATGCTGGATGCGGGGCTTGGAAAATGGGGAAGGATGTTTTCAACATACTGCCAAATGAATTCAAGCTCACTTTCTGCACCTGGAGGAGATCTGACTGTGGTGTGTTGTGCTGTTTCTGTTTCTTCATCGTCGAGACATTGTAAATCTGATGAATGAGAGAAAAGGAATGCCAGGTTGCGGCTGATTGAAGATGAGAGAAAAGGTATACCAGGATGCTGAAGAGATACACAGAGACACAAACACAATTCTGCAGATGTGAATGAAAGTAATAAGTTAAACAGTATATCTATATGATGAGATAAAAATGAACAAAGGGAGGATTAAAGAGAGAGAGCGACACAGATCTGCAGATGCCCAACCCAATCTACCGGCTGCAGCGTTTTAGCCAAGCTCTAGAGGCAAAAGAAAAAGGAATGAGATTTAAGCTGGGATAAGGGAAAGGATTGAATAACTGCGGAAGCCAGCATGGAATCAGGCCCCATAACAATTTAAACAAACAGATATAAGAATAATGATGGACTGACTATCTCTTGTATGAAGGAATCCATGAAGGTTGTTGCGGGATGAGAAGAAATTGCAGATTTTGACACCTCATTCATCCACCTGGTGATGTCAGCATCCTCTTGCTGCATCCCCTGCTGCATCCCATTCGGTGGACAGACAGTCTCTCTCCCCAGAAATTTGGGGCAGAAAGGAAAACAAAACCAGATCTTTACTCTAATTGAGTTTCGATGGAACTTGATCAGGAACGAACCTTCATATTTAATGGTTAGAGTCTCTGGCATCATCTCTCCCATGGTTTCAAGATCAACCTACATCTGTATGTTTTCAGTAGATTAGTTAAATATCTACAACTCTCGAGCAACATTCACCACATATATTACTGGCTGCCAGCAGTTGAACACAGTTCACGGGCGTCTATCAGAATGCACGATATTTATTTCACTGCTGAGAAAGGGCGCGCATGAAAAACTATTCGAACTGCTAGACTTTAACCTTTTATAACTATACATTAAGTTACTAGTTAGTGCGACTAGTATGAGGGGAAGAAAGAGTGAGCTGTACCTGTAACTGTGCCTATAGGATGAGATGAGCAATTCCGTACTACTGCCGCAGAGGTATGGATTCTCCGCCCTCTGCCAGTCTAGCCAGGTGGTGGAATATGGAGCAGCTTGTACAGCTTCGAATACATCAGCCCGTGCTGCACAGGTAAGGTCCCCTAATCCGTCAATACATGGATGCAGCCTGGAATAGAGAGGTACATCTGTGGCAATGCAGCAGTTACATACCAGGGACGGAGGCTGGTTGCAGAATGCTATTTTTCTAATTACTTACGAAAGAAAAAAAGAGAGGCAAAGAATGAGAAAAGCAGAACACTGCCCTTTTCATTATCAAGAAAGATACAAGACTCCAACTCTAAATCAATAGAAGACGAAGCACAATAGGATAATCTCCATACGGAGCTTCTGGGCGGCACTCAAGGAGAGCCATGCCGGCTTTCATCCCTCCCTGCCCTCTCCAAGCTTTCGAGAGCAACACCCCTACATCATTTCCCTTCTTCCTGTTTTAACTGATCCCGCTCCCATTTCCGTCCTAGGTGGTCGGACAAGAAGTCGCATGCGACTATGTGTGAAGATGCGCAGCATGTGTAAAGATGTGTTTGTAGGTAAGTCAATAGAGCGACACAACATTATTATGACGAATAGATCGGGTCGAGTGTTGTCTATAGAAGAGAAAAAAATAAAAAATAAAAAATAAATAAAAAAAGACAACAGAAAGACAGGGTATGATATCACGAGCTCCAGTAGAAGATGGAGTTTGCAGTGGACAAAATAGAAGAAGAAAAGAACCGAAGCCCAAAGAAGCTTAAATATATCTTCGACAATCGAAGTAGAGGAGAAAAAAATTTAGATGGTTTCAAAATACATCAAATGTAATTTAATGCAAGTAGACAAATGCGGCCAACACACCCATAATCAATGCGAAGGGGCTGGACACGGCCATAATGGAGGCGGCAGAAGGTTCGCTAGGAGTTGGAGTGGGAGGAGCAGTCGTGGGACCTGTGGGAGTAACAGTCACGCCAGTGGTGATGGTGGTTGCTTCGCTGCTGGTGCTGTTCCTAGAGTTGCTGGGGCCAGAGCTTGGGGACGAAGTGCCAGTAACGGTGGGGGGAGGAGTGGTAACGGTTGGAGAGGGTGTCTCCTCCTTGCCAGAGCCGCCGCTGACGTCGAACAGGTTGGTGTAGTTGACTTCGTCACCCTGGCTGATTCGGAGAGCATAGTCGTCGCCATTGACGATGTCAGATTCAGGGGTCCATGTGAAGGCACCGTCTTGACCGGAGGCTGTAGGTTGAGAGTAAGGTAAGTACATGTACTAGAATGCAATTTGATTAGGGATTGCTGCAAAGCTGGGGTGAACTTACTGGTCAAGGTCTCGACCTCTTGCAGGTCCTTACTGAGGCCCTTCATTAGCGTGATGGTGACAGGCTAGAAAGTAGACACGGTTAGCAATTGATATCTTGGATCAAGCAAAGGGGCCTCTGGAAGTACCTCGTCACTACCACCGGTCCAGGTGACAGTCACAGGCTCGCCAGCCTGGACATCCTCGGGGAAGCTGGTGAAAGAAATCTTTTGGGCAACAGCAGCAGCGACCAGAAGCGCGCTGGCAAGAAGAGATTTCATCAGATGCATTTTCGCTGGGGTTTTTTCTTTTCTTTTCAAAAAAGAACAATATATATAAGAAAGAAATCAAAGTATTGATGAAGGAGAGAATATAGCGAATATGTTAATTGGCAGCAGTTGAAGAAAAAAGGAGCGGAATTTGCCAAACGAGTGCAGAAGCGAAGAATTTAAGTATTGTCAGAGCGGACGAGGGAGAAGAGAAAGAGGAAGAGAAGGAGAAGAAGAAGAGAAATATCCAACAAGATAGGAGAGGAATAGCCTCCTCTCGCCTGTCCTGTCCTCCCCTGCACATTATTATTATTATTATTATTATTATTGTCGTCTTACATACGTCGCCCTGGTTGGCCTGTCGCGAAATACGGATCAGCCATCAAGCCAAGGGTCCAGCACGGACAGACCATTGGAACTCTTTTCTTTCTCAAGCATTTCTGCTGTTTTTGGCATTTCTCTGTGCGGGATAGTCGCCGTCAAGATGCAAAGACATTCGGCTCGCCTCTGTAGCGTGGCGATTATTATTATTATGGATACAACCTCACACAAGAAAGTCGCCGACCTAGAAGGCCACCGGTATCCCAAGAATAATATCACCCCTTTGCACTTTTTTGAAGATGTAACTAATAAGGGTTCAAACCTTCCAGGGGATGACTGGTCGCTGCGCCCTTCCCCAGCGAATTACGCGGCGTATTACTGGACCTGAAGATAAAGTTAGATGTCAGTTCAGGGTGAACTAGCGGGCGGAGGGCCTACCGACAGGCTACCAGCAAGGACTAACTACTACTACTACCCACTCATGTTTCGATGAATTTCTGCGACAGTGCAAAGGGGCTGTAAAGGTCCCATCGAAGCGTGGAGCGATGGATCCATGGACATTTTGCTTAATATAAATCAGCAAGGATGAAGGCCATTTTGGATAACAAACGTTGGCAATCGCGGCTTTGGGAAATACGACGATTTGAGAATCTCTTTTGACCCTTCCTGTCCTTTTCTTCAGAGAGTTATAGGGGAGAATAATCATGATCAGACGGGACTCACGAGATGCATGTCGGGAAGCCTCTTGAGAGCCTTGTTCGCATTGTTCGCACTGTTCGTAGCGTAGGATGGCTGGATCTAGACTATCTAGACTGCGCCAGTTGAGTTAAGAGTGGACGCGGCTGGACTGCCATCACAGCGTATTTTATTGATTTAACACAAGGTTGCTATGAAAAACTCGACTCCTCGCGTGCTGGAGTTGGAGAAAAAGGAAGTCTACACACCCTCCAATCTCATTCGCTGTCGTTGAAGCCGACGAGATCTAGTTATCTCATCAGGGTAGCTCTAAATTTATTGATTGACGTCAGGAAATAAAAGTGATTTTCGCCAGGCGGTTGAGCAATCCTTGCCCCTCGCGATGTCCGCAGTTACAGTAATAATAACTACAGGAGGATAATTACTCTTCACACCCCCCTTGATGTTGTTAGTTTTATTAAGCACCAACATCAACAGATAAACTACTCCGTAGAAAAATCGGAATTAGGTGAGAGTAGTAATAATAGACATTCATTCAGCTAACTAGCTCCCTCATTTTATTTTCGAATCACCGATGTAACTAACAAACATGGAATGTGGCTAATCTTCCTTCGCAGACTTTCTACCGCAAATAGTAAAATGAAATAAAATGGTGCTATTGCCCGTGAGTGAGGAATATTGTCCGCGGTGACTATGTGAATCTGCGATTGGGACTCAACCCCGTGTTGGACAAACTCTCGGCCTACATATGGGATAGTTGAAGGTTGTATTGATAGATCTATCTACAGGAACATAATATAGTGGTGGGTCACGTGATCTAGTGGGATCGCTAACCGCAACAGCCGTAAGGGCCTTATCTCAGCATGCTCAGCCTCTCTTCTCGATATTTTCAGATTAGCGCGACCAACTAAACTCCTTTAGACTTCTGCCAAGTCCTGCTAACTTCTGGACCAATAAGAGACTTCACACATGCTCACAACCTAATATCTCATAGAGAGTCTGAGAAGAAACAGTTTCATTGTGTATGAAAAATCAACTTCACTCATATAAAATATTCAATTGACTTTGAAATCATATATCTACTCTAAATATCTGCCTGATCATCACTAAATCAATATTTTTTGAATTCTCAGTCATTCTGCTATTATCTCTGCTATTTTACAACTCACTACTTCTTCTCATCATATCATAATCATTGATAAAAGACAGTGTGTCTTTTGAATCTCAAGACACTCAATGTCAGATGCACTTCAGTTAATATTCTTCATTACTTAAAGATGAATTCTCTCTACAATCACTACAGTCTCTCAATAATGTAGATAATGAATATAATACATCAGACAGTGACTTAACAGAGCTTGAATCTATTAATACTTCTTCAGAATTTGAGATCACTGATACTGATACTGATACTCTGTAAGCTTATTCACAATCAAATCACTGTGACTCACAGCATCTGTCTACAATGCCTTATAACTGATAGAAAAGACAGTTGAAATTATCTCATATTATCAGAACATTACAGTAAAACAGTTGAGAAATGAAGATCTTTATAAAGACTTAAATTCAGAGTTCTGATATCTTGACTCATTGATAATACAGTACTTCTATGAAGTGATGAAATATACTATATTCAGTACTTTTCAAAGTAGAGATATTCAATGATAATCAATGTTATACTGTCTTACTTAAATAGAAGCTGAAATATCTTATTAATACTCTCTTCTTTATAAAATTCAATCATGATTCTGATCTGAATATCATTAACTTTCAGACTGCTTTTGAGATTATTCAGACTGATATATCAACCTGATTTGATCTACTTACTTCTGTTCTAAAAAATAAACATGTTAATTGAAAGAGCTATGAATGAGACTCAGATGAAATAACAGCTATTAAACAGCTGTTTATTATTATAAGTATTATATATTACTCTTATTTCTTGAAAAACTCAAACTTCTTCAGCTCTATTCTCTCTGCATATTTTCATGACTCAGAAGTAAAATGATAAATGATAGAAATCATTTCTAGCTTTGAACTCTGTCACAGCTATGTGATAAGAAATAGATTAATAATGAAAATTACTAAATGAGAGAAGATATGACTTAATATTCTTAACTTATTAATATTTCTATCTAATATCTCAAACTTCTAGTAATCTCTGATAATATCTGTCATTTTCTAATATATTCTTTGAACTTCTATCAACTTCTAAGTCAATCACTTGACTAATTCTTACTGTTAGATTAAACTTCAGCAGCTTGTCAAAGATTCTCAAGCTGTTATAGTCTATGATAATATGAACTTCAAGAAGACTGTATGAGATGAGATAATCAGATATAATGATTTCATGACTGCTATAACTACTGCTACTGTGATTATTTCTCTCAATATTTCAGAAACTGATCTAACTCAGATTATGCATGATTTCATAAGACTGCTAACACTGCAAGAAATCATTGATACATCTGATATGACAGACAATAATAATAAGCTTTGAAAGCAAATAACATCATGTCTTATTTCAGATACTGTTTGAAAGATTTATAATGATAAGATTAAAAGTGTTTTCAGTACTGCAAATGATTTATTATCTTAAATATCTGTTATTAATACACTTTCTGTGCATAGAACATGTTTTCAGCAGTTGAGTGCTATTTTTGAAAATGAGAACACTATTGCAGAAACTATGAGAGTTCATAAGAAGATATTTAATGATTTTCTTAATTTATTAAGAGATTATACAGCATTTTCAACTCATCTCTTTTCAGTGTATAAAGATGCTTTGATTACAAAACTCATTCAATTAGTTAAGATAAAGCAGTTAAAATCTACAGATATCTTTGAACAGTGCAACTGACTTCATTCTATTTCTGAATAATTTCATATTTAAATGAATCTACTCTTTATCATTATTTATACTTATTTTGAAGCTGAAGTCTCTGAGAAGACTCATCACTGTATTCAGTCTGATCTTGCTTATTAAAACTGAAATTCTATAACTGCTGTCAATCTGAAATATCATCTTCTTAAGTCAGTGATTTCTCAGAGCTTTGTATCTTGAAGTCTTACTCTATTTTATACTGCTATATAACATTGAGATTATTCAGTTAGTAATCTTGAGTACTTAGAAGATATTGATTCTATTATATAATAGCTTAGTTCTTCACAGTATCTTCAGCTTATTGAAGATGTATATATCAAAGTATTTACTCTTAATGTCTGAAATGAAATCAACTCTTAAATCTCTCAGCTCACTCAAGATATTAAATTCTGTATCATATATTGTCTTCTCTGAGAATGTGAATTATTCATTTGAATACACTATACTGTTAAGTATGATGATATTGAACTTCTTGAGTACTTCATTTCATCTCTGATTATCTTCTTTCTTAGTACTGATTAACATAATTATGTCACTGAGATATTTCATTATTTTTGAATACTTCAATTCATTAAAATCTCTTCTCTGTATTAAGTAATTATAACTATGAGTCTTATCAACTGATCTGGAAAACCTGACTTCTTTAAAGCAATTGATCTAGGCATAGAACATCTCAATGATAGCTGTAAGCTGAAGATGAAATGCTATAAAAATTCAATAAAGAATATCTATCTTATATTTGATTGAGTCTGTCTGTCAAATACATGAGTTCATCAGCTACAGCAGATTTTAGAGTCTATCTTTGAGTGTTCACTTACTGAGGAATATACAAGTACTGTTACTAAGCTTGAGATATTCTCTACTACTAGAAGTCTATTGAAGAATGATTATATCTTATCTTGAGATTTACTTTTACTGTCAAAGAAACATATGTTTGACTTCTTGAATATACTTTTAATTAAAGTGAAAGATCTGAAGAAGAAGATTGAGCACTTTAATTAAGTATGAATTCAGCAGCAGTTGATTGCAATGAACTTGAATTTAAATGATATAATTATTAATGCTGAAGTTAAGTCTTATTCTGAGAAATTCAATGATAATATAGAGTAAGATTCTATTTTCATTGAAAATATACTATCTTTATCTACTGTAAATAATCTATCTGATACTTTGAAAACAATTCTGAAGAAGAATAACTAAAATTGATGAATATACTGAAGCTTTACTTACTTCATCTTTCTTTGATATACAATGTTACATTTTCACTAATAAATATATTAATAATAGAACTTCTGTATTGTTCTGTTAACTTGTGAGTCAATCAAATATCAAGATTTAAAATAAATATAACTAATATCTGACAAATTTTATTTTTGAGATATTATTTTTCAATATTAACTAATTTACATTTATAACTGATACTTATAAAGAATGTCTGTATAGAATCTTCAACATATTTATCTGTATAGATTACTTGTTTATTAGAGTTCTACTTAAAATCTTCTTCATGAAGCAGAGCAGTATAAATAAAATAAGAATCTAAACTGTCAGAGCACTGCTTTCTGATGAAGAAGAAGATAGTCTCTTTAGCAGTAACTGATATGACTGTGTCAGTGAGAATGTACTGAGATTCTTGAGCTTGCATTTGAAGATGCTATATCTGTTCTTGTATACAATAACTCAGCAGTGAGAACAAGAATTCTCAGACTTGACTATCTGAGCTCTTTCCTTCTCAGAGTACACTCAATATTTCTCATTATTCTCTTGACAGACAGCATACCTGTTCTTTCTCAGCAGCTGCTCACTCAGCTCTGTCTTCATTATTCAGTTAATATAGCCTCACACAGTCACACTCTCTGCTTCTGTGAAGAGAAGCACTGAAACTTCTTGTGAGAGACTGATTATCATTTTCCTGATTTCTGAGGCTGATAGAATGATGAGCTCTTGCTCATCATTCAATTTCAATCCTGTCTTGACTGACTTATCAGCTGTGCCTGCTCTCAACAGACACAGCTGGTGGACAGAGTGTTGAGAGAGAGAGAGACATTATATGACATTGTTAACAGTGACAGCAGCAGTGGGGGAGAGAGAGTGCTCAACATGAGAAACAGCTGAGAGAGTGAAGAAGATGAGCTCATTGATGCAGAGAGCAGAGAGAGTCATAATGACTCTGAAGAGAGAAAGGAAAAGCTAATATGACATGTCAGTGATTGATTCTTTTCCTATCATATATATCTCATTCATATTCATATTGCTTACTTGATTGATTCTGATGAAACTTCTTCCTCTGCAAAGAACAGAGAAGAGAAGAAGTCTGAGAAAGAGAGAGAGAAGTGAGAGTAAGAACTGCTATACAATAATATTAGCTTCTTATTCTCTTATCATATTACACTCATTTAGAGAGAGCTTTTTACATCTATCTAAATAAGTTCAGCTCATCATCTTCATTCTTCAAAGAAGAGAGAGAAGTCTCAGACACTTTCTCACTCTCACTCTCACAGGCGAGAATGAGGGTGAGAGTGAGAGCAGAGAAGTGAGAGTGAGCACAGACACAGATGCAGATGTGAAAAGAAGAACTAATTGTCAGAGTTAGTATTTCATTTCATTCTCATTATACTTTTCATGCTGAATAGACATGTACAGTGAGCAATGAACTTCATTAGAGCAGAGTTATTCATGCAGAATAGCTGCAGCAGCAGCAAGTATATTCTTTTCACTGATGAGAAAGCAGAGTGAGTGCATCTACATCAATGTTACTGAGAGAAGAAGTGCTATATTGATTTTTTTAAATCATGAAGAAGAAGAAAAGAAGAAGAGAAGAAGAGAAGAAGAGAAAGAAAGAAAAAAAAGATTCAAAAATATCAGTATAGTGTTATTCATTTCTTCTTCAATATAGTGAATTTATCTTCTCACTCATTAACTAATTTAATAGGCTCAGAAGTTTATACAACTTCAAAGAAATTCACAGATGTTTACAAAAGATCAGTGAAGTTAAAAAAAGATCAAAGATCTCATCATCTTACAGCATCATCTTACAGCATCAATTCCCTTGAAGATCTCATCATCTTACAGTATTAATTCCCTTGAAGATCTCATTATCTTGCAGTATCAATTCTCTCAAAGATCTCATTATCTTGCAGTATTGTCTTGCAGCATCAATTTCCTTGAAGATCTCATCACCTTGTAACTGTGTGATGATCAGCATTTTCTCATTCTTATTCTTCACTAGCAATAAGAAGCTTTACATACTCTTCAAGCTATGTGCTGTTTTTCTCAATCTCATTGATCTGAAAGTTCACAAGAGACAGAGAGTATGATAATCACAAAATTTAATGATGCTTTTTTAGTTGATCTCATGTCATCTGTGAATGCTATACTTCTTTCCTCATTCAACACAATTACACTTGAACTGCTTTCAGACTGCGGTATTGAGTGTGTGAACTACTAGAGCAAGATGCTATTTAAAGCTCATTAAGCTTAAAAGAAAATCTTTGATGATCACACAGTAGAATTGAAATAATAATATCTCATTGATCATTTAAAATAAAGAAAAAAAGAAAAAGGAAAAGAAAGAAGATATTAAGAGAAAAAAAAAATAAAAACAAAAATAAAAACAAAAGTAAAAGCAAAAGTAAAAACAGCAACAGTAACAGAATACAAAGCTACTTCTTAATAATCTCTTCATCAACTTTACAGTCAACAGAATCCGCCGGGCATAAAGAAAAACTCATTGACAACTCCTCATTGAAAAAACAGCTTGTATTATACAAGTCAACATTGTGATCTGCACTGACAACAACCTGAGGACCTTCTTCAACAAATGATTCCAGCATATAATCATGATAGAACCTGATCAATTAGTTATTTATCATCAGCATACTCTGCAACTTCTTCATAACATGATAATAATCATCATCATCTTCTTACTTACAATACATCACCTTCTGCAATCTTTTAATATAATATTTCACAATGATATAAGACTCTCTGAGAATCTATAATGATATCTGTTAACATCTAAGCTTTCTCTAGAAATATAGTGAATATACAGCATAGCATATTAAATCATGAAAATGACAATTATTGCATGCCTTTCTAACATCAGAAACAATACATTTACACAACAGCTCAAATTCAGCCACACAGAGGCAGCATGCACAGATCTTCTCAGACTTTGTTGCATAGTAAGTATCATAATGAGCTTTGAGAACAGCAAACTCGAGCTTGTGAATAGACATTGTTGTTTGACTAAACTGTTTAGTTAGAGATTGATTTATACATTATCTATGATTAAGATTTAACTTACTTTCATTCAATTGAAGAACAGACAGATGAGTGAAGCAGCAGGGGCAGCAGCAGAGGCAGCAGCAGATGATGTGACAGAGGGATTTTCACATTGATAAGTAAGTAGATTGTTACTGATTGAAAGAAAGATGAAGAAAATGAAGTAAGAAGCTCATATTTATACTTACAATATAAGTAAACAACACATGAGTAAGTTAATAATGTCTAGATAAGTATATTTCTATTCACTTCTATAACTCTACAATTCATAATTGATTCAGAAGTTAGCAGAAGTTGTTAGAAATTGCAAGAAGTTTACAGAAGATTTATTATAGAAGATATCTAACTACTTGATAGTGTCATTTTCTATAGAGAAGTTATCTCTTCCTCTGTGAGAAGAAGTTTGAACACAGTCAAAACAAGATATCTTTGTAAATACAATATCTGTGTTTGCATTCCATTCATCAAATGATGTTCATTTGTGAGAGATTTGAATATCAATACTATTATTGTTACTTCACTGCTTGAATGAAGTATGAACTTGAGCAGTTGTAGATATGTGAACTTGTGAACTTGAAGAAGGATGAACTCAGAAACTTGAAGAAGAAGTGAACTGTGAAGTAGTGAAAGCACTGATAATAGATATGACTAGAGCAGCAGAGGCTTCAGCAGCAGTAACAGCAGCTGAAAGAGCTGTAGAGGTCTCAGTGAAGATCTCATTAAGTTGCTGTGCTCTTTTTACTGCATGTTGAGCAGTCATCTGAGTCAGATTATTGTCTTTCACACATCATGCAGCTGTGAGCTGCTGAGCTGCTGTCATTTTACTGATTGAATCACTACTTGACATTTCAGTAGATACTGCTATCTCTGCTGCTCTCTCCCTGTTTCTGATTATCTGATGTTGATGTCTTTCTATGAGAATAGCTTCATACACTTTATTTACAGCTGCAATTTGACTTGACAGAAAGCTGTGAAGCTGATCTTCAAATTCATCTCAATAGCTTCAAGTCTGAAGAAGATTGACAGTATCACACAATTCATTTCAATTGAATTCAAAGATAGATGTCTTCTGATAAAAAAGAGCAGCTATCTGTCACTGACATTGAGTAGACATAAATTGTGAAGCTGATACTGAAAAGTCTTAATCATGATGATACTGTTTCTCTGTATATTTAATACATCAGTTCTTAAGTTCTGACAGCAGAATAGCATCATGACTATTATCTTGAGATGCCTTGATGATGTTTGTAGTGAGTGACTATTTGAATCCAGATATATGACTTGGATTGCATCTGCTGCAGCATTTCTTCACAGGAGTGTTCATTCTATTCATATCAAATGAGAGTCAATTCTTCTCAAGATAGGTCAGAAGGGCTTTTCAGTGACATGAGTCATTGATAATTCTCTTTCAGTCAGTGAAGAGATTGACTTATCTTTGCATTTCATTCTCTGTTCATGCCTTCACAGTGATTGTTCTACATTGACTTTGACTCTGACTTATCATATTTGATGCAATACTTTTGACATCAGATATGTTCTTCAAGTTCATGAACTGTGATAGCTGACTGATCTGATATTGAGTTCTTTGCTGAGATCTTTGTTTTACTGATAGTTAAGAAGATTGAACAGCTTTCTTATCATAATCTTCAGAGTCAAATGCCCAGTAGAAAAGAAGAATCAAGACATGGCTTTTTTAACCTGATTCATGACCCTCTCACTCACATCATTATTAAATATCTGTGATATCACCTCTCTCAATAGGAAATCCTCATACAACAGTACACTTGACATCTGAAATATTTATACTCATACTCAGTGAGGTTATTGCTACCATGATTTGTATTTTCAATGTTGATTTCATGAACTTCTCAAAGTGAATATTCTGATTCACTTCAGACACTTGAGATGTGAAATGCTGAATGATATCATTGATGAAAGAGGTGTCAGTATTATTGACATTCTGCCTGTTATTCTGACAGATCTGAAGAAGTATTGATCAGAAATATTACACTGCTTATTAAATCTTGACATGACTGTCAATAAAGACAATAATCTTTAAAATGTGTTGAGATATGATCTTTTCATTCATATCAATGACCTTGTTCAATAAAAAATATAACATATTATAGAATACAAGTTTACCGCGTGAAATCAGATGTATACTGATAAAGATATCAGAACAGTTAATGAAAGTTTGAATAATCTAAGTCTGTCATGAATTTACATCAATAAAACAAAATTCAGCCTCTTGAAGAATGATATCCTCAGCTTTACTGCTGAGAATTGCAGAACAGTCAAATCAGACAATATTCTCATGAAGAAACAATCTCAGATGCCTCAGCCTGACAAACTGACTACAGAATTGACTTCACTATGTGATAAGATGACACTCATTGATAGCTACAAGCTCAATCTTTTCTTATAAAGTAGAGTCTTGAAGAACATGCTGAAATTACTTACAAAGAGCTTACTCTGAACTGAGTAGTATATGTGTATACTTAGACTGGCCGCCGGGACCATGAATTTCACATTTGGTTCCATTTGGTCTGATCTCATACATTTCTTGGCGTGAGTCCCACCAGAACCAAGCCTCAAAAAAATCTGAAAATGAATCATTTCTGAGAGAAATGGTGTGAAAAATGACCAGATTTAATTCAAGAACAGTGAAATGAGAGTAATTTTTCAGGATAAACTGTGAAAGATGATCATTCTTCCAAAATCAGAATGAGACTGGGACTGAAGGTCAAAATCAGTCTCATTCAGTTCATTCAGTGATTGCTTATATAATCAGAATTTGGTAACAATTATTGATAACACTCATGAAACAACTAAATACATTCTTGTGCAAGTTTATTCTTCACTTTCTCATGAAAACTACACTTCTCTAATATACTGTGATCAGAGGTATTAAACTGTCTGATAATTCTATGTTTTACAATCATGAGTTTCTTGATTGTTTCTCCTTGTAATTATCCCCAGTAATAGTGACAAATATCTCAACTTGAGTTGAACTTTTGCTTCATTCTCACCTCTATCAATGAAATTATCAGAATATCACACATCATCAGTGCAACAGTTGAATATATACTCTCAACAATTTTTCATAACTCTAGAATTGATTTAGTGTGTAAATTCATTGAATCATCTTGAAGATAGTGATCAAATTCAGTTTTACAAGTATGTAGTTTTGCCTGATTTTCAGTTGCAATCAATGTATGCAAGTTCTGTTTCAAAGTTAGTATTATAGTTCTATGTGATATGAAGTGTTATCAAAGATTGTTACTTACTAGAGAATTATATTTCACTGTCTTCATATCTTGAACATCTGCTCATTCAAATCTCTGATAGTTGGCATTGTAGTAGTCTTGAGCTAATTTGACATATGAGTCTTGTTCCTTCTCTGTCCAATCTTGAGAAGTGTAGGTGTTAACTCAATGAGAGAGATCTAGTAGAGCTGCTACAGTATAGTACTCTGTAAAAGATTGTTCTGTTTTGCTGTAGTAATATACCAGTTTATCTCTTACAGCAACAATAGCCTGCACTATAGCATTATTTCAGACTGAATTTCTTTTTGAGTGATTCAACTGCTTCTCAAGATAAGTAAATAAACTGTTATACACTCACCAGACTGACTGCAGCATTGATGTATAAGTGATTGAGACTGTCTTTGTTGTCTTATAAAACTGAAACAGTAAATCAATCACATATTTCAACTGAGTTCACTTCATATCAGAAAGTTTCAATATCTGAATCTTTTCCTGATCAGAGTGTTGCACTCAATGATCAATCATCTGATACAATTAAAGAGTCTGAACAGTCATCTCATATGTTGAACTTTACTGTGTTCTAACATTCTGTATCATATTCAGTGATGTGATTGATTTGTTTGTTTATTGAATATCATGAAATTGTTGTTATTATTTAGAAGAGGTACAAATTGCATTAGCAATGTTTCAAATCTATGATATTTAAATTATTAGTCAATCTATTCAAAATTAACAGTAGTGTTATCAAAAAGTGTTATTAAAAAGCAATATCAAAAAGTGTTATCAAAAAACATTATCTTTTGTAAAGTGAATGTAAAAGTTACTTGAGTAATCACTTTCATCTCATTCTCATCTCAAGAATCAGCCATCTCATTATTCTTCATCTCAATGTTAAGATTCTTTATCAGTGTTTGCATCACAAGTTGAACCACATGAGCAATACAGAAGATATGACCTTGTTTATCATTTCAGAAATGCAAAGCCAATTTTTGCTTCAAGCTCTTCACCATAGTGTAGTTATTCACAGCATTGTCAGTTGTAATTGTAAGAAGACTGGGACTAATATCTCAATAGTTATTTTTAATCACAGTCATTAATACCTCTGCTATATAATTCTCAGTATGACTACTGATCAATGATTCAAATTCAATTAATGTCTCTTGATAAGTTCAGTTCTCATCAATATAATAACATATAACTCTCATAAATGTAAGATTGTTTGTACTAGTTCATGCATTCACTGTGAGAGACACTCTTCAATGATTCTTCAACTCTGATTCTAGATGTTGCATATTGACTTTGTAGTGTGTCTCAAGGTTGGACCGAAGATAGAATTGATGTGAAATATGAAGATTTGAATTAAGTATTTAAAGAAGTGTTCAGAATTCGGGGTTTTCAATTGATTGAAGAGAAAGATTCAGAGATATACACATGCAAAGTAATTGTTCACAGAAGTTATCAGATGAGAGTTATGAAATCAGAGTACTGATACAGAGTCATTTTCATATGATTTCCTTCAAATTAGAAAGTTAGTGTTATCAAAAATTGTTATCTGATAGAGCAACTTACCAGCTCAGTAGTAATTTTCTGATTATTTTTCTTTTATTATCTGCATTCTGATGACTTCAGATGTCAGGAAATTCCTTCAGAGCTATAATCAGTTCATGATGAATATTTCTGAATGAAGTTGCAGTGATTGTAGTAGAGAGATGACTCTTCAGTAATCTATAATACAATCTGTTGATAATTATTTCATAGTTCATCTTGATGTTTGTGTTGAGTTTTTCATAAATTTTGTGACCTGAAATCAGATGTGAAGAATGAAGTGATCATTCATTATAATTGAAAGAGAGCATTCTGTGTTGAATTGTAAATAACATAGACTTTGTGATTCACAGTGATTTCTTGAAGAGTTTGTGAATCTTCAATAGAAGTAAAAGAAGTAGAAGAAGTGAATTCAGAAGACATGATAATAATTTAAGAAAGATGATAATTTATTTTCAATAACTGATCACTGATGTGTGTAAGAAGAATTAATATAAGAGAAAATAATCTTGTTTCTTAGCTTAGTTATAATTTTAATACTAACTCAGATTGAATATTATCAATATATAAAAGTAAATAAATAATCTTGATTAATCTCTGTTATATTTCTTGAAATATATTAATATTGTGAAAGAGAGTGTTACTAAATTGTGTTATCAGATGATATCATTAAAAATATATTAATATTGTGAATATCAATGTTGAAAAAATGTTGATACTTATACATTATAGTGATTTGTGAATCATGATAGTTAAATATATATATATATATATATATTGTTTCTGACTTGATTACAACTTGTACAATAATTTTTAAAAACTCAAAATTAATTTCAATTATTAATAATTATGAACTTATAACTAACTAATATAAAAAGAAAAAAACTTTTTCTACTCATTATCTTTCTTCTCTTTCTCATTCTTCTTATCATTCTTTATAATTCACTTCTCATTCTTCTTCTTCTTCTCCTCCTCCTCATCTGAGATGATAATCATCTCAAAATCTCTCTTCACTGCCTTCTCAGAGAAGGGTTTCTGCTGCTCTTCCTTAGCCAGATCAATCTGTGCCTCAAAATCCTGCATTTTCTGGTCTGCTGTCTCAGGTTCCACCTCAGCAGCAAGCAGATTGACATGCTCAGAGAGCAGAGCTGTCTTCTCAATATTCTGAATCATGAAGTGCATTCAAGACCTGAATAAGGCCTCAATTCTCTTCTTCTCTGTCAGCTCCTGCTAATCAATTAGAGAACAGAAGTGTTATCAAAAATTGTTATCTCTTAATAAATAAAAAACTTATCAGTTTTAACTTCTTTATCTCTTACTTTAATACCTTCTCAATCTTCTTCTGTTATTACTTATTTACAGCAATACTCTTCTTCTCTCTCTCTCTCTTCATCTTAGTCTCAAATCATTCTTAAGACTTCTTCTGATCTCATCACTGCTGCATGAGACTCTTCACTGTCTTCTTCTTCAATCTCTCACAGATGATGTCATCTGTATTATTTCTATACTTAGTTCAGTCTAAATCTATCAGAAGTATTACTTAAAATCATTATCATTTTACTCTCTTACAGAGCCTCTTCAAGACATTATAACATGTCTTACAATCTGTCTTCTCTCACTTGAACACCTTCTTCTTCTCTCTCTTCAATCTGTGACAGTGCTCACGCGCCTTGATGGTCCACAGAACCGCAGAATATTTGAAGAAGAATGACATGATTAGTTTCAGTGAGTGTTGAAGAGAAGTGAAGACAGAAGAGACAGCTAGAAATGATATGATAATGATGATAATAATGATGATAATGATGATGATGATGATAATGATAATAATGATGATGATAGTGATAATGATGATAATGATAATGATGATGATAATGATGATGATGATGATAATAATGAAAGAGAAAGTGCATTGAAATATATTACTGACTTATCAAATATAAAGAGACTCAAAGAAAATATTAACAGCTTTCAGTGATGTACAGAAACAGCTACAGTGTTATATAGCAACATCATCTTCATTCAATGCATGCACTGTTGATATTCTTTATATGCAGTTATTATATAATCTATATCAGAGATACATGCAGAAAACAGATCTTTGTTACTAGAATAAATGATTGCAGCAATTCTCTGTTTTCATATTATAAAGATAAGTTATTCTCATTTCTTTCTTCTCTCTTTTCTCTTATTCAATCAATCACTAATTTCAAGCTGATATGAAAACTATTAAAACACTCTCAGAAACCCTCAAATTGAAGAGTATAGACTAATCAAATTTCAAATGCAGAAGAAATCAAATTATCTTCTATCTTCTACAGATTCAATTACTCACTCTCTCTCAAATAAAACAGCAGTCACGTCCCCTTTCCCCCCCCTCAACTAAATGAAACATGGCCCGTGAAAAGTGAGTACTATGCCAGGTCATAATGACCAACACAGTCTCAGTATGCAGAACTGCATATGCGCAGTGTGTGCTGGACTGAGAGACTGTGTGAGTTGCAAACCAGCAGCAGCATCTCAGAGAGAGCTGTGTAGCATGGAAAAGCTGCAACTCTCAGTTATATGTGCAGAGAATGAATCACTGCAGTAAGTGCATGTGCATTGAAGTAATACTTTTTGATAATACTCAGTCTCTGATATGATGAAAATAGAGTCTCTCTGTGAGATTCATTTCTATCAGAAGTCTGAGAATCTTATATTTCTTAAGATCATCTTCACATGCCTTGTCTGTGAAATTGATGAGAAAAATCATTGATTCCAGCATTCTGTTCTTGATGCTATTCAAGTGACAGCAGAGTCCACCCTGGCCACACTTTTTAAGTGTATATTTTCTAATTATTCACATTTATATAGATATATACTGATTATTTATTAGATGATGTTAAGACAATGACTCATTACAGCTGTGTTACTCTCACTGTGAGAGATACACAGTTGATAATGAATATTGCAAAGACTCTGAGAAGTGAGTATTTTGAGAGTGCTGTGACCCTGCAATCTTGATTTTTTTTTATTTTTGTTTTTTGTTTTTTTCTTTTTCTTTTCTTTTTTTTTTTTAATTTTCTTTCTCTTTCTGTCTCTTTTTTTCTTTCTCTTCTTTTTTTCTTTCTCTTTTTTTGTTTTTTTTTTTTTTTGTTTTGATTTTTTCTTGTTGTTTTGTTTTTTGTTTTTTTATTATTTTTTATATTGTACATTTTTTTTTTAAATTAAAATGATATTGATTATGATCTGTGTTTAGAAAAGTAATGATATTTGATAACACTCTCTGTTGAATTTTCAACAAATGAGCACTATGTTATGATATTATGTAAGTGAGAAATGATTTCATGGTCTCATTTGATGCCATTTTCAATAATGAGATCAGAATGAAAATGTAACTAAGAATTCAAATATATTCTTTATCTGAGACTAGATTTTTATTTGAAAAGTGAATCTGAAACCTTTAATATTTGAAATAACGGGATTTGAAATTAATGTGATGAACACAAATCATGACCAGAAGTAATGCTTTTAGGCAATGTGACAACTGTAAAGTTTGATCCTGATCTCAGACACAGTCACACAGTCAGTCTATGTATACTCACTCTGTTGAATGCATTTGAGTAAGTCTTCTTGTTTCTGAAGATTATCAGCACTGATCAGACAAGGATTAGCACTGAGAAACTGTGCTATATCTCTTATTTACTGATCATCAAGCTTGTTTAGAGAAACCAGTTGAATGATTATCTTTTCTGTCAGAATTGTATAGAATTGAAGAATAAGACTCTTTTCATAGCCAGTTCTGACAATGAATAAAGTATTGCTATATTCATATATCATGCACTGAAGTATACAGACTTGTTCTATGCATGACTGAAGAGTACACTCAGAATCTGAATGTAGATCTTGAAGTATTTATTGAAGATAATACTGAATAACATTCTGTTGCTTATCAATACTATCTGATCTGATATAGCTCATAACAAGTTATGATATATCTTCAATGTTCATTGAAAGTATTTACTTTAATAATAACTTTTGAAGCTGTCATTGTAGCTGACTTGCATATTTTCTTTAATCTCTCTTAATTATATTTAATGCAGTTGATGAGATGTTGTCTGACTCAGCTGTCAAAAAGCAACTCAGCTGTCAAAAAGAAGTGTTATATAATTGATTCAGAAGTTGTCAGAAGATTTCAGAAGTTATCAGAAGTTATCACAAGTTAATGTACTGTATAAGATTGCTAAGAGATCAGAAGTTGTCAGAAGTTGTCAGAAGTTGCTGAAAAATACACTCAGTGCTTTGACTATAGTCTCTGATGACTGAATAGATGTTTTGATAGCAAGATCAAGGTGTTGAATGACTAGACATGATCATGATTGAAAAATTAGCAAATTGTTCCTGTGTTCAAAATCATAGTAGCAGTTTTCAACACAATACTTCATACTCAGAATATATGTATTTTCAGATAAAAATTACATCAATCAACAGAAAATTGAAAAATTAATTTCTCAAGATAATAGAGAAATAATCTATAAGTGATGTTACACAGTGATTCTATCTCAAATATTATGATTGAAGCAAATTGTTCCCGCGTTACTAATAAACAGAAATCATTTTTTCTCAGATGCTCCGCGAAGAGTTTGCTGAGAATATCTCATTTAAGTTTAGTGTAAGCTCTGTGACAGTTGATTGACTCAGATGTTAGCAGGACTTGGCAGAAAGTAGCAGTAGTTCGGATTGAGTTAGCTCGGAGTGAAGTGGCTGAGTTTACTGAGATAAGTAAGGGTCAACACCTCTTCTCGAGATAACAAGAATCACATACAAAAACACTCAAACCATCAAGATAGTCTGTCAAAACTAAATACAAATGTAAAATTAAACATTCTCAACTTTTACATCTGTAAGACCTAGCAAAACTATGAATTGTATAAATATCACTAGACTGGCCGCCGGGACTATGAATTTCACATTTGATCCCATTTGATCTGGTCTCATACATTTCTTGGCGTGAATCCCGCTGGGACTGGCTATCAAAAAAACAGGTAAAGTGACTATATATCAGATCTTAAAATGGAACCATGACTTGAAAAAAATGAGAAAGTGATCTCATTTGATCCCATTTAATCTCATTCTTGACATAAAGTTACTATTTTTAGACATTTTAAGGTTTTTTTTAGACCATTTTTAATTTTTTAAAAAGTAACACTTTTTGATAACACTCAAATGAGATTTAAAGTCATTTAAAGCAATAAAAATAATTTAAATTGAGAAGTGAAAATCATGATCTCATTTGAAAAATGTAATAAGAGTAGACAGTAAGTCTCACTGAGACAGTATGAAACTACTATCTAATGTTAAAATCATGTAATGAGATCAGTTGAATTGGTAATGAGACTATCAAAAAATCTGGTCCTGGTCTCAGACACGGTCACATGATCAGTCTAAATATCACATTATTCAGAAGTTTAGTGAGTTTATCTGTCATTATCTGAGCAGTGAGAATATATTCTAAATCAATGACTCTCTGATTCAACTGTCAACATAAAAAATGAAAACATGTGTTAATGTGCTTACTTCAGACTGTAATGACTGTCATTTTTATAAGATCTATAGCATTCTTATTATCAGTGAGAATCTGTATCAGAGATGTAGTAATGAAGTCAAGTTTAATTATGAGATTCTGAATTCATATTATCTCACAGATCATCTCACTGAGAGTCATATATTCAGCCTCATTGAAACTTAGAGATATACAAGATTACTTCACTGAATACTATGAAATCAGACTGTCTGTGAGCTTAAAAATATAGCTGAATATTGATTTTCTATCATCATTTAAGAGGCCAGCTCAATCAGAATCTGAGTAGCTGAAGAGTAGGTAGAAATCATCAGAGAAATCAGAGATAATGAAAGAATTGATAGAAATGAAAAAATTAATAGAAACAGAAGAAACAGAAGAAACAGTAGAAATGAATGAAATGATAGAAACAGATTCCTCATACAGACTGTGTCTGTAGAAAATACTCAGATTCATAATCTCTTTTAAATAATATATAACATGTAATAGAGTCTTTCAACATTGAAATGTTGAATCAATATTTCATTGAGTAAGTAGTGAGATAGTATAAGTGATATCAGAATGTGTTTTAACTGTAAGATATTATAAATAACTCATATTATATTAATATCACTGAATTGTGAAATCAGTCTCTTTCTCAGATATAGAAGAATTATTAATACAGAATTCATTCTTCATTAATGTTCTAATAATAGCTGTATTATTAAGATAGAAATCTTTAACAAGATATTTAATATATTGATAATGTGTTAAATTAATTCTCTTATCTGAATAATTAATCTCTATACTTAAATACTTGATTAGCTGATGTAGATTCATGACTTTCAATTTCTCACTAAGTATACTCACTAGTCAATTGACATTCTCAGAAGCTTCAGATATAATGTTGAAATTGTCAATATAGATTGTTATAT
The DNA here is from genome assembly GCF_000003525.1 of Blastomyces dermatitidis ER-3. Taxonomy (NCBI): domain Eukaryota; kingdom Fungi; phylum Ascomycota; class Eurotiomycetes; order Onygenales; family Ajellomycetaceae; genus Blastomyces; species Blastomyces dermatitidis. Next base: position 953,684 of record NW_025544783.1, on the reverse strand, counting down.
AGAGATAATGTCTGAATGTATGATATCAGAGTGCTGAATTATGAGTGCTGACTATAAATTCAAGATTACTTAATAGAGCTGTTAAGTAATTATATCAGATCTTCACTACAGAGTTCAGACTGTATAGACTACTCTTAACTGTATAAATAAGTGTTTTCAGTGAATCTGTCTCAAATCTGATAAGTTGTCTTATATAGATCTTCTTGATAAGATGCTTATAAAGATATACTATTACTATATTTATCTGATGAAGTGTTCAACTGTGTAGTACTGCTATTGTAAAAAGAATATAATTAGCAGTATCAGTAATAACAGAAGCATAGATCTCTTCTCTAGAACTCTTCTTAAGTCAGTTATCACAAATTACTCAATGTGATTTTCTAAGAATATCATCAGAATTGATATTCAGATTCACAGATCTATCTTTCTTAAGAAACACTCAATGATCTGAAGCAATCAGTTCACTTCTCAGAATATCAGATCTAGAGATCAGACTTTATGTCACGCTCTCAGCCGCGTCAAGGCCCCGTTGCGGCTTCACACAGCTCATCACTTTCATGCAGATGATTTCATTCATCTCACAGACTGACTGAACCGGTTTTCAACCACTATATAATATTATTCAGATATATCATAGAAAGATCTGATTGATGAATATAAGAACCTCACTTCTATACAAGATCAGCAGATTACTCTTTCTTAGCAGTGAGATGCTACTGAGATATCACTTCAGCTATTCTCACTCATAGAATGAAAGAAGAGTATTCACTCATTATCTATATAGAATAGCTAGATGCTGGCTTCTTATCAAAGAAGTCAGTAATTCATTTCTTTTACTCTCACTGAAATATATACAAGAGTTACTGTGTGTCTTATACAATCTTCTTAGTATACTAAGTATCATATCTGTGATATTCTTACAATAACCTTGTAGTCTATAAGCTCACTATTCAAGCAAGATAGTTAAGCTCACTTATACAGCTTCTTAAACAACTACTTCTATATAACACTGCTGACTAGTCACTGCTTCAGTTCTATTATATTACAATTCAAATCACTTGATCTGATTATATATTTGAATCAGTCAAGCTCTAACAGACTGATATAATCTTATACATTCACACTGAGATTAACCTGATCTCACTCTCTGAAGGAAACACTACATTATTTCCTAGAGTATGTACATCTCTACTCTGACAGAAATCTGAGATTTCTGAACTCACTGTATATTTTGACATGAGCTCTTCAATCACTCTGTCACTGCTGCAGCCTCTACACATCTATATCTATCATAAAGATAGAGAGATTAAGGTCAGAGATTCACTGAGATATAAGAGAAACATCTTATCTGAATTTCACAGCTTTATTCATACTCTTGAATGAAAATTCTGCCTTAATCTGAGTCAGTATAATACTTATGAGATATGAGTAATATACACTGCTAACCTTCTTGAAGGCATCTCTGTGACTACTTGAGTCATTAAGAAGAGAGAGCTTGAGTGTATCAATACTACTATAACTTGAGAAGAATTCAAGAACTTTCTACTGAATCAAATTGAAGATCACTGTAATCACAGCTTCATAGTAGCACAGTGATTCAACTCATTATATCAATGAGATGATGAGAATTCTTCTGATTTCAATGCAAGATTTGAAGAATATTGAGAGAAACTGACTGATGATTTGAATCAATTAAAAACACAGCTTTATCTCATGAAGCTGACTCACAAGATGTAGATAATAATATCATAATATCAGAGTTCATCAATCAATTATACTGAGCTTGTTAATCTGACTTCTCAGATCTATTTAAATAATCAATTCTCTGAGAAAAAGATTAATAAGACTTCTTCTAAATAATTAATAACAGAATCTAAACAGTGTTATAACAGCTTCAGTGTAGAGAAAGTAAAGAAGAATTTCAAGTATTCTGATTCTTCACTCACTATGAAGAAATATTAAAAAAGATTTGATAAAGATCTCTATTTCAACTGCAGAGCTGATGAACACTATATCAGTGATTGCAAGAAGCTGAAGAAGAGAAGAAACTGAGAAGACATCTTCTCAAAGTGAACTTCTCTTCTAACAAATGTATTCACAGAAGATAATGAAGAGAAAGAAATGAAGAATTGATAATTCTCATATCTCTGAGTTCATGTTACAATCACAATGCATACTCTGAATGAGAAGATATCAGTGAGATGCCTACTCAACTCTGAAGTAAATGTCAACTTCATATTCTATTTCTTTTCTTTGATGAAGAATTGAAAGAAGATAGATTCATCAGATCATGTGAAATTTACTGATGAAATGAAATGTCATCATTTTAGTATAATTCAAGTGAAGTGTGTGATCACAGACTTAGAAGAAATCTTCAAGAAGAGCAGTCTGCTCCTTCATACAGTTAATATTATAGATGAGAATGTTATTCTAGATCTTCTATAATTGAGAGAAAACAATTCTCTCATTGACTGAGTCACTCAGACATAATGATATCATCTCACTAATGAAGAGACAGTGATAGAGAAATCTGAAGAGTTTCATTGAAAGAATCTTGAGAAAAAGATTGAGTTGATATACTGCATAGCAGGTGATTGAGACTTGAGAACAGGTGAAGAAGCTATCATTCTTACTGCAAGATTAGCAGCAGTATTCATTATTAAAGATGAATATACATGACATCTCTTTACAGATTTTAAGAATGTCTTTTTAAAAAGAAAAGCAGTGAAGTTTCCTGATATCAAGATATAATATAAGATTTGCCTTGAAGACAGTGTAACAGTGCTGTACAGGCCTCTTTATAACTTATCTGTAAAGGAATTGAATGTTCTGCACAAATATCTTGAAGAAGCACAATCAAAGAACTGAATACATTTATCAAAGAGTCTGACAGAGATGTCTATACTCTTTATACTCAAGAAGAATGATAGGCTATGCCTATGTGTAGACTACAGAGATCTCAACAAGATAATAGTTAAGAATTACTATTCATTATTATTAATTGATAAGATGATTGATTGATTATCTGAAGCAAAGATATTCTCAAAGATTGATATACAGAATGTCTATCATAGAATCAGAGTTAATAAAGACAATGTTTAGAAAACAGCTTTTCATACTAAGTATAGCAATTTTGAATATCTTGTTTTGCCTTTTGATCTCTGTAATACTTCAGTCATCTTTCAGACCTATATAAATGAGGCACTGTGAGGCCTTGTTGACATCTTCTGTATAGTATACCTGGATGACATTTTAATCTTCTTGAAATTAGAGAAAGAATATGATACTCATGTTTGAGAAGTGTTGAGTTACTTGAGACAGTATCAACTCTATATAAACACTGAAAAATACTCATTCTACATGCAGAAGATTGATTTCTTAGATTATATTATTGAGATGAATGACATTTCAATGAATAGAAGCTGAGTCTTCTATATGAGACTGACTGATGCT